>NW_006408532.1:1073689-1236661 GCF_000296735.1 Chrysochloris asiatica | reverse complement strand
TAGTTTTATGTATTGCAAAGGCTCCGCAAGAAGCCTCGTTCACTGGGTACGCTGTAGCCCCATTTTAGATATTCCAGTCAGTCATAGGCAAAGAGATGTTAAAGTAGATATCAAAATATACAGAATGGCAAAAGTCCATCAACTCTTCAAAAAACAAAAAAAAGTCCATCAACTCTAGAGCTAAACAGATTTATCATTCCAAATCCTGGTTAGTAAGGGATTGTGGAAATTCCATGTGTGGTTCAATTGCAGTTGTGATGTTTCATGACATATGAGGCAGGAACTTTTTAGATTGAAGACAGCAATCATCCTACTATATATTCTCTCAGTTAAAAGAAGCCATGATCTTTTGTACTTCATAGACTATAGAGCAGAACCTTCTATTGGAGGATCGCTAGACCATTTAGTGGAGGCTGAGAAATGATTTTTGAGTTTATTTTGCTCTACAAATGTGCGGCCATAGACAAGTCCTTTCCATTCTCTGAACTCCTATTTCCTCTTCTATAAAATAAGAGCATTAAACAGTTTAGATCACCAGGCTGCTCTCCCACATCTTTTGCCCAACATGGTTGGAACAGGATGCAAAGAGTTTGGATTCTGCCTCTTCTGGTCCTGAAACAAACTTTTGGTATAACCCATAGTATTCTGCTTAGAAATCTGGGTTGGGCATGGATTCTTAGCTAGAAGAAAGCATCATTTAATGCATAGATTTTCAGTGTTACTGTGGACAGACTGTATGTGTCGATCACACGTGAGATGTGTCACAAGTAATTTTTTAATACTGATATAACAAATGAAGTTTGTGAATGGTATACTGTTTTAATAAGGAGCTCTGGTAGCGTAGTGGTTATGATTCAGGCTGTGAACCGCAAGGTCAGCAGTTCGAAACTACCAGCTCTTCTGTGGGAGAAAGATGAGGCTTTCTGCTTCCATAAAGATTTACAGCCTTGGAAACCCTGTACAGGGTCGCTAAGAGTTGGAACCGACTCCACGGCACATCACTACCACCATACTGTTTTAATACATTGAGCAGACTGAAGATACTCCCATAATACCCTTCATTTGGGTTGATGTGGCAGCTTGCAATAAGGAGTTGTAGTGCATGGTGATGCCCCTGACAATATGTCACAATGAAAAAACATCCTTCATTGGCCAGCAGTGTTGTTCAAAAGACCACAATGGAGGTCAGATTGTAAAGGTTGTAGACTGTATTATTCCATTTGTGGGGCACTCTGAAAAAGACAAAAATCATCGGAACAGGAAACACTTTGGGAGGGAGGCGTCAAAACGTTTGTGGAAAAATGAAATTAAAAGATCATGGAAATTTCCCATGAATTTTTTTGAATCCCCTTTGTAGATAAGTGGTTGCCATGGGCAGGAGTTGAGGAAAGGTGAGTAAATACAAAGTGACTTGAGGACATTTTGGGCAGAGGGGTAATAGCACTGTTTTGTATCTTGATTGTGTGCACTTGTCAAATCTTATAGAATAAATTTTCCAAATTTCAAATTCCAAAAAGGAATACATTTTACTTTTTAAGAAAACATGAATTAAAAAAGGTAGATTGTGTGAAGAACAGGTGGTAAACAGATGATCTCAATATAGTGTGATAAGAGCTATGATACATTAATAGACACCCGGTGATGGATGAGAGAGAACAGCTTGGATGGGCATGGAGGAGGGAGATTATCTTTGGGAACTTTTTGGGGCCCTGAAAATGTTCTGTATCTTAATTATGTAGTGGTTACACAGGTGTGTACGGTTGTCATAATTGATCTACATGTGCACTTAGAATGGTTGGCTTTATTGTTTGCAAATTATAATTGAAAGATGATTTTTATTTAAAAAAAAAAAAAAAGAGAGAGGAGAGGTTCATGAGCTTTCAAACTAGAGAGACTTAACTTCAAATCCAGACTCTGCCACTCTCCTAACTTTAGTGATTTTGAGCAAGTCATTACATGTCTTTGAATCTTCATGGTTTTTGTTGTTTTTTTTATCTATAAGTTATAGCTAAAAGTCCCCAGCACATAAAGCTGATGAGTAGAAATGATGCCCTTGAACTGCTTGGTCCTATGCTTGGCTTAGTTTAGAGAATAGACAATTTCATTCTCATCCTATGAATGACTTAGCCTGCCAAAGTGGTCTTTAACTAAAGCTGCTCTGTTTTAGAGCCGGTTTAAACACCTGTGAAAGGTAAAAAATATTAACATCCATATGTTTATTTAATGATAGCTTTTACAGTCTTGGTTACTGTTACTATCTTTTATATCACTATAGCATACTAAATCTCCTAGGGTTGTATTTTATCTAATTAGTTAACAAAAATATATATATTCTGTATTCAGTATTCCTTTAGACGGAAAAGTACAGAGAATTGAGTGTTAACGATGAAAAGAGTTGACTGAAGAATGATTGGAAAAAATACTGTGATTTTTATGTGATTTTACATAAATATGTAACATATATATGATCTCCATTTTATTTTTAATTTTCTCTCATTCTGTCTTTGAAATTTGAAATGAAATCTTCATCTTGTTTGTGTCAAGCAGATAAATATTAATGAAAAATTTCATACGGTCCCAGCTCATTCTTATGTGATAGAAGTAGTGGTAAAAACAATTTATAAAGAATATACATAAGTTAACTTGGGTGACACAGACACTTGTTAACTTTGGTGTATATATATGTGTGTGTTTATATATACATATATATATCTATATATCTATATCTGTATCTATATCTATCTATCTATCTATCTATATATCTGGTAGCGTAGTGGTTACGAATATATATACATATATATATATATATAGTTGTTAAGTGCCGTCGAGTCGGTTCCGACCCATAGCGACCCTGTACAGGGTTTCCGAGGGTGTAAATCTTTACGGGAGCAGAAAGCCTGATCTTTCTCCCGCGGAGCAGCTGGTAGTTTCGAACCGCTGACCTTGTGGTTCGCAGCCCAATTCGTAACCACTACGCTATCAGAGCTCCTATATATATTGGTAGGCAATATATAACAAGAGGGAGGATGGTGCAAAAGATGAAGGCATTGGAAAACATAGGGAGGAATGCAAGAGTTAAAGCGAATAGAGATAAATTCTGTTAACTATTGGTACATGGAAGGAATTGCAACTTTGTAATGAAGTATATGATTTGTTGAATGTAGAACTGATGATGTGCTCTGTAAGCCTCCTCTCAGTTTACAATAAAAAAGTTTAAAAAAAGAAACATTAGCAATACACACACACATTCTGGTGGTACTCAGCATTTTAATGGCATTTAAAATAAGCCAAAATATGACTCAGGATCCCTCTTTCTCCTGAAATACATATCTCCTGCCTAACAATCATTTTGAGTTCCTGGTATATTTCATGAACTGTGATAGGCACTTTGTTTTTAGTCCTGAATTCTAAATGCATGTTACACTTTCCTACCATACAACATGACTTAGTTTGCTTCTGAAGGAATCTTACTCATCAGGTCAACCTTCAACCTAACAGAAGCGCATTTTGTACCTCTTTTAGAGCCAAACCGTCTTTTGTCTGCATTCATCAATGAAAAGAACACTGACAGAGGCCTTGCTTTGAGAACTTTCTTCTTCCTTGAAGTATTAAGCCAGCTTTGTTGTTGTTAAGTATCATCTAGTTGGTTCTGACTCATAGTGACCCTGTATAGGTTTCTGAGGAGCGGCTGGTGAACTTGAACCAGCAAACTTGCGGGCCAGCGCATAAAATTTTTATCTACTTCTAGACTTCCGCCTTCAACTTATCCCACATTCTTTTGTTAAAGTGATCTTTTGAAAACAGAAATCAAATCAAAACTCTTCTCTGATTAAAACCCTTCATTGCTTTTAGGAAAAGAACTAAACTCCCCAGTCTAGCCCATAAAACCCCACACAAGCTGGTCTTTTGGACTTCTAGTCTTACTATCTTCTACTGTTGTGGAGTCCTGGTGTTGGCGCTCTGCGGTAAGGCGTCAGATTGCAAAATTGTTTGAACTGCAAGGTCTGTGGTTCAAGCTCACCAGCTGCTCCTTGGAAGCTTACACAGGGTTGCTATGGGTCACAATTGACTCGACGGCACTTAACAACAACAACAACTACTGTTGAGATACCCTCTTCCCACTCTGGCTGTTGAGTTGGTTCTGACTCATAGGGACTCTGTATAGGGTTTCCAAGGAGCGGTTGGTGAGTTTGAACTGCCAGCTTTGTGATTAGCAGCCTAGTGCTTATCCTACAGTGCCACACTAGGATCCTTCCACTCAGGTATCCCCACCACCACCCAATAAAAACAATCTCGCAGACAACGTCCTGCCCCACCCTTTACCCCTAGAATCCAGCCACCCAAGCCATTTGTCATTCTTTGTCTCTGTGCCTACATGTACTATTCATTTTAAAATATTTTCTTCTAGTCTTTTTATGAGTATTTTGTTGTTGCGAAGTGCTGTTCAGTCTGTTCAGACGCAAAGCAACCCTGTATAGGGTTACCAAGGAGTAGCTGGTGGCTTTGAACCGCCAACCTAATGGTTATTCCAGATAGAATTCCACTTTTCTTTCATCTAACATTTTTTATTGTACCATTTTCCTGATACCCCAGTCTAACTGAGATGTTTTTCCTTAGTATTCTCATAGCTTCATTATATTACATTGCAATTAACCCTTTACACATCTGATCTAGCTTGATAGTGTAATGAAAAAAATAGATTCTGACTCTGTTCTTCTCCCTCTGTAATGATGGCCTTGAATAAGTGAATGTGCTTCTCTTTCTGAGGCCCACCAGGGTTTACTGAGTCTGACTGCTCCCAAATTAAGGAAAGTCATTGACAGTCATATTAGGCAACCTTCCCTGTTCTGGAACTAAGCTCTGTGATGAGCATGGTACAGCAGACAGAGCCGGAGACTCTACTATGACCAGTTTTTTAAAGAATGCAAATGTCCATTTCATCCAAATAGCTTATTTGGGGACTGGGTCATCACAGTTATTCAGCACACTTAAAAAAAAAAAAAACAAGGAAGAAGGTGGACTTTAGATTTTGCTTTTCTTGACCAACCCTCTAGCAAGGTGAGCTGAAGTGGGTAGCCAGAGATGAATCGAATGTGTGGCGTTTTTTTTGTTTTTTTGTTTTTTTTTTAAATAGGGGAAATATTTTTATTTGATAGTGAATAGAAATAATTCTTCATGTTTATTGTAGAAAGTTTGGAGACTTTGTTGTTTTTGTTAGGTGCCATCAAGATGGTACCAACTCATAGCGACCTTATGCACAGCAGAACAAAACACTGCCCAATCCTGGGCCAACCTTACTACTGTTGGCACGCTTCAGTCCATCGATGCTGCCACAAGGCCAGTCCATCTCGTTGGGGGTCTTCCTCTTTTTCTCTGACCTTCCACCTTACCAAACATGATATCATTTTCCAGCTAATGATCCCTCCTGATAATGTCCAAATTATGAGAGATGAAGTTTGGCCATTTTGGCCTCCAAGGAGCACTCCTGCTGCACTTCTTCCAAAACAGATCTATTGGTTTTTTTGGCAGCCCATGGAACTTTTAATATTCTCTTCCAACACCATAACTCAAAAGCATCAGTTCCTCAACGGTCTTCCTTATTCACTGTCCAACTTTCACATGCATATGAGGTTACTGAAAATACCATAGCTTGGGTCAGGCGCACCTTAGTCCTCAAGCTGACATCTTTGCTCTTCAACACTTTGAAAAGGTCTTGTGCAGCAGATTTGCCTAATGCAATGTCGTTTGATTTCTTGACTGCTGCTTCCATGAGTGTTGATAGTTGATCCAAGAAGAATGAAGTCCTTGACAGCTATAGAGCCTGCTTTTATCTCTGAAATGCTATGCATATTTTTCTACACTTTTTTCTAAAGTTTGATTTTAAGGGATATTTAGTATCTTATATGAGGCATTGTGGGATAAAGCACTGGAACACAAGATCAGTTTGAACCGCAAGTCAGTGGTTCAAACTTACCAGCTGCTCCTTAGAAACCCTACACAGGGTTACTATGAGGCAGAAGCAACTCAACAGCACTTAACAGCAGCAACAGTCATTTTATATTTTATAATTTATCACTCTTTTGTTGTACATTTTGGTTGCTTCCAAGTATTTGCTATTATAAATAACACAGAATACTGAAAAGATAAAGCAATCACCTCACCTCCATCAACCCCCACTAAACTTAAGGTACTGCATGTTCAGTGGAGTCCTGGTGTGGCACTATATGATAAGCTCTGGACCACAAGGCTGGTTTAAACCGCAAGGCTGGCATTTCAAACTGACTAGCTGCTCCTTGGAAACCCTATACAGGGTTGCTATAAGTCAGAACCGATTTGATTGCATTTAACAACACATGCTCAAAACATGAGACCAAAAAAAAAAAAAGTGCAGAAAATAATGTAGAAAAAAATGAAGATTATCCACAAACTTAACACAGAAAATAATGTAGAAGAAAATGAAGATTATCCACAATCTTATAACCTGGAAAGAACTAGTACTATTTATTTTAAAATCTTTTCTCCTAGTCTTTCTATGAATATAGATAATTAAACATGATTATGTATACTGATTTTCTTTCATTCGATATTAACTCTTAGGCATTTCCCCATATCATTAAGAATTATTTTAAAACATAATTTTCCATTGCCTGGATTTGCCATAATTTATTTAATCATTCTCTTAGTACATGTTTAGGGGATATGTGTGTGTGGTTGCATTTTGTATTATACCATTTTAAATATATTACAAAAAAAGTTGTCACAATATGTAATGCTGATGAAATAGATAAAAATTATTCATGCATATATCTTCTGACCTTCATTTTAATTTTCTGCTTTTAGTACTTACTCATTAAAAAGCAACGCTCCTGCTCACTTTCATACTATTTGGGGTTTAAAAATCTACATCAGGTGTGGGCTGAGTCCAACCATATTCAGTAGATTCCTGTCAACCTGGAGTATGGTGAGACCTGGGGACTCCTGAGCCCATGGACAAGGACATAGCCACAGAGGGCTAGAGTGGAGAGTGAAGTGTCCGGCTGATATGAAGTGAACACAGGGACACAAGAACACCCATACTTGCAGATAGTAACCATTTGACTTAGCTTCAGTGGCTGGATGATCAGAACTCAACTAGAGGAAGAAAGAAAGGGGGGGCAGGGATTGTGTGTGTGCTAAAAGAAGTGTTTAATCCGCTACAATTTGATTAACTTGACCCATACTTAATGGATGTAGTAGCTTAAAATACAATCCAAGAGGGTAGGAATCTTCACAGCAAGGATAATTCCTACCCCCTTGGTACACAGGGTTGACAGGAATGAGCAACTTAGACATTGACTACCTAAAATGGGGGTGCTATATGGGCATGAAGTGACTGGCTTACAAGATTTCAAGAGGAAATTTAGTTTCAGAGGATGTGGGGGGAATGTAGATCTCCACTGAGTGGTTTTCAACCTGTCTAGATGGGACTGGTTAAAGGAGATGGGGATAAGACCCTAATGAATCAGTAGTGAGGAATTATCATGACTGATTGTGATTGTTGCAACTGTAAAGGTAGACGTTTTAAAGCCAAAAGAGGGGATGGTTGATCTTGTAATCCAGGAGAGCAGAGGATCCTGGGACCATCAAGGGAGAAGAGTGGAGTGTGGGACCCTAATCAGAGAAGCAGTGACACCAGAGATGGAAGCAGAGATGATGACATTGAGAGATGTTTTTTGCTGGGGACTCTAGACTCATGGAGGGAGAGGGGCTGTGTGCTGGTGACCAGGGGGCAGGTTTGCAGAGTATGCCCTTTGGGTGCTTGAATGATTGCATATTCCTGGGTGTTTTGGTGTACATCCAAAAACAAACAAACAAACAAAAAAACCACCAGAGGGAATAGAAGTAAATACTGTTAAATGATGATTGATGATACATAGAGAGGATTGTAATCACTGCAATGAAATGACATATGATAGGACGAGTGTAAAACTGATTTTCTCCCATGTAAACTATCGCTCAATTCACAATAAAAACTTAAAAAAAAAAAAGAATCTACATCAGGTAGACCTATTTCTACCAGAAAGTTTACTGATTGAACCTCTTTTTTCTAAAGTCTATAGTTTTTCAGGTCCTTGTTTTAAAATGAAAAGACATCTTTTGAGGGAGTTTAATGATAACAATTTTAGGCTCTTTTATCATTTATAGACTGCTTCTCTTAGTTTATAATAAAGTAATAACCTACAGGTACAAAGATTCTTTCAAAAATAAGAGCGATTGGGTGAGGGGAATAATTTTTATCATAATACAACTGAGAGTAACAGTTTATGTTCCAAATTTGATCTCACTGTGGTAGGTCCCTAGCTCCAGATTGCTCAGGTTTGGGTCTCTCTATTCCGTTGAAGGGTTCGGTTCAGGGAATTTCCTGTGTTATGCTTTGACTGTATTTTGTGGTTGAGGTGCAGAGGGAATGTGCATCTTGCCTTCTGTCAGGGTGGCCCAACCATTATTTTTTACATTTTCTAAGTTTTATTCTTGTTGTCTATATCAGATCATTTATGATCTCGTGATGGCTTTACACACAAATCTAAGCCAGGGACCCACTGGAGTGGGAGCTATGCCTTACTCAGTTCTACCCAGTGTCTGGCTTATATTAGGCATTGAAGAAAGAAAGGGGTGGGGGGCAGAGGAGGAAGGGCTGGAGAAGAGGAAGATGATGTTGGTCTATTTTAAAAATAAGCTTAATAATTGTCCCATTTGACAATAATCTGAAAACACCTGATCAGATGGCTGTAAGGTGTGCTTTCTAACATTCACTTACAGACACTGTTCTATGAGAGATTTTTTTTCCCCCCCCAGTAAAGTTACACATAGTGGTTACGAATCGGGCTGCGAACCTTAAGGTCAGCAGTTCGAAACTACCAGCCGCTCCGCGGGAGAAAGATGAGGCTTTCTACTCCCGTAAAGATTTACACCCTCGGAAACCCTGTACAGGGTCGCTATGGGTCGGAACCGACTCGACGGCACTTAACAACAACAACACAGTTACACAGACCTGGATTTGAGTTTGATTGGCTTTGTGGCTGTGTGACTCAACAAATTACTTAGACTTTCTATGGCTCCGTTTCCTCATCTGTCATTTGGGGATGGAAATATACACACAGCCCAGTTGCCATCAAGTCGCTCTCCATTAGTGTCAAGAGTTGCACGGCACCCCTAGAGTTTTCCATGGCAGACTTTTTGGAAGTAGATCACCAGGCCTTTCTTTGGAGGTGCTTCTGAGTGAACTCAAATCTCCAAGCTTTCAGTTAGCAGCAGTGGTAACTGTTCGCACCATCCGTAGACTGCAGGATATAATGAAACTTTACTAGAGTTACTATGGGGATTAAAGAAGCAATTGCATGTGAAGTGTCTGACACTTATTAATTCTTGAATAAGTATGGCTTCTACTATTACTTCTTTCATTTGTTTAATACATCATAAATATCACAGCAGTAAAGGTACTTTGAAGTAGGTGGATCTTGTAGCTGATTTTGGATAGATTATACCTGTGTAGAAGGATTCTGTGCCCCTGTGTGATTAATTTTGTATAAATAAATTTGCTTCTCTCAGCCAGACTCAGGCCTGCTACAAAATTAAATAGCAGGGGAGGCTTTCTTGGAAGTAGAAGAATCTGGTGGACAAGACAGATACTGGTGACTGAATAAAACAAGAAGGGCTGCTTGGCTTGCAAAATTCCTGCTTTAGCGTTTCTTCAAAACTTCTAATATTCTCTCCAAAAATATTTTGGAAAAAATCTCTTGGTGAGTGAGGGGCTTTGTCACTAATGATAACTTGAGAGCTGAACAGTTTCCTGTCTATGTTTGTTGCCAACCCTCTAGTTGTAAGGTCCGACTTCTTTCCCGAAGGAGGCTTTGAACATCAGCTGTCTTGAACAGTCTCTAGCCTTATCACTTATTTTAATGTTCCTTGCACAGGGTCACTCTTGGATGTGGTGCTCTGGGCAATCTCACCCCAGAATGCTTCCCTTCCTTTATTTAACCTCTGACCTGTGAAAACAAGAGTTAATCAAGAGTTCTAAGGTAGCTAAGAGGAAGGGGAAGTGTTTGGTTACAAATTAAATATGAACAAGTCATAAGTCATAAATCCCCAGTAGTGCTACCAGTTGTATGTCTCAAGTTGCATCTGGTTCAGAGTGGGTTATAAATTCAAGTTCAGGGCCCTCTGATTGCTTGAGTGTAGTAGGTGCTGGGTTAGTTTTCATTTGGCCTAAACCTCTTTGCTTTCTCAAACATTGCTTTTATTGGACCAACTACATTCATATCCTACTTTCTTTCTGTATGCCTGTCTCTCCTCTTTTTCTTTACCTGCTTGCCTGCTTGTGTTGATTGGTGTGCTGTTCTGTGAATTGAGACAGAACTCTTTCCCTGGAAGAAGTTAAGCATATGGAAAAAGTTGCCAAGTAAAGGCATTGAAGCATAGAGCGTAAATGGGTTTAAGAGACAGCCAGACACTTTTATAGAGAGATTTGCGATTGAATGATATTCAAGCAGAGATCTAGGGTGGAAGAAAACTTAAATGAGTGCTACTTGGGGAAAACTTATGCCTTGTCTAATCTAGCATTCACTTAATTGTCACCATAAGCATACATTTAAAGCTTTGTACTTTAAATTTAAAAAGGCAACACAGTTTGTTTAAGAACCTATGACTCAGGTCATGTTTTTAGTAGATAAGCTCTTAAGAATATACATTTAGTGTAGTAAAAGCATTGGGTCTTGACACAAAGCACTGAAAATGTAAAATATATTTTTCTGCCACGTTTGATTAAAACATCTGAAACCAAGCTATTTATATTTGTGTTTCTGCATATAACATGTACACTAATTTCTGAAGCAATAAAGAGCTGACACATGACTAGTGTCCCTGGAGTTGGCAAAGTAAGAAAACACGCTGAATTGTTGGGAGGCAGCCAAAGTTGGATTGCTCAGAACAGAGCTGAGGGGCTTTGGAAGGCAGGATTTCATTTTATCAGTGAGAACTATAAAGAAAGAATTTAAAATCCCGATCTCAGAACTAACTCATCATTATGCTTGATCATGGTGTGAGTAGGACTTAGAAGGCTTACTAGATTAGTTTTATGTCCAAACTCTGCTTTTATTAGAAGTATCATCCTAGGGAGGTCACTTTGCTTTTCTGAGACTCTGTTTTGTCACTTTTAAAATGGGACAATAATTCATTTTATAGCTTTGTTGTGAAACTAATATTTCAAAGCATCTATCACTTAATAAATCCTTTTCCCTCTCCCTTGTTAGTTTCCTACCTCTAAAATGATAATAATATTGGATGGCATTTCAATAGGATTATAATTTTGTTGTTTGAAAACATGACAGGACTTGTGAAGCTGTTTCTTCTCTGCTGTATCTTCTTACAGTAGCGATAGTCTAGTCCTCTCTTAGGCTATGAAAGCTTCAGTAAGGTGGTCCTTGGTTAGAAGCTCACTAGCCTATTACATTATATTACAGTAGTAATTTAAGCCATAAAATAAGATGCTCTGGATGGGGGGGGGGAAACTTGCAGGTTTGTGAATGCAGGAGCGGCAACATCGCAAACTCTCTTAGGAAAATGATGAAAGGCCGATGTGCTCACCCTCTCTGGGCTCAATGGAAAATATCTGAGAATTACACTGAATTGTCAGTGCAGGTGTCATTACTCCAAAGATCTTATGTTACCAACACTTCACCGGTGATAACAGAAAAGTGCCTCTATGCTTTCCTCCTGAGCAATCTCCCTCAATCTCAGCAACACTGTCACAGAAAAGCAGACGGAAAATCCGCTCTCTAAAAGCAGCAATTATTGAATACCCATCCAGAGAGAAAAGAGCCTTGTTTCCAAAATCAAATCCAAGTGCATGTTTGGGTAGATTTATATAAACACAGATGTTTTATGGGAATTTTTGGTCCTTTTTTTTCCTTGATGCAAATTAATATTTTTGCTCATTCGGTACTTGTAATTTTTTTTTTTCCTGCATAGATATAATAGGTATCACAATGAGATGGTAATTATGGGCATAAATCAGAGATCCTTGAACTTAACTGAATATCATAATCAATTTACAATTTGAGATTAGCAGCTGTGAGCAAAGCAGAATGCTCAGATTGAGCAAGACTAGTCCTGATCTCCTAAAGGACATCACCTCCCTCCTTATTATTTAGTTTCCTTGACTGTTAGTTTATTAGCAAAAAGGGTATGTTTCATCAGGGAAAAAACTGAATGTATTCTCTGTTCCAGCCATAGTATTAGATGCATTTCAGTTACAAGGGGGCTTCAAGAAGTTTATGGAAACATGGACTTGAAAGGTAACGATATTTTTCCACAAATTTTTGAAGCCCCCTCATTGGTGTCATTCTTACCACATTGTTGCTCCATTTCACAGATTAGGTGGTGGTGTGGGTATGGGGGAAATATTGCTCAGTCCACAACTAGTAAGTGACAGAGATGATGCTTATACCAAGTGGGTCTCCTTTACTTGGCATTTGGTGTGAAGTTGTTCAGTGGAGTGTCACTTCCTCTGAGACCTCTGTTTTCTCTACCATAGCATGGGTCCAGTGACATCTGCCTCTGTGTTGACTGCTCTCATTAGACTGTTAGCTCCCTGAATGCTGGGGCCTGGGACCTCCCCTCTATCTAGCTGAGAGCCAGGTACATACTGTTGTTGTTACAATTGTCGAGTTGGTTACAACTCATAACCACCCCTTGAGCAACAGAACAAAACACTGCCCAGTCCTGCACCATCCTCACAGTTAGTTGTCCTATGTTGGAGCCCATTGTTGCAGCCACTGTGTCAGTCCATCTCACTGAAGGTCTTTCTCTTTTTCACTGACTCTCTCACCACTTTACCAAGCATGTATCTTTTTCCAGGGACTAGTCCTTCCTGATGACATGTCCGATATATGTAAGATGAAGTCTTGCCATCCTCACTTCTAAGGAGTATTCTGGCTGTACTGCTAAGATTTGTTCTTCTGGTTGATGTTAGTCGCTTCCAGCTTGTGGTGACTTAGGCACAACAGGACACGCTGCCTGGTCCTACACGATCCTCACAGTTGTTGTTGCCACTGTGCCAGTCCATTTTTTTTTTTTTTGGGGGGGGGGTGTCTTCCTCTTTTTCGCTGACCCTCCACTTTACTTCTTCAGGGACTGGTCCCTCCTGATAATATGTTGGAAATATGAGAGACAAATTCTCACTACCCTAGCTTCTAAGAAGCATTCCAGCTGTACTTCTTCCAACACAGATTTCTTGTTCTTCTAGAAGTCCATGGTTCTTTTAATGTTCTTCTCCATCACAATAACTCAAATGCATCAGTTCTTGCATAGTCTTTCTTATTCACTGTCCAACTTTCACATATATATATATATAACTATTGAGAATATCGTAACTTGGGTCAGGGACTCCTTAATCTTCAAACTGACATCTTTGCTCTTGAACACTAAAGATAGTCTTATGCAACAGATTTGCCTAATGCAGTACATGATCTGATTTCTTAACTGTTGCCTCCATGAGTGTTGATAGTGGATCCAGGCAAAATAAAGTCTTTGACAACTTCAATCTTTTCTCCATTTATATGGATGCTGTTTATTATTGGTCCAATGGTGAGGACTTTTGTTTTCTTTACATTGAGGTGCAATCCACACTGAAGGCTGTAGTCTTTGATCTTCACTAGTAAGTATTTTAAGTCCTCTTTGCTTTCAGCAAGAAAAGTTGTATTATTTGCATATCTCCAATTGTTAATGAGTCTTCCTCCAATCCTGATTCCACAATCTTCTTCATATAATCCAACTTCTCAGATTATTTGCTCAGCATACAGATTAAATAAGTATGGTAAAAGAAAACAGTCCTGGTGCACACCTTTCCTAGTTTTAAGCCATTCAGTATCCCCTAATTCTGTTCAAATGAATGCCTCTTGGTCTGTATACAGGTTCACAATTACGAGTTCCTGGAATACTCATTTTCCACAGTGTTGTCCATAGCTTTGCATGAACCACACAAGTGAAAGTCTTTGCATAGTCAATAAAGCACAGGTAAACATCTTTCTGATTTTTTTTTTTTTTTGCTTTCAGCCAAGATCTATCTGACATCAGCAATGATAATCCCTCCTTCTATGTCCTCATCTTTCAGAACTATATCTGATGATATTCTGGTGATCTTCATCATGTTTCAATAGTCTTTATTCTGGTGCTATCTGGCAGTGTTCCACTGCTATTCATAAGCTTATCTGTGGCTAAACATTCAGAAGTATTCCCCTTCTTCTTCCTAGTCTTAGTTTGGAAGCTCAGCTGAAACCTGGCCACAATAGGTACACCCTGCTGATCTTTAAAATACCAGTGCCATAGCTTCCAGCATAGAGCAAGCCACCACAGTATAACAAGCTGACAGATGAGTGGTATGTTCTTCTGGTAGTCCATTCATATTCTACACAAATATCATACTGAAAAATTGTTTTAAACTTTTTATTATGAATGGGATGAAGGTCTACTGAGCAGATCAGTTTTCCATGTAATAATTCTTATTTGATCTCAATAATTGTATTGGAGTCTGTGGATGCATGGGTGATTGATTGCAACATTTAAAAAATGAATTATCTGGAAATGTGTGATGTTTCTATTGTAAACTCAATTTTGATTTCCAGAGAAGTGTTCATTGGTGCTTTATGTAGTTAGCCAGGAACCAGGTGGTGTGCTTTCCCCATGAGAGGACTATGTATATCTCAGCTCTGAGGTTGTGGTTTGAAAACCATAGACCAGGCTGCAGGCAACTTTATCTTGAAGGAGAAATTTGCGCTTGGTGTGCTTCAATTTTTGTCCTTATTTTTTATGGTTTTTCTTTTTTTGTTGTTTAGTTCTACCTATCCTGATACTTTAATGTTGAGGGAGCTTTCTTTCATAAAGCAGGAAATCCAGAGGTAATTTGACTAGGTAATTTGGAAGAAGTGTGTGTTGTGGGCTCTCTGACTGGTGAGGTCTGTGGGAGCTATTTGCTTATACACCTTTGTATCCCCAACATTTGGCATACTTAGTATGCAGGTGGCCCTTTGTAAGTCTCTCCTGGCTGGCTGACAAAAATAACCATTTCCTCTTACCAGGGAATTCATTCTTGCTCATGGTACATTTAATCTACATTCAGTGTTTGGAGCAATGAAATCTAGCTAAATTACTAATGACCTTTGGAATATAGGTAACATTGGACTTCTGGTATGTTCAAACACCAAACCCATTGTTGTTGAGTTGATTCTGACTTATATAGACCCCATAGGACACAGAAGTGCCTCAGAGGGTTTTCAAGGCTATAAACCTTAATGGACCCAGACTATCACATTTTCTCCTGCAGAGCAGCTGGTGGGCTCAAACCGCAGACTTTATTAACAGCCCAATGCTTAGCCACCATGCCACCAGAACCCCTTTCTGGTATGCTAAAGATCCTTTATTTCTCAGTTGCTTAGGCCATGAAATTGTCTTTTTGTTCACACCATGTAGAAACCAAAGGACCCAGGTAGCACTGTGGGTTAAGCATTAGACTGCTCACCAACTGGAAAGTTGGTGGTTTGTTTACTCCCATAAAGATTTACAGTCTTGGAAAATCCTCTGGTTGCTGGGAGTCACAGTCAACTTGGTGGCAGTGGGTTTACTTCAGTCATGATAGGTGGGAAAGGTTACCCTCATGTGGGAGACTCGGGATCACTTTCCCAGGTAGATCCTGTGGTGTCTTTCTTCCTCTCAGACATGAAGAGGATCTTGTAGAGGATCCAAGAGATGAGTCAGACCTTTAAGAAAAGAAATAAGATTCATAGAAAAATTGCCATGACAACTCAAAGAAGGGAAGGAGGATTCATGGAGGAGGAAGTGGCTCTTGAGGAAGCACTTGGAAGATAGGCTGTAGTTATTCAAAGGAGGTAGAACAACACTGAAGGTAGAGGAACTTCCTGCATGAAAAAGGACTGAAGGAAGACAGTGCAAATAGTTGTGATAATGGTGAGAGGTGAATGTGCAAAAAGTAAGACTGGCGAGCAAGATTGGGACCAGATGAAAGGCCTTGAATGTCAGGTTAAGAAGTATGAGGGAGCCATTTGAGATGAAGGGTACTGCATATGAGCACTGCACATTATACAGTTAATCTGACACCAATGTGAAGACTGCATGGAAAGGTGACATAAGAAGCTTCTGATGTCATCTAAGTGATAGGCAGTGGAAGAGGTGGGGAGATGAAAAGAAAGGGGAGACAGATGGCAGAGATTATAGAGGAAAATTGATATGGCTTGACAGTTGATTAGAGGGAAAAGTCAAAGACCAGGTGAGAATTTGAGTCTAAAGGCCAGAAAGGATGGTAGAGCCATGAACAGCAAAGAGAAGTGGTGAGGAGTAGGCATTCTGATTTAGTAATTTTTGGATATTTTGAGGTATGTAAGAAATAAAATATTTGAGTTAGACACTTAGCCATCCACCTCCAGGTAGGGGTTGGAAATGCAGGGCTAGGTCTTAGGGGAGAGATCTGGTTCAGGGTGGTAGATTTGGGGGTCATTTGTAAAAACTGAAACTATGAAATTGGATTTGATTATTAAGGGAGAATGTGTAGAAAGAGTGAAGAACTGAGCTTTCTTTGGAGAAATTCAAAATACAGGAAAGGGAATAGAAAGTAACAACTTAGGAGATAGTACCACATGGGTGGGGTGTGTGTGTGTGTGTGTGTTTAAAGATGGGAATGCTTGTTGGCTGAGTATAATAGGAGTGAAGATATATCTTGTAGAACACAGTGTAGTTGGGATCAAGGATCTTTCCTATCTTCCCCAGTTAGGAGGGAAAGGGGAATGGATGAGATATGGAGGAGTGGAAGAGAAGAAAGCTATGTTAGAGGGCCCTTTCTCTCTAGTAAGTATGGGGAGAAGAGATGTCTTCTGAAGAATAAATGAACAGTTTGGGTTGGGAGTAGAAAAAAGTTTGTAGCTGAGTCTGGGGCGGCGGGGCATGGGGCTTGAATTACTGATAAAAGTATTCTTGAGTAATTTTAAAGTCTGTCGTATATGAAAAATTAGGATGCTATATTAAAATATGCTATAAACAATTTTAAATGCTATAACAAAAAAGGAGTCCTGGTGTGGTGTTGTGGGTTAATGCTCTGGACTGCAAAGTCAGTTTGAGCCACAAGGTTGGTGGTTCAAGCTCATCAGCCGCTCCTAGGAAATCCTATACAGGGTCGCTGTGGGTCAGAATTGACTTGACTGCATATTAACAACAATTAACAACAACATATTAAAATAATGAGCCTGGTTTTGTGACATTTTCCCATAGCTCTTAAGTAGGAACAAGATGTAGATGGTAAAGTTTAGTTATCCTAGGGGGGTGGATAAGTGGAAGAAATCTTGAGTTTGTGGGTGCATCGTGTTCTAATTGCTTGTCTTAGACTCCAGCAGTTCATTGGTAGAGACCACTTTTTGTCATCAGTCATTTTCTTAGCCATTGTGCTGCCTGCTAAATTTGGAACCCTGTCCTCCCACAAGACTTTGCTGACTGTTACTCTATAGCTCTGAGATAATGCCATCATAGATACTATGAGGATGAGTTGCATCTGTCAAGGGAAACTCTTGATTTCTTAAGTGACTCACATGTACCAGGTACCCACTAGTGGTTAAACAATCACTACACAATCATAGTCCTTGCGCTCATGGAGTTGGCACTAATGGAGAAGACAAGCTTATATTACAAACTCTGGTAAGTCTTACTATATAATTAGCCCAAGATGTTTTCATATTCTGAGAATTAAATGCATCTGTTGTGGCACTATAGTATCAGCACTGGACTATAAACCACAATGTCAGCAGTTCAAACCCACCAGCTGCTCCTCAGAAACCCTATACAGAGTCTCTATGAGTTGACTTGATGGTACTTAACAACAACATTTAAATGAGAAACCACATTGCATAGTTAAAATAGGGAAAACTTGAGAATTCTACTTAGAAGCAAAAGGAAACTAAACATTTGAAAATAAACTTATTGTAATAAAATTTAGCTTTTAACTTCAGAAATACATTTAAAGTCACTATTGGGTTGACATCCTTGTTGTTCTTGATTTTTCTCCTCTTCACTTGTCTGATACTGCCAAATCTTCATTTGTTGGTGACTTCGCCTCAACTCTGAGCAGACATCTCTTGTATGAGCTTCGTGAAATTCTGCAGCCTTTACTCCACTTGTAGTTCTACTTTGTGATCAATTTGCTTTGAATTGTAGATGTTTGACCAACCAATACACTGACAGAAGAGCAGGGATAGAAGTTAGCTCAAACCAGAAGGGCTGGATGGAGACTAATTGTTGTAAGCAGTCACGTCATAGGTGATTATTTTCCTCTTACAACAGCTCTGTTTTCCTGCCCGATCAGTGGCCACAGGGACTGAGGAACTCAATACAGAGTGTTGGAGGAGCCTCTTACCCAGATATCAGGAGTCAAAGAGAGCTTCCCAAATCTGAGACCGACATAGGTTTAGGAAATAGTCAGGCAGGAAGAGTGTTCCAGGCACAGACTTAAAAAAAAACAGTTGCCATCAAATCTACTCTGACTCAGGGCGACCCATGTGTGTCAGAGTAAAAACTGTGCTCCGTGCTTCGTAGGGTTCTCAATCACTGATTTTTTGGAAGTAGCTTATCAGACCTTTTATTTACTTATTTGTAGAGACACCTTTGGCTATACTCAAGCCACCAGCCCTTTGATTAATTGTTTGCACCACTTGGCATAGGGTTGTTGTTGCTAAGTGCTGTCTGAGTTGATTCCAACTCATAGCAACCCTATATAGAGTTTCCAAGGAGAGTCTGGTTTGTTTGAACCACCAGTCTTGTGGTTGGCAGTCCAGTGCTTACCCTACAGCACCACACTAGGACTATTAGCACAGGGTTAGTGTTTGTATGTACATCGGTTACAGAGGAGACTGAGCCTTTGAGAGATGAAATAACTTTTTCAAGATTTCACAGCTAGTAAGTAGCAGAGCTGAGATTCAACCAAGTGTTATTTTACTTAAGCCTGCATTCTCCTCAGTATATGCCATGGTGTTCTACTTTTAAAAATAGGTTTGCATTTGGGTTTATTTGTTATTTTTAATACTCAAGTTTTAAATACAGCATGCCTTAATCAAGGGATACTTTGTCAGCCAATGATTCTTAGGAAAATCTGCTGAGAGGAGATGAGAAAAGAAGGAATATTGCTCTAGTAGTTTTCAAGATGGAATTTCAAGAGATCCCCAGGCAGTAGAAATTGCCAGTATAAATGGAAAGATCCTATTCCATCTCTCTTTTCTTAGACTTCAACTCACCATCCCAGGCAGGAGTAGTAGCTCTTCTTTGAACTTAACTAAAAGACTCTAAATTGAGTTACTGAGAAAGAAAAGTGGAAGAGCATTTAAAAATTTGTAGAGCTTTTCTGTTATAATACTCATGACACTGATGTGAGATCTCACCAGACATACACTTAATTTACACCAGACCAGCCATCCATACATGTGTATATGCACACATACAAAACACTGACCGTCCATTCAGTGTGGAATGAGGTTAGAAAAGTGAATCCTCTGTCCTGTAGCTGGATTCAGTTCTTGAGTTCATCTTGAGAATGAGCAGCTCACCCAGCTGACAGATTTAAATATATCCATTTTTCATTTCACCGTGCCTACTAAACTCAGGTCAACTATTTTGTGTGCATACAAACTATGTTTGCTTTGGGACAACTGGAGGGCTTTGTAAGGGTGATTTTGACCCTAGGCTGTTTTACCATCTGCCTGACCTTGCATAAGGTACGAGGGTCCTGTGGCAGTGAGGCCTCATGGGTAAGAATTGTACTGGTGCTGCCTGCTGTCTTCTTCCATTTCAAACTTTGCCATGATCCACACTAAACAGAGACCCCTCAATATGACTGTCAGGCATAGGAATGAGAGACGACACCGAGACAAAGTTACCTGAGTCACAGTTTGGTGAGAGAAGCTCCGCTCCAGGCTAATACTTGGGAAACAACCTTTTCCTATTTTGACTACCAAAGTCCCTGCTGATTTGGTCATGGTAATCCTCCATTATATTTTTATAAATGAATCAATCTGAGCTCAGTGGGACAGTTGGGAAAGATTCCCAGCTTCTCCTACCCAGACTTACTCTTAGCCGTAAATGTGTGTCTTTTCCTGACTAGGACCATGGCCTCCCTGAGTACCAGGGTCATTTGTCATTTGTCATGTTGGCCCCAGCCTTGGACAGAGCCCAGCACAGTGAACCTCAGCAGCAAGGGGTCAAGTGATTGCACAAAGGTACCAATGGGAACAGGACCAGGATGTTTTGAACTCCTTTAGGTGTCCATGAGGAGCAGCGGAATGCTGTGTTTGTTTCCTGTCTTTGGATTGAGAAGTATTGTTTACTCAGTGATGACAGACAAGCACAAAATGGAGTGGAGGGTCTCCCTATCCTCACCTACAGCCTAGCAAGCAGCTCGAAGCTGTTGTGCCTGCACTAATGAAGTAGTACAGGAAACGCCACTGGATAAAGTTCAGCTGTGAACCCTGGCCTCCCAACAGGGAAAAACAGGGACGCTTTGAAGAAGAAGACAGCTGGATTTTGGTTTCAAAAACCTTAACGCTGCCATCACTAGACATTCATCTGTCAGTGCACAGGAGACAACATGTGGGGAACAGTTGTGTCCGGTCAAGCCAAAGAGAGAAAGAAATGGCTAATTTCCAGGGTAACTACAAACCCTCCTATGGCCTATGGTTCTGCTTAGTATAGCCAAAAAGAGTTGATGCAGTGAGTCTGAGTATGAGAATGCTTCGCTGCTTGCTGTGGGTCAGGCAGCATTGACCACATCAGGTGACAATGCTGAGGCTTGAAGCTCTGGACCCAAGATTTGTTGGTCAGTTGAATTTAGTTGTCCAAGCCCAAACTGCTTTTTAAATGATCAGAGAATCCAGGCTGCCCCAATTTACTTCATCAAGCGTTCCTAAAATGAGTTCAGCTTTGCTCTTATTTACTTAAGGCTCCTTTTTTGCAATGAGGAGCTTTCTCTTTCTGCTTATTTCCTTCCCTCCTGACTTTCAGTTGCTTAATTTAACCAGTGGTTATTTGTCTTGCAGGGGATAAAAATGTAATCCTTGGTCGAATTTGTTGACTAAATGTCCTCTAATCTGTGCCAAAGTTTCCTTCTAAGGGGGGTTTCTTGTTCCTACTATAATGGCTTTTAACTGGGCTGAGGTTTGTTTAACAGAATAGGAAGGGAGAAACTTATCTTTTCCCTAATCCCTCTTGAATGTTTACATTGCTCTGCCAAAGTAAATACCGGCTAAAGTGGCAGCAGTCATTTGCTCTGTAATAGTCAATATGCAGCTGCCAGAGCTGATGGAAACATATTAACATAAGTGATAATGCTGTCATAGAAGTGAAAAGTTAAGTTGCTTATCAGTGTATTTTGATAAGCTACTTAAATTTTACAGTAGCATATGCTGGCTTCAGACAGACATTAATGATAGAGTACCGTGCACTTTATCTGTCCTCTCTATTGCCTCTCACTTCATTTATTACCCTCAGCGGTACAGCTGGTAATCTGTACAGGGTGCTGATTTCCCTCTTTGTGGCAGGATGTACCCATACACCATCAGAGCTCGAAATCATGTCCAACTCTATCAGTAATGGACACCGTTCATTAGCTCAGTAAGGCAGGCGTGATTAGGATGGCAAACACTGGGCATGATAGCATTCTTCTCATGATGTACTTCTGGGAAAGTTTCTTATACAGAGCAAAGTCATTTCAAGTAAGCCACAGACTTATTGGTAGGGGGATAGATTTCTGCAACAGTTCTATAGTACTAATGTACCTCTGCTGTTCGTTTTCGTTTTATTTTATTTGCTCAGTGAACACCGAGCACTGATGGTGTGCCAGGCTTTGTGTTTGGTTCCAGGGAAGATGAAGCGAAGAAAGATTTGTGTGACCCTTCCTCTCAGCCTGTGCACATTCTGTTGGGAAAACAGATATGCCATTGAGTGCTACTTCGTGTGTGGAATGTTGTAACAGAATTATGCACGTGACCAGGGCTACCCGGAAGAGGGGGATTGAAGGCATATGAGCTGGAAATGGGAAAGTGTGGGGGAACTGTAAGGAAGATGAGTAGATATCAGCTTGACTAGACCCGGAAGGTCAGAGGAAGAAAAAGAGCCGCGAGTTTCTGCAGGGCCAGAAAGGCCCGTGGAGGCTTGGACATTTGCAGAGTGGCTACGATGAGAGCCGGGCTCAGAGGTGGGAGTAGAAAGGGCAGCTAGTACAGATATGGTGATCAAGGGGACCTGACCATGAAGAGCCTTGAATGCTATTCTCAGTGTGGACTTGATCCTGTAGAGATAGGGCATCACTGCAGGTATTTAATTCAGAGTGTAACTTAGATTTGCATTTGAGAAAGACCATTCTAAGAGTCAAACAGAGGATAAGATCATTAGCCAGACTGTTGCCAGCGTTAAAGGGCCTGATGAGCAGGACCTGACAGAGGGCAGTGGGGACAAAGAGAGTTCATCCTGCAGGAAGTATAGAGGGCATGCATTATAGGTAGGAGTCTGATACAACCACAAGAATGGTTTCAGACTCCTGGGGCCATCATGGACACCCTACATATACCAGCAGTGTTAAGTGCTGTGTATGTGGCTGTTGTGTGTCCAGTTGTGAGAAATTTGAATAGAAACTTTCCTGGCTAGGGTAGGTGTGATAGAGAGTCCTAGGGGGCTATTCAGAGATAGTTTTTGATGACAGAGTCTATTTTGAATTTCTTCTCTATGAATCTATTCTAGCTCTGAGGCATGGGAATAATTTATAATGGACATTCAATCCTCTCCCAGGCAAATTTTTTTAAACCCCAGCAATAATTAGCATTTCATCAGTCTGTGTTTCCAGCACTGTCTATGACATGAAGACTCTTCAGGATATAGAGAAAACCTGACATGTGCCAGTCTTGAATTAGCTCCTGGTTATGTTTTTAGACCTGCATACTAATATTTTGTGTGTTCCCTCTTCTTCCCCCAGCTATCTTCCTTGGTTTGAAGTCTTTTATAAGCTACTCAACATCTTGGCAGATTATACAACAAAAGGACAGGTATTTGCCTTTTATTCATTTTCACAAGTAAATGTTAATTTTATTTATGATTGTAAAAGTCAAACATGCTTTATATGTCACCAGAAAGTTTACCAAGAAGGTAATCCATTCCCATTATATAAATTTGGGAGATTAGAAAATAGAAGGAAGTAAAAGGCAGTCACTCCTACTCTGGCCCTAACCCTCCTTCCTAAAATAAATACTGTCAGCATTCTGGGCTATTTTCTGTCTTCATTTTTCCTTTAGTTAAATAAATAATAACTAGACCCTTAGCATTCTCAGAGTTAATATTCACTGTTTCTAATATTCCCAAGCAGCCCGGAAAGCTCTTGATGTGTGTTAAATTAAAATTTTGCTGTGGTCCGCTCTTGGATTGCTCATATTATGTCACAGAGCTGGGATTTAGGAGTAAATCACTTCACTGGCAGTGATGTAGCCAGTTGTCCTGAGTTCTCATTGTAATAAAACTTTGTTATGCTGTACTAATAGTCATTTTTGCAACATTCTGAAATTTACTTTGAAAGTTAAACTATACCCAACTGAGCTTCTGGAAGAAACAAGATGCTAAAT
The DNA here is from genome assembly GCF_000296735.1 of Chrysochloris asiatica. NCBI lineage: Eukaryota > Metazoa > Chordata > Mammalia > Afrosoricida > Chrysochloridae > Chrysochloris > Chrysochloris asiatica. Next base: position 1,212,974 of record NW_006408532.1, on the reverse strand, counting down.
TATCCTTCTGGATCCCAAAGGGCAATTGGAGTAAACTTTTGTAGCCTGCATCTTTCAGGTACCATTGTAACAGAGGGATTACTCCCTGGTTATTAAAAACATTGCCAGGAAGTACCAATCCCTGGAGAAGAACATCATGCTTGGTAAAGTGGAGGGTCAGTGAAAAAGAGGAAAACATGTCAACAACAATTGTCAGGCTAGAACAAGACTGGGCAATGTTTCACTCGGTTGTATATAGGGAACCGACTCAGTAACACCAGCATTGAAAATAGTCTTCATGACTGAGTAACATTTTATTATGGATCTAGATTGCTGAAATACTTCTCTAATGTTAGAATTTCTAATTATTTAGGGTTTCTTTTCATTACTTAAAGCAATAAAGCCATAACATCACTAAGCATAAAGCATTTTTCTTTATTTCGGATTCTTTCCTGAAGAAACAAATTCCAGGTGAGACACTTAAGGTCAGTGGATTTTTAAAACATTTGCCAACCTGCTTTCCAAAAGAATTGTTCTGTTTTCTTCTGGATGCCTTTTACCAGCAATGTCTAGAGTACCAGCTTCACCAGTATCTTTTACTTAACTCATTGCTTATTTGACAAGTAAAAATCTCAGTGTCCCAGTGGCATTTCTTTGATTATTAATGAGTTAATATTTGTTCATATATTTTGCTTCATCCATTAACTTTTTGCAAGTGGCCTACATTTTGTTCATCTTTAAGTGATTCATCATTATTAAACATTAGAGATGTTCCCCCTGTGGCCTTTAAAAAAAAAAGAAAGAACAACATTAATCCATAAAAAGGGTGGTACCATAGTTGACTAATGTTTGGGGGTGGGGTGTAAAAGAGCTTTGTTTCATATTTGTTTCCTTAACCAAATCCAGTGTCATCAAAATGATTCTAACTCATAGCATCCCTAAGTAGGGTTCTGAGGCTATAAATTTTCACAAGAGTAGCCAGCCTCATCTTTCTCCTGTTTATCTTCTTTGGATATCTCAGAATATTAGTATTTATTATGGACTAAGTAAGGGTTTGGGCTTAAATGAGATGGGAAACACTGAGTAACACAGATTACCCCACTGTAAAATGTACCAGATTCTATTCTATTCTATTTATTGTACTTTATTCTAAATTTATTTCCTCAGGATTTCATATAAGATCTGGGAAGTCCTGCAGTGAAGTAACCTGTGTTATTCAGTACTTCCCATTTCATTTGACTCCAAAACCTTTTTTAATCTACAGTAAATGTTCATATTCTGAGATACTAGTGTCTGGGCTAATCTACTTTGGGGAAATGCTGTTTTAGAGAAAAGGTAGAAATTGTGTGTCTAATGGATAGATCTTTCTCACAAGTTCTATTTAATCACTGACAAATGTATTCCAGAGGCCATAGTAACTGGGCTGAATAACTAATAGGAATGGCTCCCTAGGTCACTAAGCTCACTCAGAAAGGATGCTTAGGTATCAGGGAATTCCATCATAAAAGAAGGGATTTGCTCTTTAATGAATGAGTTGGAAGTCACCTTGGATCTGTTCATCGATTTCTGATCCACAGTTCACTTTAGTCAAACATTCAGGTTTTCACTCATATTTCAAAGAGGTCTTTAATAAATGGAATCAGATAACATGTAGACGCTTAACCATTTTAAAATTGGAGGTTGACCCATGTATTTTTCTCTATATTTATGATCCAGTCAGTAGGAAAACAACAACAAACACATCAGTACAGTTAAAAATATATTATCTTGGGATACAGGAAAAGCTGAGTAAGTACAGCCTAAACCTAGGACAGACAGTCTGGCCCTGAAATTGGTCCTTGCTTCAGCAGGGATCTTACCTCTCAGTGTGCTGGAGACAGAGATCAGTAGTGTGTTTTAGTGGTTATCTATTTCCCCTGAGCCCAGAACCCTTTTGATTCAGTTTCTCCTGGTTAAAGGTAATAGGGAGTTTGCCTACAATTACTTCATGATTTACAAGGTATTGGTCATCAGACTAGAGCCAGAGGCATGAACTTTTATTGAAAAACAAAACTCCCTCCCTGAGTCCAAAAGTCTTTGGACGGTTGGATAGATAACTCCAGTTTTGGGATTTTTTGAGGGGAGAGGGAAGGTGGTTACCACAATGGCCCAGTGTGAGCTGGTCAGAGTCTGAGCTGAGTGATGAGGGTGTTTGTGTAGGACATTGATCTAAGGTGGTGGGGGTTGTTTTTAAGTGCCATTGAGTTGGTTCCGACCCGTAACGAACCCGTATAGGGTTTCCGAGGAACAGCTGGTGAGCTTGAACAACTGCTGACCTTGTGGTTCAAACCAACTTTGCAGTCCAGCTCATTAACCTACATGAAAGCCTAAATAGGACAGTGTGAACATCCTCTTGAAGGGGCTGGTGAGGAAGGCATCTGAGCCAGAGAACAGCCTGTCCTAGAGTAGGGGAGCCTGAATGAGAAGAGAAAGTGTTTGTGCTGTAAAGTGATGGCAGCGGCTTGGCACTGGGTGTCAGAGGTCCAGTGGAATCTAGAGGGCATCCACACGGGAAGAGAGGCCACAGAAGTGACCCTTGCTAGGGTATTGGAGTCTGAGGTGGGAAGGGCATTTATGTGTGGCGATGGGTAGCAGCAGCCCAGCACTGGGTTTCAGTGTCCAAGCTATGCAAGGAGGGTATCCAGATAAGGAAGCAGGCAAGGACAGACAGAAGTTTGGTCTTTACAAAGAATTGAAAAATTTAGAAAATAGAGGCAAGATTTTTCACTGTCATAGAAAAAGTAGTTGTGTACTGTCAAGTCGATTTTGACTCATAGTGGCCTTGTAGAACAGAGTAGAACTGCCCCATAGGGATGTTTTTTTTGTTGTGAATTATGTGATAGTTTACATGGGAGAACATTAGTTTTACATTCATCCTATCATATATTATTTCATTGCCATGGTTACAATCCCCTCCATGCATCATCAACCAAACAAAGGGTATACTCTGCAAGCCTGACTCCTGGTTGTCAGCACACAGCCCCTCTCCCTCTCTGGGTCTAAAGTCCCCAGCTGTTCCATCTCTCCACATCATCATCTCTACCTCCATCTCTGGTGTCACTGCTTCTCTGGGTAGGGTCCCGCTCTCCGGTCTTCTCCCTTGATGGTCCCAGGGACCTCCGCTCCTAGACTGCAAAGTCAGTCACTTCCCTCCTTGCTACAAAATGTCTACCTTTACATTTCCAACCCTCACAATCAGTCCTGATAACAATTATTCACCATTGTATCACAAGAGACCTATCCACATTTCCTTTCATCAGCCCCACGTAGACATATTGGATACTACTCAGTGGAGATTCTACCTTCCTCCATGCCCTCTGGATCTAGGTTCCCTCTTGAAAGCTTGTAAGCCAGTCACTTCTTGCCTTTGTAGCCTCCCCCCCACACCCCACCCCACTTTGGGTAGCCAACGTCCAAGTTGCCCATGCCTGTCTACTCTGTGTATGGAGAGGATTGGAACAAGCCTTGCTATAAAGATACATTCCCTCTTTTGAGCTACTGCATCCATAAGTGTAGGTCAACTTCATCAAATTGTATCAGATTACTCTTTTTTTTCCTCTTCATTCTTCTTGTAGTTGAGCTCTGATCATCCAGTCATAGAAGCCAGGTTAAGTGGGTGTTATCTGCAAGTGTGGGTGTTCTTGTACATATGCCCTCTCTTCTTATCAGCTGGACTCTTCACTCTCCACTCTAGTCCTCTGTGGCTATGTCACTGACTCTGGGCCCAAGAGTCCCCAGATCTTGTCACAGTGCTGGCCAACCAGGTCTCCACCCAGTTTACCAGGAGCCTATTGAGCATTGTAGGGTTTAGTTCGCAGCTTCATTGCTGTTTTTCCCTTACTTCCCCTTATGGGTGACCAACGTGGTCACCAATCAGAGCATGTATTCCCATTGAGTCTTGTCTTGAAAGGGGTTTTGCTCTGAGGGAACCCTACCACTTGCCTTGATGTCTCCTGGGCAAGCAACTTGCTTGTTCTTGTTGTAATCAGTCAGTCTGCCTATATTGTTTTGTAGTTTTCCTGTCAGTATTTCTTTCAGGAAGTATCTTCTGTTCTTGTAGCCACTCCAGGCTGATCTGCTTGTCCTTTCAATTGGACATTTCCCACTTCTGAAGATTCTGGATGCTGTTCAGGATTCCACCCCATAGGGTTTTTTAGGCTGTAATCTTTATGGGAGCAGATTGCCAGATCTCTTTCAAATATATAAATGGAGGACAGTAGAATAATTCCTATGGTGGATTGTAGTTGGAACTATCAGTGTGAACACCTGGCTTTTAATACTCATATGCCTCCTGGCTTCACCCCCAGAAAGAGCCTGGATCAGCAAGTACTCAAGCAGCAATGAATATATCTAGTACTATGACCTTGGCTTCTAAAATCCAGTCTCCACTAAAAGGAACCAAGATATCTCAAAGAACTGGCTGATTTCAGGACTAGGGCAGAGACAGTAGAAGATGAGCCCAGAATAGCTCTTTGTACCCAAAAGGAAAAAAGTGCTCAAAACATGATGGGGACATGTCAGAAGGACAACAAAGTGAGTGTAAAGGAGCAAAGGGACTCCTACTGGTCCTATCTGGGCTAATAGCAAAGTATTATAACCCATTGGATAAAATAGAAAACCATGTGCCATACACACACACACACACACAGAAAGAGTCAATGGATAAGTTGGAAGTTTGATGGGAAATAGGATATTTACATAAACTTGTCTGTTTGCAAAATATTATTAAATACAAGGGAAAGATAATTAACCCCACATTGGAGACATTGGGTGAATTAATAAAGTGATCAAAGTGAGCAGCTTCATTAAAGGGACAAATTGACATCTGAATATGAGAAAACATCAGGCACATGAGAGAAGCATTCTACAGAATGGCTGGTCTAACTGTCAAGGCTGGACAGGTCTAGGAAATTCTGAGAGACTGTTCCAGACTGAAGAAGACTCTAGAGTCATGATAACTTAAGGCAACATGTAATTCTGAACTGAATTATTTTTCTATGAAGGACATTATTATCACAGTTGGCAAAACTAGAATGGCATCTGAGGATGAGATGATAATGTTCTATCAATGTCAATTTTCAAATTTTGATGATTAATTATTGTTATGTCTTTGTATGGATGATGGAGCGTAACTCATTCTCAAATTGTTCAGGAAAAAAATTTTTTAAAGTTATTTTGTACTGTTCCTATAATTGCCCTGTAAGTTTTAGAGTGAAATAGCACACATACACATGCTCACACACACACACACACACACACACACACACACACACACACACGAGAGGTCTTCAAAAAGTTTGTGGAAAATGGAATTGAAAGATAAAAAATTATAAACTTTTTTACTCAACATAAACTTCATCACAATCAAGACACTTTTATAAGTGATAATACCAGCCATTTAGTCCATCCCTAAAGAACTGGGAGTCCTAGGAGTTTAGCTATGTCAGTGCAGTCTTTTTTATGTTATTAACTGAGGAAAAATGAGGGCTCTTTAAGGATTAAAGATTGTTGTTTGTCGTTAAGTGCTGGCGAGTCAATTCCAACTCATAGCAATCCAATGTAAGGTTTCCAAGGAGCAGCTATGGTTTGAACCGCCGGGCCTTGCAGTTTGCAGCCCAGTACTTATCTTACATTGCCACGCCAGGGTTCCTTTTTAAGATTAGTTAACAAAAAGAAGTCAGAAGACACCAAATCAGAATTATAAGGTGGATGCCTAATGGTTTTCCACGATGGGAAAGAGCAGGAACATCGTTGTGGTGAAGGATTCTCAGGTGAAGCTTTCCCCAGTGTTTTCCTGCTAAAACTTGGGCTAACTTCTGCAAAACACTTTCCTCATAAGCAGATGTTATCGTCCTTTGACCCTCCAGAAAATCAATAAATTTAATGCCTTGAACATCCCAAAACATTGGTGCCATGACCTTTGATCATAACTGGTCTACTTTTGCTTTTAACTAGATCATTTCTAGTTTCAGGATTGTATTAGCAAAGCCATGTTTCATCTCCTGTTACAGAGCTTTAAAGAAATGCTTTAGGATATTGATCCCATTTGTTTAAAATTTTCCATTGAAAGTTCTGCTCTTACCCATTAAGCAGAAAGTTTGCACAACTTTAATTTTTCAGTCAGAATCATGTACGCTGAACCAAGTGAGATATATATGTTGTTGTTGTTGTTGTTGTTGTTGTTGTTGTTGTTGTTGTTGTTGTTAGATGTCATCATGTCGGTACCAATTCATAGCATCCCTAGGCACAACAGAACAAAACACGGCCCAGTCCTGGGCTAACCTCACAACTGTTGCTATGCCTGAGCCCATCTCTGCCGCCACTGTACTTATCCATCTCATTGACTATTCTGCTATTAATGGTTAGCCTTTAACATTTAGATATGAACAAGATGCATTTTTTTCTTGCAAACTGATGTGGATGATCTGCCGATGCTGGCTTCATTTTCACCATCATCTCATTTCTTCTTAAAATGAGTTATCCATATGTAAACTGAAGGTTTCTTTGGAGCACTAACCCCCGGAACTTTTTGTAAAGCATCAGTGATTTCACCATTCTTCCACCCAAGCTTCACCACTGTTTTGGTGTTTGTTCTGCTTCCATTTTAGCAGAATTCATGTTGCTCTGATAGAGACCATTTTCAAACTGATGTTTATCCTTTGTACTTCAAACTAGACCCTGTTCCATATGTTATAACAAGGTAGTACAAATTCATTTAGGTGCAAAACAAAGATGGAAATCCGTGTTCATTTTTCATAGTACGAATTTTCCTTGAACTTTTTGAAGACTCCTCATAACACACTCATACGTATTTCTTTCCTCTGTGAGAATTTCACAGGGTGGGAGAAATCGTTTTTGAATAATTTTTGTGAGTGTTGTCCTTTTGAGCAATTTCAAAGGTGAATCCATTTTCAACCAAATAATTTATACTGCTTTGTGTGTCATTTTGTGGCCAACTCTAATTAAAATGCACAACCACCATCCTATAGTGTATGCTGCTGTATGTAGCTCATTTCTAACTTTCCATAATTGGAAGCTGCCATGTATATCAGTGAAGGCACAATAAAACTAATTGAGGGTAATGATGATGAAGACAAGATCTAGAGTCATCTTTATTTCTCCCAACCACCCCACTCCTTATCTAGGATTGTTGCATTTGAAAGTTGTTGCTATGGAGTTGAGCTGAGAGATTATGGTATATGATACATAAAGGCAGTCATGGTGTAGGTATCTTACTGAGTAGAAAATGTCAAACATGTTGTGGGAGGATCTATTTGGCTCTTACGTTTAAGCCATAAGTGGTGTCTTTTGTCCAACCCTACTTGAGTATCAAACCTAGTTCTGTAAAGGGACCTGCATCTCTGCAGTCCCCTCAGACATGAGGGCCCCCAGCTTGCTGTGGGCTCAGCCCTACCTGCTGGTCCTCTTTGCTTTTGTGACTTCTACTTTTTATTTCTTTCAGGAGAGCCAGTGGAATGAGCTTCTTGAAACTCTGCACAAACTTCCCATCCCTGACCCCGGAGCGTCTGTTCATCTCAGTGTGGTAAGTGGGATAGAATACTAATGTTTACTGAAACCATTTCACTATTAACAGTAAGAGGTAGATAGTGAAGTAGGATGGTATTTCATTGTATACACCATTTCTACCCTATCCCAGAGTACTCTGAGACCTCTGGGCTCAATATAGGCCAAGGAATTGAATGGTTCCCAAACACCCCAACATCTCTCTTCCTGGCTGTCACCCATCACTAGTATCTCCTGGATCATAGATGCTGGACATGAAATGAGATGGCTGTGTCCCCCACCATCTCCTCTCCCTGCCCCTCAACCTGCCACTTCATCCTGGGGCTCCCTACCATACCCTTTGTCCCCAGGAATGCTATGTATGCTTCCCCCTGCACTGAAGCCATCCTGCTCCTTGGACCCTCAATGCCACCTCTCCTTATTTACCAGGGTAACCCATATTCACCCTTCAGGATAACACTCAGACTTTGTTACCAGAGAAATCTTCAACTCGATACCCCAAAGGCAAAGCTAAGGTTTTCTCCTTTGCCCCTAAGAATTGTGTAGATTTTACAGTACTTATTGGTACTGTGGGTTAATGCACTGGACTGCAAAGTTGGTTTGAACCTCAAGGTTGGCAGTTCAAGCTCATCAGCCACTCCTCGGAAACCCTAAACAGGGTTGCTATGAGTCGGAACCATCTTAATGGCATTTAACAACAACAAGTCACACCACTTGGAATGATGTTTTCCTTCTCTGCCTTTCTTACAACGCTGTGTGCCCCTTGAGGGCAGGGATGGAGAATGTCTAACAGGTCCTGGCCTCTAGAAATAATAGTTTCTTTGAACTGTTTTAAGTATGTGCTCTATGTTCTGCAGTGTGTGAGGGTTAAAAATCCTTTGCATTACAGTTTGGAGACTTATATCCTAGTCATAGTTTTGCCAGTGGCCTGAATGATCATAATCAAGACCTTTAACTTCATAGGCCTCAGTTTTGTTATCTGTTACTGTAGGCATCAGAAGAGGTAAAAGAGGTCTTTTTTATATTTCAGTTTCTGAGATATTCTGATTTTCCTAGATTAAACATTTGTTTCTACCTTCCTCAGAATTATCAAGTGGATACCCTTTTATTGATTACACTGTGTATTTCCCCTGTGATGTGAGGTTTAGAAATTTAAAAAGTTTTGTCATTTTAGCTTCTCTAGAACCAAGTACAGTTTTGGAATTTTGTGATTATTGTTGTATCTGCTGCCCTATAGAAAATGAATAATTCTGACAGGTTTTTTCCCCATGATGGAAATCAAATTTAAAACGGTATTACTACCAATACGTAATAATAAACCTACAATTCATTAGGTTTTTAATGTATGCCAAGTTATATGTGTTTCTAATGTTCAAAATAACTCTGCAAAATTAGTCATATTCTCATTTCATAGATGAGGAAATAAAGGTTTAGAGAGGAAAACTACTTGCCCATTTAAGATCTGAGTGTTTATAAGTGAAAAGATAGGGGTTTTCAAAGCCAGGGCTAACTTCAAAGTCCATGTTTCTTTCCACTATGCCATGTGTGTAAAAAAGAAAAACAAGAAAATAAAAAATAAAAAGACACCTTTCCAGGAGGTTTTTGTCCATTTTAGCTGAGCATAGCTAGGAAAGGGACCTTGCTCCTAAACAGAAATTCCCGTAAGGAGGATGGTCTAGAAAAAAAGAACAGAAGAGCTTTAAACCAGCCTCCATTTTGCTGTCTAGCTAAACAACCCTGCCTTTGTCTCTGTCCCTTTCACTAAGCAGTGTGATCTCGCCGCTTCAGAATGTAATGACATCCGACAGGTAGTGGTGGGAGTCCTGGCTGGGTCAGCTGCTGCTGAGGAAGAGCTCCCCTGAATGGCTGCACAAGCAGAGCGCCTGCCAGGCCTCAAGGACATGCCTTCTCAGGGGCCAGAGTAGCTGTTTGGGTGGTGCAGCAGTTTCATGCCAGTGGTTTCTAGGAATGTTTCTGACCTCCCTTGGTCCCTAGCATTTCATGGGCGATGGAGCAAGACAGAATCTCAAAGGACAGCCTGGGGTTTTGGAATTGCATTGGCTTACTCTTTACAATCCATGCGATCTGTAAAAGCAGATATTTTTTGTTTCCTGTTCATTGGGAATTTCTCTTTTCCGTATTTTATTTCTGATTCTGAAGGGCTAGTCTCATCTGATTATGAATCCTACAATGTTGATAAAATGGCAGTCCTGGACTTTGTGTCTTTATTCCCTCTCAACAAAAGACTATATCTATATATCTGATGTAGATGTTGAGAAAAACATAAATGTAGAATTGCCGTTGAGAGCAATGATAAAATTTTTATATCAAAATTTATTGAATGCTATATACTTCACATACATAATAACACTTATTCTTAGCAATGGTTTTGAAGTAGGTTCTGGACTTTTAAGTTGCCCAGGATAACATAGCTATTAAGTGGCCAACTTTGTGGTCCATCTTCTTTCTCCCTTGTTGTGTAAAACCATTGCTTTATGATTCCATCACTGTGGGGAGATCCCTTACTGGCCATTTCCTGGGACTCTCTGCTAGTCATTTGAGACAGAAATTAATCTCTCATGGAATCAAATTCAAGCCTTGTAATTTACTTTTCTTATTTTCATCCTCATTGCTAAATTGAATTAATTATTAACTGGTTTCTGATTCCTGGTGTGGTGCTATGTAGGTTAAGCACTTAACCGTAAGGTTGTTTTAAACCGAAAGGTCAGTGGTTCATTCTCACCAGCCACTCCTCACAGGGTCGCTATGAGTTGGAACCAACTCGACGGCACTTAATAACACACGGCACTTAATAACACTTTCTAGGTAATAGCTTGGTGTAGGCACACAGATTATGGAATAATGTAAAGCTTTTCTTTAATGTTATCTCTCTTTTTTTGCTTTTTATTATTTAGGTTATTATTTTGATTCAGGTGACTAGCTGTCATTTGCATGCTGGGAACATAGATACTGCAGTGTGTTATAGTGGAGAGAGCATAGCTTTGTAGGGATAGAGATCTTATTTCAATCCTAGTTTTGCTACCTACTGAGTATGCAACTTTAGACAAATTAATTTACTTCTCTGAGCTTTGCTTTTCCCATTTGTGATGAGGAGATGATGTCTATCTTAAAACTTGTGGTGGAGATTAAAAATAATATTTGTAAAGTGGCTGGCATAAAGGCAGCCATGTAGCAGGTATTCAGTAAATATCTGTTGAACACTAGACAAGTAGCTCATACTATTATTGTTATTGCCATTATTTATCATTGTCCCCTGGGTCTTTCATTTTAGGAAGTCCATACAACTCATTCTTCTAGAGACTTACTTTGCAATTATCTAAGAATAAGGGCAGGGTTGGGGGTGGGGGTGGAGGCTTCCTGAAATGTCACTTGGAGGTCCAGGTTTGAACTTAGGCCATGGCTTAGCTGACCTTCTCTGCATGTGACCTTCCCTGGCCTTTGCACAATTCTGTCTTTAATTGGCCAACACCAGGCTTTTTCCATTCCTGCTTGCCATTGTCCTCTGAGTCTTTAAGCAGCAGAAGAGGTGTCATCAGTTCAGCTGTTGTCATTTAACTCAGGGATGCATGCTTGTTAGATACATGGAGATGTCTCATTGAAAGTTCTTTGAACAGGTCAAAAATTTAACTCCACAAAGTTTCCAGCTCCTTTCATTGGAGATGCCTGTAGAAGCCAGGAGTCTTTATTTGATGATCTTGCATAGTGAGCAGAGTTTCTCCACTGTTAGTCATCTGTAGTGGTTTCTGTCCAGCAGTCCTTCAGCTGGTGCTGTACTTAACGTCGCTCGGGCCTCTGAGGCTGATTTTGGCCTCAGCCTGTGGAAGGATATAGTCTCAGATGAAATGAAATGGCAGATTTGGTTGGGATAGATCACTGCTGAGTGAGCCTACTGATGTTTGGTCCCTAGAGTCCACTTACCTCACTGAATAATAAATATCATGTCTGAATGTTTCATGTGTTCAGAAACCAGCAAACATTGTATGGGAGTTTAGCTTTAAACCTCTTTTGAGTTCTTGATGTATATCTCTCCAAGAAGTTCATCTCTCAATGAAAAAAACTCCATCTCTCCAAACTGACAATTTAATGCATTTAGCTTTAACCAAACTTTATCCATAGAAAATATTCCATGGGATTTACTCGAGTGAAACAGCGTTTCTTCATCTTAGTAAGGAAGTATCTTCACATCATTTATCTGAATTTTGAGTAATGTGCTTGTTGTATATTTTTTTGTCTAAAAAAATAAAATAAGCAGATTTTGCTTCTTTTTCAGCATTCTTATTTTACTGTGCCTGATTCCAGAGAACTTCCCAGCATACCTGAGAATGTGAGTACTTTGGGGAAGATGAAGTTAAGTTTTTCCTCTTCTTTGCTGCTGAAAGATTTTATTTGTTAATTATAAAAACAATGCATTAATTATATAAGCAAAAGCAAAAGTAGAGACTATATAAAAAGTATAGAAAAATAAAAAGGCAAGAAGAGACTCAAAGACTTCTCAAAGGTGACAGTACAGTTTCCATGCCTCATTCCAACCTTTCCAGAGATACAGTTATAATTATCTGTTGCAAAAGCATACTCCATTTTCATTCATAAGAATCCTTTGTGTAGATTGTACAGTATTCAATTTGTTATGTAATTTACTTAACCATTCCCCCACTGTTGTACATTTAGATAGTTTTTCCTGTTTACTGTTGTAAACTAAATGTTTCTATGTAAAGAATTTTCCATATAAAGTTGCTTCATTACGATGGATTTACTCAAGTAGAATTAACAGTGCATATTCATTTTGAAAAGCAACCCAAAAGAAATAAAAGTATTGGGGGTTTAAGTGTGAGAACCCTACCTCTACCTCTTAAAGACAGGAGCGGTAAAACAAGAGTCTGAGAGAACAGAAGGTTAATGTTTGCCCTCCAAATAAGCTGAATGACATACCTTCCTCACCTTATTACACTTCACAGTACTTTGCACTGATGATAAATAGTGCTATATAGAATTGAAAATAGTGTAACTACTAATTAGCCATGGACTCCTGGTGTGACGCTGTGGGCTAATGCGCTGGACTGCAAGGTCAGTTTGAACCACAAGGTCAACAGTTCAGACTCACCAGCTGCTCCTTGGAAACCCCATACAGGATAGCTACAAGTTGGAACCTACTCAGCGGCACTTAATGACAACATACTACTTAGCTGTTCCTTGGAAACCCTGTACAGGGCAGTTACAAGATGGAACCGATTCCATGGCACACAATAACAACACCACCAACACTACTTAAACAACTGATTACCTTTTTAAAAGTTTGGAACAAGTGATAATTTCTCCAGATCTAGTACAGATTCACAGAAAGGAAAGTCTTCTAAGTTTTGTCCTTAGATCAAGCAAATTACAAATGTCAAGTAACCAAATCTAATTAATGAAGTTAGACTGGAGTATTGTGATTAGAAATCAGTCTTAAATATATCAAGTATATTCATAGAATTTATTATCTGTATGAGGAAGCTGTTGTGGTAAATGTTGCTTCCTTTCTTTGACGTTAAGTAATAAAAAGTTTATATCACAATTTCTGTTTCAACAATAATTGCTAAGGTTTGTTAAGTACTACTGTGTTCAGTGCTTTATAGAATTTGCGTATCCCTCTTATCAAGCTTGGGGGATGGTGGTGTTATGTGCCATCGAGTCGGTTCTGGCTCCTGGCGATCCTGTGTAATGGTTTCCCAGGAACAGCTGGTTCAAGCCGACTTTACAGTCCAGCACATTAACCCACGGCGTCACACCAGGACCCCTTCAAGCCTAGGTAGTAACTACTACAGTTAGTCTCATTTTGCATAAGGAACGAGTTGTTGTTGTTAAGTGCTGTAGAGTTAGTTCTGACTCATAGTGACCCTTTATAGGGTTTCCAAGGAGTTGCTCATAGGTTTGAATCACCAACCTTGCAGTTAGCAGTTCCATGTTTGCCCTAAAACACCACACCAAGACTCCTAAGAACGAGAGACCCTGACAACATATTCAAGATCCTACAGCAAAGAAGTGGTAGAATTTGAATTCATACATCGGGCTCTCTGATTCTAGAAATTGAGCTCCATACTTCATACTTTCAGCCATATACTTATCTCTCATCACTCTAAAAATTCCATCGAAATGATACACGAAATATAAAAATTAAAAATAAAGAGACACCTAATTAGAAAAGAGCACTGGTAGCATAGTTGTTAAAACCCAGGCTGCTAATCTCAAGGTCAGCAGTTCGAAACTACCAGCTGTTCCACAGGAGAAAGATGGGGCTTTCTGCTCCCGTAAAGATATACAGCCTCAGAAACCCTCAGTTCTCTATGAAGCGGAACTAACTCCATGGCACACCACCACCACTACCACCACCACAGCAAAGAAGTGGTAGAATTCTAATTCAAACATTTGTCTATCTAATTCTAGAGATTGAGCTCTGTACTTACACTTTGAGTCATACATTTATCTCTTATCATTATAAAAATTCCATCAAAATAATACACGAAATATAAAAATAAAAAACAAAGAGACACTTAATTAGAGGAAAGCTCTGGTAGTGTAGTTGTTACAAGCTGAGCTGCTAATCTGAAGGTCAGCAGTTTAAAATTACCAGGAGAAAAATGAGGCTTTCTACTCCTGTAAAAGCTTACAGTCTGGGAAACCCTATACAGGGTCGCTATGAGTCGGACCCTACTCCACAGCACATAACCACCACCACCAAATAGAAGAGAAAGTTACTATGAACCAGAAAATTTAAGGTATTGCGGACATGAAGCATCTAATCATTGATACATTATAGACAATGGAAGAATCTTAAAAGAACCCAGAAATCCCGAGGAAAATACAGAAGTAGGTTCATACAATAGTGCAATAGCAAAAGACTAATTGAAAAACGATTTTCAAATGTGTTGGAACATTAATAAAAATTGATTATACACTAGTCATACTGGAAATAACAAAGGAAAAGGCTACTGTCTTTTATTGCAATATAACAATACAATAAATTAGCAATAAATAAATTAATAAAGGTCTAAAAGTATTCATCTACTTGAAAGAGTGGTTGGGTCAAAGAGGATTAAAAAAAGTTTGAAATGGGCATTATTTTAAAATGAATGACAATTAGCAAAAAAAAATTTAAAAAGCTAAGAGGTTTCACCAAAATTATACTTATGGGGAAATTCATAGCTTTGACTGCATTTATTGTACATTAAAAATATGGGAAATAATTTGACTTTCATTGCAAGAAACTAGAAAAGTATAGCAATATCAAAAAAGCCAAGGCTAGAAAAATAAATTACAATTTGATGAATTACAAAATTGTTAGTTTTCTTAAAACTGTTCAACCAGTAGTTAATGTTTACATTTGAATGACCATGCTGTATCAGGGAATAGATTATGATTGCATTTCATTTCTCGTACAACTTTTTTGTCACATAAGAGTCCCTAGATTTAATGTCTTGCTCTTTCTTGATTTTACTATATCTTTTTTTTTTTTTTTTGTAACTATATCATTTTGATAAAACATTCTATAGTAGTTTCCTGAGAAAGTAAACATTGGAAGCAATTATTTTGGACCTTACATAACTGAAAATTACTTTAATCTATTTTTATTCTTAATTGATAGTTTGACGGGGTTTGAAATCATTGGTTGGAAGTCATCTTTTGAAGACATTGCTCCCTTGACTTCTAATATTCCTCTTGCGACTGAAAAGTCGTAGCCATTCTGAGCCCTGATTCTATTAGTAGTCTTAGCTTGTCTCTGGTATACTG
This sequence comes from Chrysochloris asiatica, assembly GCF_000296735.1. Lineage (NCBI taxonomy): Eukaryota > Metazoa > Chordata > Mammalia > Afrosoricida > Chrysochloridae > Chrysochloris > Chrysochloris asiatica. The sequence goes on along the minus strand of NW_006408532.1, from coordinate 1,197,644 downwards.
AAATTAGCAGCCCTGGTGGTGCAGTGGTAAAGCTCTTAACTAATAACAAGAAGATAGGCAGTCCGAACCCACCAGGCACTCCTTGGGTTAAAGCTGTGGCAATCTCCCATAGAGATTACAACCTTGGAATCCTCATGGGGCAGTTCTTTGTCTTATATTGTCACTAAGAGTTGGAATCAATTTGATGGCAATGGGTTTGAATATTGAAATTATATAACAATGTGCCTTGCTATGTATCTGTGTTCATCTATTGTTTTGAACGTTAGTTGGACCCATTTAACCTGGGATTCCATGTTGTTTTATTAATAGGAAATATATTGTTTCTTTGAGAAATATCTTCCTTATGTTTTCTTTCTTTTTCTGGAACCTAAATTGTAGGACATTGATCTTTTAATTTTCATATCTTTTCTCTCCTATTTTCCATCTCTGTTTTCAATGTTCCTTTTACTACTTTACTCAAATGGTCTTTCTACCCTTTTGCATTTTTACATTTCTGCTGCTGTACTGTTTTTTTCCAAATGTTTTTTGTTGTCTGATAAAATTTACCTTTTTTAATGACATGCTGGACTTCTGGTGTGGCGCTCTAGGATCAGCATTGGTTTGCAAACCACAGGGTTGGCAGTTCAAACACACCAGCTGCTCCTTGGAAAGCCTATACTGGATTGCTATGAGACAGAACTGACTTGAAGGCACTTAACAATAACAACAACAATAACATGTTATTCTTATTTCAGAAGACCTGTAGTAGCATAGTTTCTTATGAGTTGGGCTGGTAACTGCAAGTTCAGAAGTTCAAATCTGCCAGATGCTCTGAGAGAAAACGATGAGGCTTTCTACTCTCATAAAGGCTTATAACCTTGGAAACCCTATATGAAGTAGCTATGAGTCAGAATCGACTCCACAGGACATAACCACTACCACTATTCTTGTTTCATAAATACGTCATTGGTCAAAAATGGAAGAGTCTAGTTGAAATTAAAAGTATAGAGCATCTATCAAGAGGCAAGGCAATCTACAAATTGTGAATCACATTGGAATATGTGTTCTGCGGAAGAGAGTACAAGGAGTTTTTACAAGAAAATACAAGGAACTTCAATATAATTTCACTGATTTGTTGACATTTAGGCAATGGTTACAAACTTGGCTGAGGATACATCTGATTGGTAGATTACATAGGTTTCCAAAATGGTTTTTAATTTACAAAGTAATCATTACATTGAGTACATCTGGCTTTGAAACAATCATGATACCTTTCTTGCACGATTGAATAAGCATCTGTTCTAAGAATTGTTTTGAACTAGGTTTCTAAGCAGGATGTATTCTTAAGCAAGCAAAACTCTTAAGCAAGCAAAATCACATTCTTCTCTAAAATTATTTATGAAGTCATTCCCCCAGGGTACATTGGAGAGTTATAGAAACAACAGGCTGCACACTTGATGCAGAAGTTACTTATGATTTAAAATGGAGTTTTGGCCTCAGACCTTTACATATTTGGTGGTGGTGGTGGTGGCTATGTGCCGTGGAGTCAGTTCTGATTCACAGCGACCCTGCACAGGGTTTCCAAGGCTGTAAATCTTTATGGGAGCAGAACGCCTCATCGTTCTCCTGCAGAACAGCTGATAGTTTTGAACTACTCACTTTGAGGTTAGCAACTCAATTTGTTACCACCTATTAATTTAGGGATACAAAATTTGTTGTTGTTGTTGTTAAGTACCGTGGAGTCGGCTCTGACTCATAGTGACCCTGCACAGGAGCAGAACGCCTCATCTTTCTCCCACGGAACCGCTAGTAGTTTCCAACTGCTGACCTTGAGGTTGGCAGCCCAACTTGTAACCACTATGATACCAGAGCTCCTTAAATACATATATGTATATATGTATATGTGTGTTATACGTAACAACTTAAAAATTAGCCTGCTCTCTGGGATACAGGGAATGAGACATGGTTGGAATGGGGAAAAGGGGGGAAATAATGTTAAGATGTTTGGCTGTCTTATAACTCTTGGTTTCCCTGGCATACCATTATAAAATAGACACTTGAGGGGCAGAGAAAGGAATAGCCAGAAATATCACCATAGAAAGCTTGTAAATCCATCTTCTGCCTGTAACTGATTGGAATACCTAAAATGGGGCTACAATGTGCCCAGTGAAGGAGGTTTCCTGTGGAGCCTCTGCATTACATAAGACCATAGATGGAATCCTGAACACCATCCAGAATCTTCTGAAGTGGGAAATTGCCTCTTGAAAGAACAAGCAGACCAGCCTGGAGCAGCTAGAACAGAAGATACTTCTTGAAAGAAAGACCTACAGGTAAAATGCAAAACAATATAGGTAGACCCACTGATTACTACAAGAACAAATAAGTTGCTCACCCAGGAGACATCAAGGCACGTGGTCAGGTCCCCTCAGAGCAAACCCCCTTCCAAAACTTAGACTCAGTGGGAATACATGCTCTGATTGGTGACCACGTTGGTCACCAATAAGGGGAAGTGAGGGAAAAACAGCAATGTAGCTGCAAGCTAAGCCCTACAACATTCAATAGACTCCTGTGAACCCGGGTGGAGAATGGTTGGCCATCAGTGTGGCAAGACCTGGGGACTCTTGGGCCCAGAGTCAGTGACATAGCCACAGAGGACTAGAGTGGAGAGTGAAGCATCCAGCTGATAATAAGAGAGGGCATATGCACAAGAACACCCACACTTGCAGATAATACCCACTTGACCTGGCTTTGATGACCGGATGATCAGAGCTCAACTAGAAGAGGAAAAAAGAGTAATCTGATACGATTTGATGAACTTGACCTACACCTGTGGATGCAGTAGCTCAAAAGAGGGAACATATCTTTATAGCAAGGATCGTTCCCACCCCCTCCTTACACAGAGTAGACAGGGATGGACAACTTGGATGTTGGCTACCCAAAGTTGGGGTGCTTCAAAGGCAAGAAGTAATTGGCTCACAAGCTTTCAAAAGGGAACCTAGATCCAGAGGGCGTGGAGGAAGGTAGACTCTTCACTGAGTAGTATCCAATCTGTCTAGGCAGAGCTGATGAAAGGAAATGCAGATAGGTATCTTGTGATACAATAGTGAATAATTGTTATCTGGACTGATTGTGAGGGTTGGAAATGTAAAGGTCCATGTTTTATAGCAAGGAGGGGAGTGATTGACTTTGCAGTCTAGGAGTGGAGGTCCCTGGGACCATCAAGGTTGAAGAGTGAAGAGCAGGACTCTACCCAGAGAAACAGTGACACCAGAGGTAGAGGCAGAGACGATGAAGTGGAGAGATGGAGCAACTGGGGGCTTTAGACCTAGAGAGGGAGAGGGGCTGTGGACTGACAATCAGGGGGCAGACTTGCAGGGTATACCCTTTGGTTGGTTAATGATGCATGGAGGGGATTGTAACCATGTTAATGAAACAATATACATTAGGATGAATATAAAACTAATGTTCTCCCATGTAAACTATCACATTAAAAAAAAAAAAAAAAAGCCTGCTATATACGGTCAAGCATTTAATTAACTCACCTTAAACTGACTCAACAGCACTTAACAACAACAAATTAATTTTGGGTTGTTCTTACTCAGAAGATATATATCACATTTCCCTGAGACTGTTATTTATATGAGTCATGGTGTGGTTCTGCAGGATAAGCACTGGACTGCTAACAGCAAGGGCAGCAGTTCAAATCCACCAGCTACTTCTTAGAAACCCTATCCAGGGCCACTATGAGTTGGAACTGACTCATCGACATTAACAACAACAACAACAATCATTTCTACATTAAAAAAGTTGTTCTTCTCCTTTGTCCTTTTCTTCAATGTTCTCTTCTGTTTATGTGTTTTGCATTTTTATGGTAGAGGCGATTTTATGTCTTTTAAAGTAGAGGCGTTCCTCAAATGACTGTCCAGTCACATTTAAGAGTGAGGCACTAAAAAGCTGATTGAAACTCTATGTTCATGAATGGTGCTTGCCACCTGTGGGCTTTATTGAAGATGATGGATCAGGGGTCTGGCTATTTGTAGGTTGGTGGAAGGGGACTCTTAAATATTGGTATCAGGACCTTTCCTTCTGAACTCAGGGTGAATCTGTTTTCCAGTCTCTTGACTGGAGAGTGTAAGTTTTATTACCAGTGTTCTGGAGGCTGAGTGGGAGGAGGGAGTTTTATGGGTGTCATGTATGTATACTTTAATTTAGTCCTCCTTTTTTTTGTTGAATGCTTTATGTCACCCATTTTCAGCTAAACCTGACTCAATCCTTTCTGTTCGGTTCCACTTGAAAGTAAACTTTCATTCTGCAATAGACAAATGGGAAAGTCACTTGACTAGCTTGGGTGAGCTAGGTGAAGAGAATCTTAGTATTAAATTGCTCTCGTTTTTAATTACACTTCTATCCTTTAGAGGTTCTGGGTGTCCCCAGTACTTGAACCGTTTTGGAATTCTCTATGTGAGTAGAGCTTGATGCTTGTTTCCCTATGGACCAACTCAACCTTAAACTTCAGCCTCCTTTGCAAAGACTAAGACTTTGCAACTCAGCATATTATTGGTAGTTTGGGCCGAACAATTCTTTGTTACTACGCAATATTTAGCACTAGATGTCTGGAGCCCCTCACCCCAGTTGTAACAACCAAAACATCTCCAGACATTGCCAGTGTCCACAGTAAGTGGGTGGTGTAAAAATGGCCTCAGGTTGAGAGTTACTTCTCCTTTGGGAGGAGAGGGTATCAGAAGAGAGAAAGATAAATTGTATGTTTAATTCACCTAATTTTACTTGAAATCCCCATTAATTTCCCATTAATAGACACTTAGGTATTTGCAGTTTTTTCCTATTACAAATACTGTTATAATAAAAATTATTGCCTGTGTTATGTTGACTTTTTTATTTTATTATTTAAGGACTGAGAATTTTTTCAGAGTTTAAGGTACCTGAAAGTTCTAATAATTTCTAAATATCCAAAATCACAATTATTAAGATTAGCAATAGTTTTGTTTTGTTTTTGGGGTGTGTGTGTGTGTGTGTGTGTGTGATTGTCTTCTTGGTAGCCCCAACTCCAATTAATTCCCCTGTGCAGTGCATGCCACCTCCCATCCCCCCACCATGTAAAAAATTTACATTCCCTCTGCTGGTTTTGCCACTAATGAACTAATTGTCTGGATATGACCCATTGTCCCTTAAATCCTTCTTTGCAAACCAATAAAAGGCTGGTCCTGTTTGTTTCTAAGCAGGAATAATAATAATCTGCTGCTAGGCTCCTTACATACATGACTCCATTTTAATTCTATAGCTACTCAGTGAGCAGTAGAAGTGAGCCCTACTTTTTATGTAAGGAACCTAGAACTCACAGATCTGAGGTCACCATCCCGAGATCTGTTGTTAAGTGGGGTGTAGCCACCCCAGTTTGTAAGGATCCAGAGTATTTTGTTTCTACAATGCCTCTTCCTGTCTCCCTAGAGTTAATGTCTTATATTCATGAGGAGAAAAAATAATTTTTTGTGTCTCAAATATGAAATGAAGCAGGAAAGCCTTTCCTCTGAAGAGAATCTGAACTTTTGTAGAACCAATTTGTGTGATTTTTGACACAGAATCACTATTGAGCTTTAACCATGTTAAAATTTGCATTTTAATCTCTTGGTGATTTTTCAAGGATTAATTTAAAATGACTAAATTGCTGCATTGCAAATTGAAACAAGCAAGAACCATGGGGTTGTTAATATGATATAGTTTGCTGTAGTGGAAAGAACATGAATTTTGGAGACAGCCAGACACTGGACTCTACCACTCTGGGACCTTGGACTAGTTACTTATACTTGCTGAGTCCCAGTGTTCTTATCTAATAAAGAAAAAATGTGAGGAACAAATGAAGTATTAAATGTAGATGCTGTTTTAAATGGGCCTTATCTCTCCCCTCTTCCCTCAGCTTTTCTAGAATTGCAGTCTTCCTTCTCTTGAGGCCTGAGTTGTGGCTAAGGAATAGAGAACATGGCTCCCTGGGGCTTATCTTTTCTAGGTTTTTGCTGGCATTCTTGGTTGTGAAGATCAATACCTTATCCTTCCACGACCTTATCCTTTTTGCCACAAAAGTCTCTTAGCAGACCCTGTTGATACCAGCATTTCTTAAGCCTGGGACTGTTTTAGGGAATGGAGTCCTGGACCCCAAACCTGTACTATAGGAAATGTTCTATAAACATTTATTGATCATCTCCTGTAAGAACCATTCTGAACTCCAGAGATTAGCAAGATATGGAACTTATTTCTGTTACCAGGTAATCGTGTAGCTTCAGAGAAGAAAGAGTGTAGGAAAGAAAGGAGCTGATGTTCACTGAACACCCACTGTGTACCGCACACTTTATACCACAGTAAGTAGTGTTTACGGTATGGCTGCTGTCAGCCTTGTTCTGATGTAGAAATGAAGCACAGACAGGTCAAGTAACTTGCCCTTGGTCATGCAAAGAAAAAATACTAATATCATGATTCACACCCAGGTCTGTGTGATGCCAGCACTTAGATGGTGTAGAGTCCTAGACCTATTGCTCCATAGCTCCCTGTACTCTTTTTAAAACAATAACTCACCACATGTGTAAACCATACAATCAGTTGTGTGGATATTAGTTTAATGCCATCTCTAGTTCCATAAGGACAGGGTCAATTTTGTTTTTGTTTTTGTTTTTGTTTTAACCATGCGTTGTTGTTGTTAAGTGCTTTCAAGTCAGTTCCGACTCATAGTGACCCTGTATAGGGTTTCCAGTGAGTGAGTGGTGGGTTTGAACCACCAACTTTTCAGTTCAAACTGACCTTGCAGTCCAGTGTATTAATCTGTGTGATCACTACGTCTCTGTAATTAGCCCTACACCTAGGACATAGTTTTGCTGCTGTTGTTAAGTGTCGTCATCAGTCCTGACCCATAGCAACCCTGTATAGAGTTTCCGAGGAGCAGCTGGAAAGCTTGAACCACTGACCTTGTGGTTCAAACCGACTTTGCAGTCCAGCCCATCAACCCACAGTGCTGCACTAGGAGTCCTAGGATGTAGTAGATGCTCAGTCTGTCTCTTAGAGGATGAGTGATTTAGCAATACAAACCCTCTCAGGAGAAGAAGGAAAATAGCAGTGTCTTTCACTTTGCTTTTGGGCCAGTGTGTCTTCAAGACATTCAGAAAAAACAAACGTAGAAAACTAATTCTTTCCACTTTCAGATTCCTGTTGAAACTGATTCTCATTATCCTCCACTCCGCCCCCCCCCCTTTTTTTTTTTTTTTTGGTAAAAATATTTTCTTCCTTTTCACTGGAAAACTATCACTATGTAATTGCTCATCAGGGTTTTCTCTGTCTATCAAGATAACACATGTAGGAGTGAATTTTATACAGGCAATAATTAAATGAGCATAAATCTTTATAAATTTTAAACAGTTGACCTGCATTTAAAAAGTCACAGATCATGAACAGATATGTAATAATAATTGCATTGTAAACTGGTAGTATAAGGGACTTTTTCAATGGCCAGGCTTTGAAGTTTCCTTTTGATTAATGGATAATAATAGAGAACTTCATTTGGAATATTAAACAAACCTGTCTGAATTATCTGGGCAGTGTCATACCAAGTGGTTAATGATGCAAGGAAAGCATTTAGAATAGACAGTTACATATAACATTGCCCAGATTCCACTTTGTCAAAAGATGCTCCATGATATAGAAAAGATTTATGAACTCATAGTGACTTTCAAAAATAAACAAGTGGAGTTGCCAGTAGAAGACCTATTATCAAGTACTGAGATGATATAGAATTCCATTGTTGCTTTTAAGAGCTGTCAGGTAATTGTTTATTGTAATGGTTTTTCCATTCACAGAGAGGGATAAAGTTGACCTCTGGGTAAACTCTGCTTTCTTTCTTGTACTTAACTTCACTAGTTTGATGGCTTATTTGAGGTTGTGGGTTTCTTTCTCAGACATACTATTCTAGAATCTAAATTTGTAATTCCCTTTTAAGAATCCCACACAAGTAAGGTAATTGAAATTAGTCTTTTAAAAAAATAAATAGATGTTGTTGTTAAGTGCCATCAAGTCAGTTCTGACTCATAGAGACCCTGTATAGGGTTTCCAAGGAGCAGCTGGTGAGCTTGAACCACCAACCTTGCAATTCAAATGACTTTGCAGTCTGACACGTTAGCCCACAGCACCACACCAGGACTCCAAGATGTGTATATGTGTGTCTATATATGTATAGACACACATATATGCACAAACATAAATACATATATACATACACACATATACATACATATATATGTATATATACACACACACACACATATATACATACGTTGTTGTTGTTAAGTGCCATTGAGTTGGTTCCTACCCATAGTGACCCTGAACAGGGTTTCTGAGGCTGTAAATCTTTACAGGAGTAGAAAGCCTCATCTTTCTCCCGCGGAGCAGCTGGTAGTTTCGAACTGCTGACCTTGCGGTTCACAGCCCAATTCATAGCCACTATGCTACCAGAGCTCCTTTATATACATATATTTATGTATATATATAGATACATATTATAACTGCAAGGTTGGTGGTTCAGTCTCACCAGTTGCTCCTCTGAAACCCTATACAAGGTCACTATGGATCGGAACTGACTCGATGGCACTTAACAACAAAAATTATATATATGTATATAATGCAAGGATTATATATATGTATATAATCCACTGAGGATTTAAAACATTCCCGTTCTTGTAAAATCATTGAAATGGGAATATTTTGAGAAATTTAAGATCCCTTGGCAAAACCTAGTCTCTTCCATTGAAAGTTTCCCCCAAACATAGTACAGTAAGTCTTTATCACCAATATTGGGTATGAAGCTGCAAGTCACAAAGACTAATAAAATGACAGACAGTGGGGCGGACTAGCATCTGTTTCAAAGGCTCCAAGGAGTACCCAGCTTAGAGTTAGTTCTTTGGTTTGGGGATTATCTCATTTCCCTAAAGTATTGAACCTAAGACGCTTTCTCTCTAAGCCCCACTGTATCCCCTCCCACTCCCAACCCTTTCCAACCCCTCATCACCACCCCCACCTGCTTTATAACCTCAGGCTTGAATCACACTGTGAGCCTGAATTCCCTAGCCACCTAGATTGAAGAAGGAACCAGCAGGGACAGCCAGGAGGGAGCAACCATTATGGGGTTTCTCCTGGGGGACTGGGGTTTTGCCAGGTGTCATTTCCTTCATCTTTATCTGGATTTAGAATCTCAGAGGGTTAGAGCTAGAAAGGACCTGTATTGTTTCTGTGTGGAGATGAGAACTTAAAGGGCTTATATGAGGTGTCCCACTTTAGAAACTAAACTTCCAGTCTGGTCTGTCCCTGTTGACCAGAGAGCTTTCTTAGTTTTGAACTCTTCCCAGGATGAATTTGAAGGTTAGCCTTGTATCCCTGCTCCCCAGCTCTGTAGAGTAGACTATAATAAATGCTAGGTGGATAGGCAGGTGTTCATGCAGCTATAACTGTGCCTATAAGAGAGTGCTTCAACTCCATGAGTAGAAACGAAAGACCTTAAACCTGAAAACATACTGGCACTAGGAAAACTAAGAACTTTTGAGCAGGTAGTCCCTTTAAGCAAGGTTTTTCTTTCTTAGCAGTTGAGTCACACAGAGAAGTAGTTGGCAAGGAAGGATGGGCAGGAGTGGTTTCATAGGCTTGGCTGCGGGGGCATTATAATTCACTAGGTCTAAGAGGCAAGTGAAGCCATGTTTGACAGAAATTATGTTCTTTAGAAGGAGAGCTTATCCTTCATTAAATGAATGTACTCTCCCTTTAAAAAGCTTGGCAAGTGGGCAAGTATAGTGTACAGTAAACTGTAAGTCTGGGGTCACCAAGATTCTTCTTCTCATGCTCTTTGAGTTTGGCTCATTGTCAAGTCCTATAATTCCACTTTACAGATGTCTCTCCTGCCCGTCTCCAAAATGTTCTCCTGAGTAGTTGTTTGTTTTTATCATTTCTTCCCTGGACTAAAGCACTAGCCTATTAATTGATTGCCCTGTCTCCTATGTGCCCTTTCCTAGCCACTCTTCACAAGGCCTCTAGAAAGATCTTGAAACACAAATATGATCATGTCATGATCCTCCAGCAATTCCTTGTTATTTATGGAATAGAGTGTAGGTGCCATGTTCCCCTGTTTCACCACTCACCTTCTACCCTGCTCTTCGCTGTTCTGACTTGCATGTAGTTCCTCTCACCTTTCTGCCTTTGCCCCTGCTGGAATACCCTTCTCCCCTGTCTACTGAATGACCCTCTCCCTATTGGGAGAGCCAGGCAAAATGCCTTTTCCTCTGTCAAGTCTTCTCCAGATCCTTTCCCTGATTGGCCAGCTCTGGAGTGTGTGTAGCTTTGTCCACTGTACTCTGCACATTGAGTTTCTGTGTCTCATGTAACCACCCTCCACCCCTTAAAAAATAGGGATCATGTTTTGTTGATATTTGTAATTCCAGCTCCCAGGATGTTGCTAAGTACATCATAGGAGTTAAATACATGTTTGCTGATTGCCTGGTGTAGGAGGCAGAAATAGGATGTTGAAGATTTATTTTCCACTGTAAGTGTGCTGTAAGAGAGAGTATACCTGCATCCTTTACAATAACAAGCCCGCAGAATGTCCTGTCTGCAATCTTGTCCTAAGACAACTTGCCATGGAAGCTCTCTCCTCTTTAATCCCACCTCCCTACACTCAGATCTTACCTATCTGAGAAATATGATTGCTGGATTGTGAAATAAACACCTGCTTCTATGTATAGTCCCTCTGTGCGTCCGCCAGTTACTCAATGAGCAAATCACCTACGTTATTTACACATTTATTAAGCATAACCACAGAGACCTTAAAAGGCTATTTTACCTACCTTTATGCAGTTGCCAGCATCAACACTCTCTCTGTGTGCCCTTCACCATTAATAATTGGTTGTTTCATTGAACTCAGACTCAAGTTTTCCATTCTCTTCTAAAATGCTATGTTCTTCCTAATATACCACTGTCCCTTTTCCAAGCTAGTACATTTCTTACAGCGTCACACTGCTCACACTCCCACTAAGGACAAGGCATCAACCTCAGGCGCTTCCTCCACTCACTGATTCATTCTTTTACTAAACTGCTAGATGATGTGATTCAATTTTTCTTAACCCAAAGAGACCTCAGTCAAGTAGCAAAAACATAGCTACTGAGTATTCATAAACTAGGGACAAATTGATGTAGAAGCGTGGAGGAGAGTTTGATGAATGGGGAGTTGTGGAACCCTTCCAGGAGGAAGTGACATTTGAGCTAAGTCTTGAAAAGTACATGGATGTTCTCAAAGAAGAGAAGAGCATTTTAGACAGAGGAAACAGCAGAGGTAAAGGTGGGGATGTGAAAAAGAATGCCAGGTGTGAAAAATAGAGTCTAGCTACTGGCTGCTCAAAGTTGGGTTGGGGGGTTGTGGGGGGATCCCTCTAGGGAATTTTCTTTTGAGCTCAGCTTGGTGGGAGCTGTATTTGCTCCCTACAGCTACTCTCAAAGCCCCTCTCTAGCCCACTAGTTACCCCCATGGCTAAGTGAGGTTCCCAGGGTTGTCGACACTCCCACCCACTCCCACCCGCTCAGGCGGGTGGCATCCCAGAAGGAAAGAGACAGGGGAGGAAGCAGATAAGAAAGACAGCTTCTGTTTAGACACAAATATCTTGGTAATCAGCACAGATGGGATGAGAAATACCAAAAAAAGTACATGACAGTTTAGAGAGAATCTGGCTAAATGTTACATATTTTTAACCTACCTGTGTAGAGTTTTTTGAGCAAGCACCTGAGTTCCTCAGAAACTGATTGGAGATGGGGGCCATACCTTCACCAAGTGGTATTTTTGTTTCAGAAATTTTCCTTTCCCCCTCCCCGAATGTATTCTTACAATTTTTTTTTTCCTCTCCCACCAAAAGAAGGCGCAGGATTTGTCTCTGACGCTGTGTCTCCGTATTGGGACGGCAAGCTGTGTAACATATTTCTACCCAGCGTGAAGCTTCTTGGCAGACTCTTGAGGCCACGCTTTGGTGGCTTCAAAGTTATCTTTGGATCTGTCAAAAGTGCTAATGGGCTCTCTGTCCTTCTTTAAGCTCCTCATTTCTATTTTCTTTTTTACTTCCATCCTCTCCTAAAAGAAAAATTCATAAAATTCATCAGCAGTTAAGCATTCACTGAAATGCTCAGCTGAGGCCCCCTATTTTTGTTTGCGAGAAGAGCTCTGCCATGTCACTGTCTTCAGAGCAAACCCCACCCTGACATCATTAGCTCAGCACTCCTCAGTCCACCCAGCAAGAGATGCGCTTGTTGACGAATTCAGGCAGTCTTTCAGTTTTTGTTTTGTTTTAGCTATTTTTCATCAAGATTGTTAAGAGGCAAGTTGGTGTGGTGGTTAGAGCAGGAGCTTTCAATTCAGAAAATCTGGTTTTGGAACATGACTTTGCCTTTTCTAGCCAGGTGACCTTTGAAAGACTACTTAGCCTTCCTGAACCTCAGTTGCCTCATCTATAAAATGGAGATAGTAATGCCTGTCTCCTGGTTGTTGAGAAGGTAATGGATAACACAGCTATAGTATAGCCCCGGCATGTAAGTATTAAACAATAAGCATGGGGTAACCATCATTTTAACTGAAATATTTTGTTTTGTTTTTTTTCCTCTTTCTCTTTTCTTTTGGCATACTTTGATCCTGCTTTCTTTTCCAAATGAGACTTTTGATCCACCAGTTTTGAATGATGTACAGAAAAGAGCACAGGTTTAAAGACAGACCTACCCAGCCTGAGTCATACTTTAACCACTCACTATGTAACCTTGGTCAGATTACTTCTCAATGCCTCGGATTTCACGTCTGTTGAAGTGTCATCAAATTAGTTCTGACTCATAGCAACCTTGTATAGGGTTTCTAAGGAGTGACTGATGGGTTTGAACCACCAACCTTGTGATTAGCAGTTCAGCATAGGTGTGGTGTCCAGATTAAAGGAAATGATGTATGTAAAGCCATATACATTGTTGTTGTTGTTATGTGCCGTGGAGTCAGTTCCGACTCATAGTGACCTTACACAGGGTTTCCGAGGCTGTAAATCTTTACAGGAGCAGACCGCCTCATCTTTCTCTCGTGGAACCGCTGGTAGTTTCGAACTGCTGACCTTGCGGCTTGCAGCCCGATTCGTAACCACTATGCTACCAGAGCTCCTAATATACATTGTAGATGTTTTAAAATATTTCAGCAGGACAGTGGAGTGTAAGGGAAAGTTACATGGGCTATGGGGTCCAGTCTGAGTCCAAATTCTGATCTTATTGGTTGTCAAACCTCTACAAGACTTTGGATTTTTATGAAGATTGCATAAGATCACACATCCAAAGATTATACATACAGTGGTTGGCACTTGTTAGACAATCATATATGGAACTGTTCATTAGCTCACTCTGTATTTATAAAGGGTAGTGGTTAACCAGGTACCACAGTCAAGCAATAATGAATCATAAGATAAATACTTACTCTTCTTCCCAACCCGTAATATTGTTGAAAAGTATTTTGTGTTATTTTGCATATAAAATCTACCTGGCTTACTTGAATTTGTGAGTTATGGATTGTTAATCATTGTAAACTGTAACCCCTGGTAATATTGTTCCCTCTCCTAACTCCTTCATTTTCAGAGGGTTGTGTTGTGTGACATTGAAAACCTCTACCATTGAAGAAATTAGCATATTCATGTGTATTATTAAAGTTAGTTGGGTATAGAAAGGGCCCCAGAAATGAAGCACACTACATTTTCCCCCTGAAATCTGAAGAGTACCAATCAGTAGTACTAATTAAAAACTGAAGCCCAAGTTCTGGGGGGAAAACTAATGGAAACACTGCTTTGTCACAGCTTACTGCTATTTGTCATCATCATCATCTTTTTTTCTTTTTGCCTTTTGAGCAAAATACCTGGAAACTGTAAATCTTTGAATCTTTGAAATTATTTTAATTTTGGAGCATGTCACCTGGTGGTGATGGCAGAAGTAAGTTCACGTGGTTTGTGCAATGGAATCTATTGGACAGAAACATGTTCAGTGCCAGAAGTATTTTAGTGCTTGGGTACTTTCTTTTGCCTAGATGTGTAGCACACAGTACATTAGGAAGGGTCTGGGATCTGGGGTGAGAATATCTGAGTGACAGTCCTGTCTCTATCGTTTATTAGACTGTTTGATCTTGGCAAATCTCTCTGAGCCTTGGTTTCCTCATTTGTAAGATGGCAAAATTCTTATCCTGCTTACCATACAGAACTGATATGGAGAGCAAATGCAGTGCTCTCGGTGACCTCCGTTGTAAACTTTAATCAGCACCCAAAGATGTCATTGCCCAGGCTGCTTCATCTCAAAAGTCTCTTCCAGCCTCACATCTCATGATTTTATACACAAGTGATATTTGGTATCATGTAGCATGAACAGAACAGGGAAAGAAGGTATTCTTTGTGATTATTTGTATTCTCATGCTTGTATTAGCTACTTGTTTGTAATAAGAACAAACAAAATAAACCACAAACCTTCCATTTTCTTTTTTTTCCTCCTAGAGAAATCTGACAGAATATTTTGTGGCTGTGGATGTAAACAACATGTTGCATCTGTATGCCAGTATGCTCTACGAACGCCGGATTCTCATCATTTGCAGCAAACTCAGCACTGTAAGTAGACATTCTTTGAGTCGGGCTTTTCAATGATTTTAGTTGTATTGAAAGCTGTATCGGAAAATTAAAGAAAATTTTAGAAAAAGAAATCAGCCACAGTTCCCTCATAGGTACTAAAACCAAAACCATTAACATCAAGTCTATTCTGACTAATGGTTAGCCTATAGGGCAGAACTGCCCCATAGGGTTTTTGAGACTATGACCTTCGTGCATGCAGACTGCCGCATCTTTCTTCCAAGGAGTAACTGGCAGGTTTGAACCACCCACCTTTCAGTAAGCTGTCTAGGGCTTTAACCACTGTAACCTTTCCCCCTTTATATAACATGTCCTTTCATAAGTTGGTCATGTTCCTTTGCAGTGCCAGTATACATTTCATTTATTCTTACAGTCTCATAGAAATATGTAAATACGCCACTTGATAGTGTGTTAAAACATTATACCATTAGTGGGCATACCTAAACCAAAACCAATACCACTGCCATTGAGTCGGTTCTGACTCATAACAACCCTATATAGGGTTTCTATAAATCTTTATGGGAGCAAATGACAGCCTCATCTTTCTTCCATGGGGTTGCTGCTGAGTTTGAACCACCAACCTTGCAGTTAGCAGCCCAACACCTAACCCATAATGCCACCAGGAACAAGAATTTATCGCTTCACAATTTTGGAGGCTAGAAGTCCAAATCAGGACATTGGCTCTAGGGGAGGGGCCTTCCTAGTCTGTAGTCCCAGGAGTCCCTTGGTGTTTCTTGGCATCTGTCTTTCTCTTATGTGTCTGTGTGTATGCTGCTCTGTTCATAACTCAGAGACGATTAGGTTTAGGACCCAGCCTGCTCTGATAATGACCTCATTAACTTAACAAAAGAAAGACCCTATTTTCAAACAGGGTCGTATTTACAGGTATGGGATTGGGATTTCAGCACATCTTTTGCGGGGGACACAATTCAATCCATAATAATCATAATTTGCTATTTTTTTCTCCTAATGGTAGAATTTACTGCTTTAACAGTTAAGCCTGTGCTTATCGACAATGAATGCTGCCAGCTGTGTATGACCATCATTTTCACTGCAACCATGCCAGAATTGTGTGTGTTCATACACACGCATCTGATTGGAATAAAATAGGTACAAAGTGGTGTTTCAGGTTTACTTTCGTTTGGATTTCTTGGATTAGAGGTAATGGTGAAGACTCTTGAAAGTCCTGATGATACAATGAGTAAAGACACTAGGCTGCCAGCCAAAGGTCAGCATCCTGAGCCCACCAGCAGCTCCACAGGAGAAAAGTGTGGCAGTCTCCTTCTGTAAAGATTTACAGCCTTGGAAACCCTACGGTGCAATTCTACTATATAAGTGCTATATAAGATCACTATGAATTGGAATCAACTCAAAGGCAGTAGAGTTTTTGGTTTGCTGAATATTTTTGCATATGTTTATTTCATTCTTGTGTTTTGTTAATATATTTTCTCATTCTCTTATAGGGGGCTTCATATTTTCCCTATAAATTAGAATGAGTTCTTTATATAATTTTTGTTATATGTAAAAGATTAATATTTTTCACGTTCTTTTTAAGTTTTTATCTTGCTTTATAAAGGAAGCTTTATTTCCCTGATATTTTATTCTGACAATTCTCAAACTTACAGAAATGCTTCCATCTAGAGTCTACCATTAACGTTTTTCTGTGCTTGCTTTGTCACGTGTTTGTCCTGTCCAGACTTGCACCATTCATCAATTCATCTTATTTTAGAATGCATTTCAAAGTAAATCACAGGCATTAATGTAAAACAAAAACAAAACCTCAAACCCCCAAAGTCTGCTGACTCTGACTCATGGCAACCCTATAGGACAGAACTGCTGCCTAGACTTTCCAAGGCTGTAAATCTTTATGGAAGCAGACTGTGACATCTTTCTCCTGTGGAGCACCTGGTGTGTTTGAATCACTGACCTTTAGGTTAATGTGGAGTCAGTTCCGACTCATAGTGACCCTACACAGGGATTCCAAGGCTGTAAATCTTTTACGGGAGCAGACCGCCTCATATTTCTCCCGCGGAACCTCTGGTAGTTTCGAACAGCCGACCTTGAGGTTAGCAGCCTGATTTGTAACCACGACATTACCAGAGCTGTATCACCAGAGCTCCTTGGCATCAGTATGGTGGTGGTGGTGATTGTGTGCCATCAAGTTGATATCCTATATATTACCAGGGCTCTGGTAGCGTAGTGGTTACGAATCGGGCTGCGAACCTTAAGGTCAGTGGTTCGAAACTACCAGCTGCTCCGCGGGAGAAAGATGAGGCTTTCTACTCCCGTAAAGATTTACACCCTCGGAAACCCTGTACAGGGTCGCTATGGGTCGGAACCGACTCAATGGCACATAACAACAACAACAACCAGGGCTCCAATATGGTGGTGGTGGTATACTCCCAAGTCAGCTCTGACTCCTAGTGACCCTGTGTAGGGTTTCCAACGCTGTAAATCATTACAGGAGCTGAAAGCCTCATCTTTCTCCCACAGAGCAACTAGTAGATTCGAACAACTAACTTTGCATATATATTATTAAAGTTCAGTGTCTGTTTACTCTTTTTTTCTTTTGGGGTAAAATGTACAGAAATGACTAGGAGTGGAATGTGTAGCTTTCTCTATAAGATTATCAAGAAAAGATTTAGTGAATGAAGACTGTTTATATGCCTAACACATAGGTAAAAAGATGTTCTTATAGTGGGGATTTTCCTATTGAAGGCCCGCGGATAAAATCAATAGTATGTTTACCTGTGACTTCAAGATGTCACTTATTGGAAATGGAGTGTGGTGGCTCTGTTAGACAAGCACTGGACTGCAAACCACAAGATCAGCGATTCGAGCCTACCAGCTGCTCCACAGAAACCCTATACAAAGTTGCTGAGTTGGAACACTCAACGACGCTTAACAACAACAGTTTGCCATTTACCTTTGTTATTTACTTTCATTTTATAGGTAGGGAAGAACAAGTCAATTGTGTGGTTTTGTTCAGATAAATGTAGCGGATTAAACACACAGAATCATTTCTGCTCCTTCCCTAAATTAAAATGAAATAAAGGAATAATTCTATAAAACAAAGAGCAGATGCAGCAGAGATTTGAAAATAATGATAAGATACTATTATGAGCTTTCTACCAATATTTGAAAACTTTGGTGAAATTGACAGAAAAACTTATTTTATAAAAGCTGATTCAAGAAGATACAAAAAGTTCAACCAGGTCTTTTAATTGATAGAAATTGTATTCACACAAATGGCCAAGAAATATATATATAGAAAGATGCTATACCACAATAGTAATAAAGGGAGAGAAGATTAAGACACCAGATTTGTAAAAACTAAATGTCAAAGCCAAGTGTTGATTAGAATATGTTGAAGAATTTCATTTATTACTATTTGAAGGGCATGGGTAGGACACTTAGGAAATCTGTATATGCCCAGTGCTCAGCAATCCTACTTTGTGTATATATGTACCTACACACTTACACGTGTATGTTGTTGTTGTTGTTGTTAAGTATCCTCGAGTCAGTGACCGTATAGGGTTTCTGGGGAGAAACTGGTGGGTTTGAACCACCAAATTGTGGTTAGCAATCCAGTGCTTATCTAACAGCACCTCACCATGACTCCTGGTCATGTATAGTGGGATAACCCAAATATCCAATAAAGAAAACTGATAAACAATGGAATATTGTGTCAACAGAAATGACTACACATATCAACACAATAGAGTCATTCTTTAATGCAAAATGCTGAATGAAATGAGCAAGTTCCAGAAGACTATGCATTATGATTTCTTCCATATAACGTTCAAATTAGAAAAGCTAAACAGTATATTATTTAGGACTACAAATAAACTTAGAGAAGAAAAAGAAATGATTAACACAAAATTTAGGTGATGATTGCTGCACAGCAAGGGAAAAGAGTGTAATTGGGAGGTGGCCTGGAGTCGACTTCAAAAATATTACATTTGCAATGTTTTCTGTCTTGTGCTAGATTAGAGCTCAGCACTTTTGCTGTGAAAGGCCAGATAGTATGACTTTGCAGGCCATATAGTCTCTGTTGCAGCTATTCATCTCTGACCTTTTAGTTCACAATAGGCAAAATCGTCGTTTGGGCTATCTTCCAACCAAGCTATATTTTAGTTTTGTTTGCCTGCCTCTGAGCTAGGTGGTGTGTTTTAGATTCTTAAGATTTTTTTTTTTAAAGGTGCTTATATGAAATATATGACATTTATGTATGTATGCAAGGCTTCAAAAAGTTATGGGAAAATTCCATTATTTTATTCCATTTTTCCATGAACTGTAGGATAAGCATTGGACTACTAACCACAAGGTCAGTGGCTCAAATCCACCAGCTGCTCCTTGAAAACCCTATACAGGGTTTCTATGAGTTGAAACAAACTCAACAGCGTTTAACAACAATGTATATATCTCAGGATGTTTTGAAAATTAAAGAAGATACCAAGCCCTTTTTCATGTAGTTTAGTAGTTCACAAAGAAAGGCTAAGAATCAAAATTGCATCAGACTTTGCTGCAGTTTTCTAAAAACCTATATTTAGATAAAGAATCAATGTCTTAAACTTCTAAGGGCAAAGGATTTCTAACCTAGAATTCTATATTATTCAAGAGGAGCCTTCAAAATAGCATATCACAATACCCTACCACTCTGTCAGCCTTCTGTCATCTCCTGTATGCTCATTTTATCTTGTGGGTGCATTGTCTAGTCTTCTCTTTGTTAAGTGCTGTTGAGTAAGTTCCATCTCACAGCGACCCTGTATAGGGTTTCCAAGGCTGTACATTTTTGCCTCATCTTTTCCCCACAGAGCAGCTGGTGGACTCAAACCACCAACCTTGCAGTTTTCAGTCCAGTGCTTATCCTACAGAGCTACTCCCCTGTCTATACTATCTAGAGTCAAGTAAATGTTTATTGTGTCACTGTTGTAGTCACTGGGTATGTTGAGAACAAAATAGACAGAAATCCCTGTCCTTATGGAATTTACGTTCTAATAGGAGAAATGCTCAATAAGTTAAAATGTGTAAGTTGTCTTAAGAAAATTCGTGGAAAAAATTCCATTACCTTTTAATTCCATTTTCCATAAAGTTTTTGAGTGCCTTGTATAGTATGATGTTGTTAAGTGCCGTCAAGTCAGTTCCAACCCATAGCGACCCTGAACAGGGTTTCTGAGGTTGTAAATCTTTATATGAGAGCAGAAAGCCTTAGCGTTCTCCCACAGAGCAGCTGGTAGTTTCTAACTGTTAACCTTGCGATTTGCAGCCCCATTCATAACCACTATGCTACCAGAGCTCCTTTGGTATAGTATGATTTTTTGTTGTTGTTAAGTGCCATCGAGTCAATTCCCACCCATAGCGATTCTGTATAGGGTTTTTGAGGAGCAGCTGATGAGCTCGAATTGCCGACTTTGCAGTTCAAACGGCTTTGCAGTCTGGCGCATTAACTCACAGCGCCACACCATAGCTAATGATAAAAACCCACTGACATCAAGTTAATTCTGACTCATAACAACCCTGTATAAGATATTCGGGGCTGTACATCTGTATGGAAGCAGATAGCTTCACCTTTCTCCCACATAGTGGCTGGTGGGTTTGAACTGCTGACCTTGTAGTTAGCAGTCCAGTACTTATCCTACAACACCACCAGGGGTCCTTAGTTAATGATAAATACAAAGAAATAAAATAAAACAGAAGAAGGGCAGATGGGGAATGATAAAGCAGCAGGGATTACATTATTAAATAGGATGGCCAAGCAATGCCTTATTGAGAAGGTGACTCATTAGTGGAAATTACACCAGCAATGAGCCTTCTCTCTGACTGTATTATAATTTCTCCTGTGCTGGTACATTCTTATGAGTACTACTGATATAATATTATAGCCCCTAAATGTGAAAATTTTAAAAAAGAAAGAAATCTTCCTTAACCCCCACACCTCTATCCACTGCTAGGATACAGCTCCCAGTTCACCACTGAAATAGCCTTTGTGCCATTCACCAGTGGCCTCTGTGTCAAATCTAATTACAATAATGAGATAATACACTTTCTAAGCTCTTAGAACAGGGCCTGGCACAAAGTGAGCACTGTGGATAAGTCTGATAATAAATTGTAGAGGTTAAGTTTTAGTGTTTAAGATGTGAAAATCAAGAAATCATTATTTAGAAATAAGGAAGAAAAATCTATATTGATGTGATTCTCTTTAATCAAGGGAGAAGAGAATTATCATGATTTTGTTTGTTTTTAAAGCAATAAACATAACATGTATCACTTGGACTTTTAAGTAATAAAAACCTAAAACAGTTGATACTTATCTGAGTCCTGAATTTCACTTCCTGAAGTAGAAATCTTTTGGGGGAAACTCTCTTTATATCTCACATGTGATCAACAGCATCCCAATCAGTAATGTGCAGTTTCTCTGCAGAAAAAACTAGCTGAGTAGACATCACTTTTCTTCTAGTCTTTGGACATCTCCAATTTCAGAATTAAAAGGTATTCCAATTGTTGCCTTTTATTTTTGCAGTTGTGGTTCATTATTATCTTTTCGATTGGAGGACGGGAAGTGGATGCAAAGGCGATTTTAGCCTGAGTTTCTCTGGTGACCCTCTCTTGAGAAATACAGATGTGACCTATAATACCTTGACAAGCCGCATTCTTGTCAATTTTGTTTGATAAGATAGAGGCCTAATGCTCCTCAAAGCCATCAAGCACCTGCAAGATAAAAGCTGTCCAACACTCCGAGTGCTATCTTCTATAAAAATGACTGTGCATCAGTAGAGACAAATGCAGCAATATTTAGTTTGAGTTAGGTAATGTGCATTTCAGGGGTGGTCGGTCAATAGCATTGTGATACTCTGTATAAGAAAAATGTAACTTTTTGTTCTGTTTGCTTAGTTAATGTATATTGATTGCTTTTCTTTATAAATGATAAATAGGGAAGGCTTAACTGAATCTTGTTCACTAATGTAAATACTTCCGTGTGATTTCTGTAGCACAAAGGCCCCATTTTTTTCCTATATGTTCATATCTGAGCTTTAATTCAACATGGTAACTCTTATGGATAGCAGATAAGTCTAAAATAAGACATTTGGAGAAATAATATCATGTAATTCCATCAGCACTCCTAGAAGGTCAGTATTATTCCCATTTTACAGATGAGCCCATTCACTCAAAAGATGGAATCACTTTCCAAAGGTCACACCCTCATCATAGGGCAGAAAAATATATAAATAGGTTAGGGGAAAGGAGGCTCTGCCTTCAGGAAAAAGAGATTAATTAATGAGTGGTTACGAGTCCACCTGCTAACCTCAAGGCCAGCAGTTTGAAACTATCAATCATTCCATGGGAGAAAGATGAGGCTTTCTTCTCCCATAAAGATTTATAGCCTCAGAAACCCTATGCAGGATAGCTACGAGTCAGAACATACTCTACAGCACACCACCAACGACATCAAGGGAGCTTGGTGGCTCCACGTGATAAGTACTGGACTGCGAACTACTACAAGGTCTGCAGTTCAAACCCGCCAGCCACTCTGCTTTCTACTCCCTCAGAGATTTAAAGCCTCAGAAACCCTTTACAAGGTCTGTATGAGTTGGAACGGACTCAACAGCACTTAACAGCAACAACAAACCCCTTCAAGGAACTCTGGTGGAACAGCAGTTAAGCACCTGACAGAAAGATTGACAATTTGAATCCAACAGCTGGTCCTCAGGAAAAAGATGAGGTGGTCTGCTTCCATAAAGATTTGCAGCCTCAGAGACCCTAGGGAGCAGCAGTTCTGTTCTGTCCTATAGGGCCACTGAGAGTAGGAATCGACTCAAAGAAGTTGCCGTGGGGCCACGTTATGTTAATTGAGTACCACTGCCCAGACTGTCACAAGAGCCAGAAACTTGTTGTTAGGAATATTCAACACAATTGAGGGAATTAAAAAATTCTTATAAAGAGCCTAAAAGATACAGTGCACCAAATAAGGAAGAGTTTCTTGAGTAGCTTGTAAATAGCTTCAAGACTAACAAGAAAGAGTAAGTGTGAAGAATGCCCGTATTTAGATTTAGATGTAATACCTTACAGAGTAGTTTTGTGCCTAAGAACTCCCCAATTCTCCCCAACACCCTTCTTTAATTCTTTTAAAATTAATCTTTTTTGGGAGTCCTGGTATGGCACTGTGGGTTAATGCACCGGACTAAAAAGTTGTTTGAACTGCAGGGTCAGCAGTTCAAGCTCACCAGCTGCTCTTTGGAAACCCTATACAGGGTCGCTTTGGGTCAGAACCGACTTGATGGCCCTTAACAACAAACACTATGTGCCAGAGCCCTGGTGTGGCTTTGTAAGTTAAACACTGTACCGCTGACCACAAGGTTGATAGTTCAAGCCTGTCAGCCACTCATGGAACAAAAATGAGGCTTTCTGTTCCTGCAAAGATGTACAGACTCAGAAATGCTATATAGGGTCTCTGTGAATTGAAATGGACTCGATGACATGAGTTTCAGTTTTTTGGTACTATGTGCCAGGCACTGTGATTGTTGTACATACACACACACACTCAAGGGGACTTCAGAAAGTTCATGGGAAAATAGAATTGAAAGATATGGAAATTTTCCATGAGCTTTTTGAAGCCCCTACATGTGTGTATTCATTTTTAAATTAGTTCTTGCAGCGCTAGTTAGTTTTTAGGTTTTTTTTGCAGATGAGTAAGTTGAAGAGCCTTGTCTAAGATGAGCAGCATTGTTGCTAAGTGCCATCGAGTCAGTTCTAATTCATGGCGACCCCCTATAGGGTTTCCGAGGAGCAACTGGTTAACAGTCTAGTGCTTATCCTACAGAGCCACACTAGGACTCCATAGAGCAGCATGTTGTTGTTGTTGTTGTTAAGTTCTGTGGAGTTGGTTCTGATTCATAGTGACCCTGCACAGGGTTTCCAAGCATAGATGGGATTAAAATCTACTTTGCTTAGCTCAAAACCAACATCTTTCTTAATAGTTCACATTGCATCCTTAGTAATTTGCAGCCTGAGAAAATACTCTTGGCATAATTCTGTTAACCATGGATCTTAAGTGACAAAAAGAACTCAACCTTTGAGTGCACATCTAAGATTTAATAAGCACTTTCTATGTGCCTGGTACCATTCTAGGCACCAGGAAGCAGAAATATGTGACTTTCTAACTGGGATTCAAATTACTCTGCCTTCCTGAACGCTGATCAGATTCAGTCTGCACTCTGTCTGTACCTGTTAAGCTCCACTGTCTCCCAGCTACTCCAGCACCAGAACACTGCTGGGATCAAACCCTTGGGTGGGTCCCTGGCACGGGTCTTCCCTAATTCACTGTAGCTTGCTGGGTTTGTGTTCTAAAGTTCCTTCTATTCATGTGCTGCTGTGGGTTAATGCACTGGATTGCAAGGTCGGTTTGAACTGCAAGGTCGGCAGTTCAAGCTCACCAGTCACTCCTTAGAAGCCCCATACAGGGTCACTATGAGTCGGAACAGACTTAACGGCAGTTAGCAATAAAATCCTTCTCTTTATGATTAGAAGTACTGCAAGAAATTTTGAACATAAGAATATCCAGTTAAATGGTGGAGTCTGATGTGGTGTTGTGGGTTAATATGCTGGACTGCAAGGTTGTTTTGAACTGCAAAGTTAATGGTTCAAGCTTACTAGCTGCTCCTCAGAAACCCTGCAAAGGGTCACTATGAGTCGGAACCAACTCAATGGCACCTAACAACAACAACAACAACAAAGCAAGAAGATTTGAACATAAGCTGGATAAAAACAAAAAAGTTGCTATCAAGTTGATGGACTCATGGCATCTTCATGAATACCAGAGTAGAATTGTGCTCCATTGAGTTTTCAATGGCTGCCTTTCTGAAGCAGACTGCCAGATCTTTCTTCCAGGTGCTTTTGAGTGGTCTGTAACTTCCAATCTTTCAGTAAGCAGTCAGAAACACTGACCATTTGCACAACTGAGGGACTGATGATAAAGGCATATTTACTTTTCAAAGGGATGCATATTTGTTTTATTCAACAGATGCTTTTTAAAACGAGTTTTTGAGAAGCCAGCATGGTTTAGTGACAGGATCACTATCTAATTAATTGCCCCTCTATACCTAATTATTTATGCTACCCATAGCTATGAAAAGAACTTATTTTCTGTTAGAACCTCATCGTGAGGAGGAGGGATCGAAAACCTAGTCCCTTTCTTTCTAGCTAAGTAAACAAAAATGAGTCCCTTGAGACTGGGAGCCTTGACAGGACATTCTCCCACATGTCCTGCAGAGCAGTGGGTGCTATTTCTGTCCTCCTCCCTTCCGATATGGCCCTGAGTATATGCTCAGTGTCTCTAAGGGATGACAACCTTCCCACTGTTGTCCACACCCTGTCCCACCCTCTCCACTAACAGCAACCACTGTCTTGGAACCATCTGTTCTTGTGACTTAAGGAGAGCCAGCTTCTGGACTAGGGGATTTTGGGGATTTGGCTTCAGTTTTACTTCTTTCCTGATGAATCCCATGTGGGCATGACAATGCCAGCCTGTGAAATGGGTTGGGCACTTGAAAGATGTACATGAAGCTTTTCTAGCTCTTGTGGACTAGAAATAGCTAATCCTGTTTGCGTACCCACAGCCCTTGAAGCAGAGAGGAGAGTGGCAGTTTCAGATGAGTTTGAAATATTGGACCAGAGCCAGGGCCTCTTTGCCTGCACACTCCACTCTGCATGTTCCAGCCGCAGGAACAAACTGCATTATTTTGTTTCAAACTGTGCTCAAGGGAAGCCAAGACCTTGTAACTGGAAACCTACCAAACAGAGAATTCTAACACTAAATTTAGTGTTGTATTTGAAAAATAAGATAAACCAAATATGTGTTTGTTCATCCTTTATATGTTAAAAAGGAGAGAGAAAAACCTAGTTTACGCTAACAACCTAAGAAGTGTATTCAAAGAAGTGAGAGGAAAGCTAATCCTTTTGGTGAAGAGGGAAATCCTTAACAAAATTCAATCAAGTGCTAGCCTTTAGAGAGATGCAAATCGAAACCATGATCAGATACCATTTCACTCCCACTAGGATGGCTAAGATTTAAAAACAACAACAACAGAAATAACACCCCAAAACAGAAAATAACAAATGTTTGCCAGGATGTGGGGAAATTGGAACCTGTATCCATTGCTAGTGGGAATGCAAAATGGTACAGCTTTATGGAAAACAGTCTGGTGATTCCTCAAAAAGCTAAAAATAGAACTACTATGTTATTGAAGTGTCATAGTGATTCTGTATAGGGTTTCCACAGAGCAGCCTGTGGGTTTGAACTGCTGACCTTGCAGTCCAGTCCTGATCCTACAGCAGCACCATTATAAGAGCTGACAATTCCACACATAGGAGTATACCCAAAGACTTGACAGCAGAGATTCAAAGCAGAGACTTGTATACCAATATTGATGGTAACACTCTTCACAATGGGTAGAAACAACCTACATGCCCATCAACAGATGAATGGATAAACACAACGTGATCCATACCTACAGTGGAATACTACTCTGCTGGTAGGAGAAATGCAGATCTGATGCGTGCAAAGTATGGATGAGCGCTTAAAGGTATTGTTTTGAGGAAGATATGTCAACCACAGAAGGACAAATATTTTAAACACTCATTTATATAAAAAGACAAGAAAATGCAAATGTATAGAGATAAAAGTTTGCTAGCTGTTACCAGGGGTGGGAAGGAATCCTGGTGGTACTATGGATGTTAGGCTGTTAATCAAAAGATCGGCAATTTAAACCCCCCAGCCACTCCCCAAGAGGAAACTGTTTCCATAAAGATTTGCCATCCCAGAAATCTTTATAGGATTGCTATGAATCAGAATCAATTAAATGGTAATAGGTTTGGTTTGAGTTTGGACCAGAGTGGGGCGGGGGTGGGGGTGGGGGTGGAATTAACAGTAATGAAATAAACTGCATTGATTAAGGGTGGTGGTGGTGGTGGTGTGCCGTGGAGTCGTTTCTGACTCATAGCGACCCTCTATAGGGTTTCCGAGGAGCACCTGGTGGGTCTGAACTGCTGACCTTGTGGTTTGGAGTCCAGTGCTGATCTTACAGCACCACACCAGAAGTCCTTCGGTGGTGGTGGTGTGCCGTGGAGTCGGTCCCGACTCATACCGACCCTATATAGGATTTCTGAGGCTGTAAATCTATACGGGAGCAGAAAGCCTCATCTTTCTCCCATGGAATGGCTGGTAGTTTCAAACTGCTGACCTTGCGATTAGCAGCCCAACTAGTAACCACTACACTACCAGAGCTCCTTTTGATTAAGGATAGGGCTGCTCAACCCTTGATTGTATAAGTTTTACACCTGTTAAAAAGTTGGATTGGCAAAAGTTATGTGATAGATATATTTACAACAGTGAATCAGAGTAGCTGCTGTGAGTCTGCTTATGTACAACCAAACACCTCATGGGATTTGTTTTGGTTCCTTGGTTTGGAGGTTTAAGGTTGTAGTTTCATGGGACATCACAGTTAATTGGCCTAATAATGTTAAGTTTAATGCTTCTGTTCATTACATAGTGCCTGGTGTCCTAAAAGCTTGAAAACAGCCATACAAGGCACAACAATTGGTGTCTATTCATCTGGAATAACAGAGGAAAAAGCAGAGTCAGGAATAGTAGAAAGATACAGCATGTGTGACTAATTGCTTCCATGAACAACTGCTTCCTTTGCCATGAAACCAGAAGAACTAAATCGTGCCCGGCTACCATTGTGAATATTTTAATCAAGATTTCATAGAAGAATCCTGATCAAAGGGGGTAAATTTGAAGAATGAATGTCAAATTTTCATGGACTCTAGATTTTCTGGAGCCATGGAAGATGGATAAATTCCTGAAACTATTACCTTAAAATAATCTGTAATGTTAAACTACAAATATTCCCTGAAATCATCTTAAAACGGAACAGGATTTTGACTTAACTAGTAACAAAGGTCTTCCTTGAGCATTGTGCTCTTTTAAGAACTATATGGGATTAAATTGACAGCGCAACAAAATGAAACACTACCCGGTCCTGCACCAACCTCACAAGCATTGCTACATTTATGCCAATCCATCTTGCTGGGGTCTTCTTTTTTTCTGACTGTTCCACTTGACCAAACATGATATCTTTCTCCAGGGACTGGTCCCTCCTGATAATATGTCCGAAGTTTGAGAGACAAAGTCTGGCCATGCTGGCTTCCAAGGAGCATTCTGACTGTACTTCTTCCAACACAGATTTGTTTGTTCTTTTGACAGTCCATGGTACTTTTCAATTTCTCCTCCAATACCATAACTCAAATGCATCAATTCTTATACATTCTTCTTTATTCATTGTCCACCTTCACATGCATATAAGGTTATTGAAAATACCATGGCTTGGGTCAGACGCACCTTAGGCCCCAAACTGGTATTTGAACACTTTAAGGAGATCTTGTATAGCAAATTTGCCTACTGCAATACGTCATTTGATTTCTTGACTGCTGCTTCCATGAGTGTTGATGATTGATCCAAGCAAAATGAAGTCTTGGATAATTTCATTATTTTCTCCTTTTATATGGATGTTGTTTATTGGTCCAGTGGTGAGGAATTTTGTCTTCTTTACATTGAGGTACAACCCATACCGAAGGCTGTGGTCTTTGATCTTCATCAATAAGTATTTTAAGTCCTCTTTGCTTTTAGCAAACAAGATTGTTTCATCTGCATATTGCAGGTTGTTAAATGAGTCTTACTATCCTGATGTCACATTTTTTTCTTCATATAATACAGCTTCTTGGGTAATATGCTCAGCATACAGATTGAATAAGTATGGCACACCCCTTTCCTAATTTTAAACCATTCAGTGTTCCCGTGTTCTGTTCGTGCAACTGCATCTTGGTCTATACCAGGTTCTTCAGGAGCATAATTTAAGTGTTCCAGAATACTCATTCTCTTCAATGTTGTCCATAGCTTGTTATGACTCACACAATCAAAATAGCAGCTGAACATCTTTCTGGTATTCTCTGCTTTCAGCCAAGATCTATCTGACATCAGTAGTGATATACCTTGTTCCACGTCCTCTTCTGAATTTGGCTTGAACCTCTGAAAGATTCCTATCCATGTATTGTTGCAGCCGTTTTTTAATTACTAGGCACATAGTACTCAGTAAAAAAACAAAACCAACCAACCAACAAAAAGCATTGCTGTCCAGTCAATTCTGATTCAGTGCAGTGCCACATACAGAGTACAACTGTGCTCCATAGAGTTTTTAATGGCTATAATCCTTTTGACAGATGAGTGGTACTGCATTTACTAGCACTTATATATGTGTTGGGACCCCTGGTCTAGCATTGTAGGATAAGCGCTGGACTGCAAACTGCAAGGTCCGTGGTTCAAAACCACCATCTGCTCCTCAGGAATCCCTAGGGTCTCTATAAGTCAGAACCCACTCAACAGCAGTCAACAACATATATATGTCATGGAGTCCTGGTATGTTGCTGTAGAATAAGCACTTGACTACATATTGCAAGGTCAACAGTTCAAACCCATGAGCTGCTCCTTGGAAATTCGCTCTATACAGGGTGTCTATGAATCGGAACTGATTCAACAGCACTTAATAACAGTCTTTTTGAAAGTAGTTGATCATGCTTTTCTTTTAGCACTCTTGTTTAGAAACAAACCACCGATCTTTCAGTTGGTTAAAAAAAAAACACACAGCCATCAAGTCAATTTTGACTCAAAACCCTGCATAAGGTTTTCCTCTCTCTACGGGGTTTCTGAGGTTGTAATTCTTGCGGGAGCTGAAAGCCTCATCTTTCTCCAGTAGAGCAGCTGATGGGTTTGAACTCCTGATCTTGTGGTTAGCAACCCAGTGCTTTTGCCAAGTGCAAATTGCTAGTGCCAACCAGGGACCTCACAGTGCTCCATCCCATTCAATACTAAATTATTAGTTCACTCTGAATCTCACCCTGGTGGGGTGTTAAACCCTGATTTGATTTTCAGAAGCAAGGAGGATGATAGACATCCTGGAAGAGTTCTGAAGATTTAATTAGTATAACTGGTGATGGTGGGTGGTGAATGAATCCAAGCAACAGAAAATAGTCATGGCAACTCGTACGAGGTTTTCCATATCCACCCACTTCACATTAGTCACATAGTCATTGACTAAATTGTTATCTTTTGTATCAAGTCTCCATGTCATCACTACATAGAGAGAGTGGCCCAGGAAGCTACTGGATGCACTTGATCCACCAGTACTGTGTCACTGGCCTCCCAGCAGAGCAGACAAGCAGCTCGTCTGTCTTCTTCCTTCCAGCCTCTGCTCTGAAGGCTCTTTGTGGAGCAGGCCAGTTCCTTGCCCCAGGCTGAATTAATGATTCTTTCTTTACATGCTAACACACTTGAACCTCTATTATAGCACCTCTTTCATAATGCTTTTGTGTTGAAGTTGGTTGTTTGCATTTTGATCTTTCTGGCTATATTTTAAATTGCTTCGGGGCATGGTGTGTGCACATAGTGGATACTCAGTAATTGTCATATTAAAGCAGATCATAGCACAGAGGCCGTTTCCTGTTAGCTAAGAGCAACTTTGCCTCTGGCTCCATGACCTTGAACAAGTTCCTTAACATATAGGAACCTTAGTTTCCTCATCTGTAAAATGCAGGCAATAATGGAATCTACTGTATAATAGGGTTGTTGTGAAGATTTAATGAATAAATATGAGTGCAGCACTTAGAAAAGTGATTGGCAGATTCTGTTGTTAGGTACTGTTGAATCAGTTCTAATTCATAGTGACCCTGTGCACACCAGAATGAAACACTGCCTGGTCCTGTGCCATCCTCACAATTGTTGTTATGGTTGAGCCCATTGTCTCTTAGCATCTGCTGTCTAGCAGACTAAGTGCCATCTAGTCAGTTCCAACTTATAGGGACCCTGTATAGGGTTTCTGAGGGGCGGATGCTAGGTTTGAACTGCTGACCTTACCATTAGCAGTTCAGTGTTTATGCTAAACAGCCATACCATAGTAAATGCTAAATAAATGATGGTGGTGGTAATAATATTATAATTTCAATCACTGATTTTAATGCCTCCTCAGAAGGTTGGATTTGCCTAACAAAACTATTCTGAGGAGGCTTGCTTCCTTTTTTTTCTGTTTGTTTACATTTTTCTTTGCCTAGAATTCCAGTAACTACTACTACCTGAGCAGTTCTAATAATCTTTTCCCTAAATATAGGTACCTGACCAACAGGTACTCATGACTATATGTTCAGTGTGAACTCTTTATTAAAACAATAGTGTGAAATCCATGTTGTTGTTAGGTACCATCAAGTGCATTCCAACTCTGCAACCTTGTAAACCCATTGTTGTTAAGTGCCGTCGAGTCGATTCGGACCCATAGCGACCCATATAGGGTTTCCAAGGAGCGACTGGTGAGCTTGAACCACCAACCTTGTAGTTCAAACGGCTTTGCAGTCTGGTGCATTAACCAACCTCGCCACACCAGGAATCCACTGTAAACTCATTAGCAAAGAGTAAATTATGATCTTAGAAATAGCTCCCAAACAATATAAACATCCACTTATGCTAGACTTGAGGTGGCTAATAGGTTTTTCCAGCCCTTTGACAGTGGCCACATAGGGCATCTTGCCACGTCCTGACTCCATGACCACTAAGTAACATCTGTTGTGGTGGTAGTGGTGGGGGTTAAGTGCCACTGAGTTAGTTACAACCCATGGCAACCCTATATAAGGTTTCCGAGGAGTGGCTGGTGAGCTTGAACCATTGACCTTGTGGTTCAAACCAAGGTGCAGGTACAGCATGTAGAATGGCAGCCAGTTTGTAGTCTCTGTGTTTAAATGAAATGTTGTAACTCCCAAGGAAACATCGTCGTGGTCTTTTCCAACTTAAGGAAATACTCTGATGCTCTGGGCCTCACTTCTAACTTAGCTTTAGTAGCTAAAGCGTTTTCTCTGGCAGTTTAAGTTGCTTTGATGTTTTGAAGTATCAAATCTTGGCATGAAAGCTTGTTGCCCTAGTTAATAACTTAGTCTAATTACTCTAGCTAGTAGGTAGCTTTATTTAAAAAAAAAAAAAAAAAGGAGGGGGGAAGTGATTAAGTAGGCCCGTGATTACTTGAGTAAGCTTCCCCCCTTGGCTGGGTGACATTGTTCTTAGGGGAAGGCATTCCATTTGACTCCATGTTGTAGTTTTCTTTTGCCTTCCTTTCCGCAGATGATAGTGAAGAAACAACAGTAGGACAAGTTCCACCAAGCTAAAGGAGAATTACTTGAAGAAAGATCACAGGTCCCCACTTCCCCACATAGAGATACATAGAATCCCACACACCCGACACTGCATGTTGACTTCCAGGAAAAGCCTCCTGCTTTCCAGTTGCATGTCTGGCACCTGTCTAGGCAATCTGAAGAGCTCCTTTTGGAGTCTTGGGATTTTTGACCTTTCTGCTAAAACCCACTCAATGTAGTAAGCACAGTTTGAACAATTTATAATGAAAGGGTTTTATACTTTGGAAGGATAACTTACAGAGTCTCTGCAGAATTTTATTTACAACTTTTCTGATCTTATACTGAGTTTTCCATTTGAGCATAAGTGAAAAGCAAAACCAAATGAAAACCACACCACTGAATAATGATGCCATTGATTTGCTAAAGATCACAAGGTGGGGGGAAAGGGGCATTGAGTGGATTTTGACTCATATAGGACAGAGTAGAACTGACCCATAGGGTTTCCAAGGCACAGTGTTTAAGGAAGCAGACTACCATACATATCTTTCCCCCATGGAGCAACTGGTAGGTTTGAATCACTGACCTTTTGGTTAGCAGCCAAGCATTTTTACCACTGTATCACTAGGACTCATTGATGGACTGCAAAGGTAGGTTCTAATCAAATGAATTAATCTAGTTGTTAAATTGAAAAAGCAAACAACTTTCCCAAGGCATACCTCGTTTTCTACAACTGTCATACATAGGATTATTCTTGATTGAAATGCATTCACTTAAAAATGACCTGTTTTGGTTTTTTGTTTTGTTTTGTTTTTAAAGGTAGTAATCTGGTGTTCTTTCTCTGTGCTTCATTTTACCTATTTCCTTATGTTTATTAGGTTCAGAGGAGAAATCCAACCTCAAACTCTGTAAACATGCCGTTTGATATTTTAGCATTCTGAGTTCTGGGTGTGAAGAATGACTGTGCCCATTTAATTTTGTCCTCCACATCTTGTAAAATTTGGGGTCTCAGTATCATTTATTGAGCAGTTGCATTTGTTAAATGTCTGGCAGTCCTGCTTACCACTGCTGTTAAGCTAGAGGTGTTGTAACATCCCTTAAGCATTTTCTGAGCACCTGTTCTGTGTCAGGTGCAGTAGGAGATAAGGCCAGGAATCAAATGTGGTCTCTGTCCTTCAGGAGCTCACATTTTCAGTCCCATGCCCTTGGGTCTTGTAAGATCATCTACTACTGGGATCTTCATGGGTCAAGCATGTTAGCTGATAGAGACAGGCTAACTCAAAGGTTGTTGTTGTTGTTATGTGCCGTGGAGTCGGTTCCGACTCATAGCAACCCTGCACAGGGTTTCCGAGGCTGTTAATCTTTACGGGAGCAGAATGCCTCATCTTTCTCCCATGGAGTAGCTGGTAGTTTCGAACTGCTGACCTTGCAGTTTGCAGCCCGATTCGTAACCACTAAGGTAGTGGTTCCCAAAGGCACAGGAATTAAAGGTGAGTCCCTGTAATTGCAGAGATGAGAAAGTAAGGCTGATTTAGAGATAGACCCTGTTTTACTTAATCAATGTGACTAACCCAGAAGGTAAACTGGAGCAGAGGAATAGCATACTTCATGTCAAAGGATGGCAATTCCACTGGAATTATCAGTCATCAAAGCCAGAAGGAAAAGAGAGATCATGTAGTTCAGTTTCTCTTTATTCATGTAGGGGAAGCGAGATGTAGGCGGAAAAATGGCTTGCTCAGATCACAAAGAGAGTTAGTGGAGGATTCCATGCAAGTATATGAAAGGGAACATGACAGAAAGTAACACTTTCAAATGCACGTGTCCTCAAAATGGGATTGAAACCTTTCTCTTTGAATAATAATCATTGTTTCATTGTCTAGAATTTCCTATGGGTTAAAGACCCTATAATTAACAGTGCAACACCTCAATTAAATATACCTAATCTGGTAGAATAGTGGTTACAAATCGGGCTGCGATTTGTAACTGCGTAAAGTCAGCAGTTTGAAACTACCAGCTGTTCTGCGGGAGAAAGGTGAGGCTTTCTGCTCCCGTAAAGATTTATAGCCTCAGAAACCCTGTACAAGGTTGCTATGAATCAGAACTGATTCCACGGCACACAACAACAACAACAACAATCCTAAGTCCTGGTATGGCACTGTGGGATAAAGCATTGGACTGCAGAGGCGATTTGAACCACAAGGTCAGCAGTTCAAACTCATCATCCTTGGAAACCCTTTACAGGGTCACTATGAGTCGGAACCGACTCAACAGCACTTAACAATAATAATCCCATGGCAATGCTCAGATGTGGTTTTTGTTTTTAAACATGATTATTTGATTAGTATGTTGTCCTAGATATTGGTCATCTTACATAAAGGCAAATGCATTTGTACATGATTTGATATTGATCTTAGGAACATTGTCTCATGAGTCCTTTGCAACATATGTAGCACAGAGTAGGGGCTCAGTAAAACAACAACAGCAACAAATATAAGTACATATATTATGATTATGTACTGTGGACTCGGTTCCAACTCCTAGTGACCCTGTATAGGGTCTCCAAGGCTGTAAATCTTTATGGAAGCAGAAAATCTCATCTTTCTCCTACAGAACAGCTAGTAGTTTCGAACTGCTGACCCTGAGGTTAGCAACCAACTCATAACCACTATGCTACCAGAGCTTCATCTATATATTGTTGTTAAGTGCCATCGAGTCAGTTCTGACTTATAGAGACCCTGTACAGGGTTTCCAAGGAGCGGGTGGTGAGCTTGAACTGCCAGCACATTAACCTGCAGCACCACACCAGGATTCCCCATATATATATATAATCAGATATAATCTTATAAGCATATAGATCTGGATGTGAGTCCGAGTTCTGTCACTTACTAGCTATATGAATTTGGGCAAGTCATTTCACTTCCTAAATGGTTTTCTTATCTGTGAAATGTGATGATGAGTATGTGTTATATAATCACAGACACCTTTCCAACTACCTAGCTGTACAAAATAATACTTTGAAAAGCCCTAAACCTCCACACAGTGCCCGGCATACACACTGTTAAGATTCTTATTTTTATTCCATGTTAAATCACAGAACTTAAAGTGAGTCACCAGAAACTAAGATTGTGAAGATCTGGACATTATCGCTGAGAAAGAGCTTAGCATTTAAAAAAAAATATGTGATTTTTTCCAATTCTGTATCTCTCTCCATTCATGTCCTACTACTGCAGCCTTTTCCTCTGCCTCAAAGAAAACTAGTGAAGCTCCACAACAAAACTCACCTTGTGCACCTTTAATTGATGACAGAATTTGCAAAAGACATCCAAAAACCCACCAGTGGTTTACTTTATATTATGTGTCCTGGCTAGACTGGCTGTTGGCTGTATAATTTGTCTAGTTTTGTCTGGAGTCTTAGACTGTTCAGCTGCTTCAGGGCAAAATCTTTTGGGGTGTCATTAAATGGGATTGATAATTGGCTTCTGATGAATATTCATTGTGACTAATGACTTTGGGCAAATTTTACACATACTATCTTTCTATTCTCCCACTGAGTGAAATTTTGATAGGATCATTTTCCTCAACTTGCACGTCAATTAAATATTCACAATACCCTCTTTGTTGACAACACTCCAAATTATATATTTTCATGACTTGAAAATTTTGCTTTTCCTAAAGAATGAGTAGTGGCCCTTTTCATCCTTTATTTTTTTGAAATGGAGTTTTAGAATTATCTTTTAAAATAAGTGACTAGTGGTAATTTATAGGACATAATATTTCGTTTCTGGTTAAACAGCTGTGTTCTAAGATTTGTCTTGTAATTGATTTAACCATTATTCATTCTTAAGTAGTGGTGCACATAGTGCGTTAGGATTTTGGAGAAGAGCCAAACAATTTCTTTTCTTTGTTTGTTTGTTTTCTTAATCAAATGCGTGAATGCATTTTATCCCAATTATAGAGATTTGGCCCTTAGGAACCCTTCTAAGGAAATGATCGAACACCTTAAAACCTTGATTTTTATGTGGCACACTTAATTTTTAAATCTTGGCATTTAGCTTGGTAGGTTTTTTGAGGCTTAGGAGATTTCTGCCACTTTATCCTTGATATAGGATTTTGACTTAAACAATTTTAATCTGAAAAGAAACAGGTAATCAAATTCTGTCTCAACTAGGACAATTCTGTTGAATGAATTCTGTTTTTGTTTTTTTTAAGGAGAATACAAATAAATGCATGACGAAGAAAGATCATTTGTATCTTTAAACTCTATGAGATACCTTTGTATGATACCTCATAGAGTTTAAAGTACTTTTATTTATTGTGTTATAAAGTTACAGAGTAGGCATATCATTGAATGGATTATTTAATTTTACAAAAGTGGCATATCAGTGTATCTGAGTATATTATTGCTTTGGAATTTGAGTCATGGATATCTCTCAGATTCATGAAATTGTTGATTCAATACCATTGAACATCAGGCTGCTGACTATCATGACTATATTCTAAACAGAAATTATTTAGAAAACATTGCACTTTGTTGTTATGTGCCATAGAGCCAGTTCCAACTTCATAGTGACCATATGCACCACAAAACAAATCACTGCCCGGTCCTGTATTTCCTAACAATTGTTGCAATGTTTGAGTCCATTGTTGCAGCCACTGTGTCATTTCATCTCATTGAGGGTCTTCCTCTTTTCTCTTAACTATCTACTTTACCAAGCATGAGGTCCATCTCCATGCTTCCGTTCAGAAGTGGTCCGAGTCTCCTCTCTAGTCTGTCTTCATCTGGAAGCTCCACTGAAACCTGTCCACCATGGATGACCCTGTTGGTATTTATAATACCAGTGGCATAGCTTCGAGAATCACAGGAACACACAAACCACCACAGTACAACAAACTGACAACCGAGTGGTGGTGTATTTACTAGCATACATATATTAGCATATATATGTCAAGAGTCCTGGTGTGGTGCTGTAGGATAAGCACTGGACTGGTAACCACAGGTTGACAGTTCAAACGTAGCATTCGCTCTTGGAAACCCTATGTCGAGTCACTGTGAGTCAGAACCGGCTTGCTGGCACAGCAACTACAACAAATATATGTGTCACGGAATTCTAGTGTGGCATTGTAGGAGAAACACTGGACTGCTAACCACAAGGTTAGCAGTTCAAACCCACCAGCCGCTTCTCAGAAAACTTACATAGGATTTCTGTGAATTGGAACTGACTCAACAGCACATAACCAAATATATATGGCTCAATTGTAGACTTTTGTCCCTTGCAGGAGATCCAAGTTCAATTCCTGACCAGTGCACCCCAAGCACAGCTACCATCTCTCTGTCAGAGGAGGCTTGCATGTCACAGTGATGCTGAACAAGTTTCAATAGAGCGTCCGAAGTAAGACAGACTAGGAAGAAAGGCCTGGCAATCTTTCAAAAAATCAGCCAGTGAAAACCCTATGCATCACAACTGCCCAGTTTGGTTGTGTATGGACTGCCATGAACTGGGCTGATTTGACAGGCATTAACAGTGCCATTGCCACTGAGGACATGGAGGTGAAGAGAGACAGGGTCTCTCTCTACTACTGTACAGTGAGGGGCAAATGTGCAGACAATTATATTCTGTTAATTTAATTATTTATTTATATGCCAAGGGGAAAGATGCAATTCTTCACCGAAGATAGTACTTGCACAGAGACCTGGAAGAGGAGGGGTTTGCCAGAGTCACAAGTCCAGCTGATTTAGGAAGGGGTACAAATAAATTGTTAAAAGAAGTGCATAACTCTTCTGGGTCTACAGATGATTTATTCTAAGGGTACACTTGGGGAAGGCAGTAGAGACTAGCCTAAGAAGCTTCTCCTAGATAGACAGGGAGCAGTTCATGGAGATGTGCTTTTTGCAGACAAACCACTGAAGACTCTGAGTAGGGAGTAGAGTGACTGAACCTGCACTTTTGGTTGAAAGATGGACAGAAAGGGGTGGGGCCTGAGTCCCACGTCAGCCTGACTTCAAGTCTTGACTTCAAGAATTGAAGTAAAATGGATTTATTCTCTACTCACTCAACACCAACAAAGATTTTTTTGTCTGTTCTAACCCTGAGGAATTAGTTATGTATGTATCACAACTTCCTATATGGAAACCTACCAAAATGGATTGGGAAGGGATGGATTAAACCAGTGGAGTCGCTCAGAACAGCTCTTGAGTGAGCTTGCTATGTTATCTCCTGTTCGCGCCATGTACCTGATTTAAAAGATGGGGCCTGAAGTAAAGGGGGAGTTGGGGAGTCACAGCTCTGGCTTTAATACACAGCTCTCACAACTGTGAAACATCAGCAAAATATCCAATTTAAAGCTGTTCGTGTTACACTAACCTCTGGGTTTCTTTTAACTGGGCCTTGGCACGTCACTCTTTCACCACGTAAATGTCCTTCTGTCAGCAAAGGCCAGTTAACAGCTTCCAAAAGAAGCAGTGTCCTCAAGGGAACAGACTTCCCAGAAATCAAAGAAACACTAAAGAAAAAAAGACAGAAAGAAACATGTGTTGTTGGCTTTTGTCACTTCATAGCCATGTCTCCAGAGGTACTGGGGTTTTTTCTGTCTTTATAATGAATTTTGAAGCAATTTTATCTGTTATATTATCTGTTTCCTAAATTTTTAATTGTATCAAATACCAATTGTACAATATATCTAGCGCTTTACAAATAAATACAAAAAGTAATACAAAATGGAAGACATGTCAAAAGAATGGGGAAAGGAGGGACTAGTCAGTGAACAGTGCTGAGGCAATTGATTAACTATGTGGAAAAAATAAATTCTCACCTCAGTTTTTAAACCTAGATTAACTCCAGATGGATTAGAGAGTTAAGTAATGGGGAGAATACGTGGAGGGCGTCATTAGGAGACAATCATAAAGGAAAAAATGTGTCTATGTCATTATTTAAAACTCCTCTTCAGCCAAAAGTTCAAAGAAAATTTGAACAAGGGTAAATGATTTTTTAAAAATCTTTGAAAGAATTAGTGTCTTTTATATAATCACCAGTGTTTGTGTAAATCAATTTTTAAAATTGCCAACTCTTATTAGAACAAATTGAAGAATTTAAACAGACCATTTACCTAAGATATACAGGCAAAAGACTATGATAGAATATTCAGTCTTAATCATGATCAGAGAAATAAAAGTAAAAATAAGATATATACATTTATAAAATTCCTAACTTGACTATAATGCTTAGCTCAGGTGAGGAACAGGGAGACTGCTATCCCAGTACATGGTTGGGAAAGTGGAAAGAGCCTCCATCCTCATCTTTTTATGATGTTTATATATTTATGATATCTGTATTTATTAAGGACTCCTGATGTGGCACTATAGAATTAGTACTAGACTGCGAACCACAAGGTCAGCAGTTCAAATCCACCAGTTGCTTCTTGAAAACCCTATACAGGGTTGCTATGAGTCGGAACCAACTTGAGGGCACTTAACAGCAACAACAAAATGTATTAAATGACTTAAAATATTTATAGCCTTTGTCTCTTAATTCTATATGTAGGAACCTCATAGAAAAATGATGGACCTGATCCAATTATGTGGTAGAAGAGTGATTGAATGTTGTATAGGAAATTCACTGAGTACAGCATTATAAAATCATTAAAGGATACATTTTCTAAATATAAGAGCTTCAAAAAGTTTGCAGACACATTTCATTACCATTCTATTCCAGTTTTCTACAAGCTTTTTGAAGCCCCCTCATACTTAAATATGTGGGGAAATGCCATTATACAATGTCAAGTTTAAGAAAAAAGCAGGGAGGAGGCATTTACAAAGATTCTAATAAAAAAGAAAACGTGAATCCTATACAGGGTCACTATGAGTCGGAATGACTCTATGGCACTTAACAACAACAATACCCTAAAATTTTCATTTATGTTCAGATGGTAGTGACTCATACTCTTTTCTTTTTCCATTTTCCCAATTTTCAAAAAGTCAGTTTTTTAAAAATGAAAGTGCTTTTGAATGAAAGTGGTTTAGATAACTGTGAGAATTATTTATCCAGATTTTCTAGTTATAATTTAAAATATGCAGATGAGGCCTGTATTTAATTTTACTGGTGAATTTAAATGATACTGTTTCTTACGTTGCCTTTCGAGCTCTGAAGCTCTGATTTGCTTCTGTTGCAGCTGACTGCCTGCATCCACGGTTCTGCTGCAATGCTCTACCCCATGTACTGGCAGCATGTGTACATCCCCGTCCTGCCACCACATCTGCTGGACTACTGCTGGTAAGGCTGCTGCTTGCCCTGCCCTCTGCTTGTCCTTCATGAGTGAACCGGTAATGGTAGGTCTGTAACATGTTCATGAAGTAGGTGATGGAATTCAAAATACTAATTTCAAAATGACATTTGCATGACACTCTTACTTCCAAATGGTTTGCATATATGTCTTCATAGCATTCTTACAAGTTCAAAAGAGCAGGCAGTACTTCGCCCATTTCTTAGTTTGGGGAAACCAAATCACCAAGTAGTTGTGTGGGCTTGGTTTTGATTTTTGTTTCTCCTAAGACAAATTGGGAGTCAGCGACAAGAACGATTTCAGATCCCCGAGGTCTTCAGGCTCTCACCATGTCCTGACATGTTCGATAGACTAGCTCTCAGCTGTGGTTTGGGAGCACACACTAGACATCAGAACTCTCTGAAGTTTTTGATGAGAATATCACTGTACAATAAAATGTGTTTTAAAGGCACTTCTACCTTCCAGCTACATAACCTTGAGCAAGTCACTTGGCTTAAAATTCTGTTTCCTCATCTGCAAAATTGAGCTGTTCAATACATAACTATGCAAAGATGATATGAGGTAGCAGTTTCCAC
Source organism: Chrysochloris asiatica (assembly GCF_000296735.1). NCBI lineage: Eukaryota > Metazoa > Chordata > Mammalia > Afrosoricida > Chrysochloridae > Chrysochloris > Chrysochloris asiatica. Next base: position 1,156,885 of record NW_006408532.1, on the reverse strand, counting down.
GTAGGACATGTAGAAAAACTGACTCATGGTGCTTAATTAATGTTCCTGCCAAAATATCATCCTCATCACTGTCTTTGGTAGATTACAGAAGAGACTGACACTGACTAATTTGAATCTGATTTCTTTACGAATAACTTTTCTTCAGTATAATATGATTAAAGACGTTGTCTCTAAATAGCTCAAATCAGCAGAAGCAGCGTATATAGGAAAAGGCACAAACTGCCTGTCAAAAATTGAGAGCTTCAGGAGAAAGGGATCATTTGACGACCATGTCACCTAAGAACAATTTTGAGTCAAGATATTTGCCACTGGTTCAATGAATGATTGAGTCCAGGCCAGTGACCATTTTTGCTGGGATCTCTAGCCCATTCTGTAATCATCTCATTGAAAAGATCCACTCAGGAACCACATTGTCCTGGGATTGAGAAAGATATTCTACAGTTGCTCCTTTTTGATTGTGTTGAACTCACACTCATCCCAAGAAGCCATGGGCATAATAAAGATATAGTTTCAGGGCCATCAAATAAAAATCAAATGTGATTGAGTGTCTAGTGCATACAACTAAGTAAATTGGCTCATTTCTGTCTTTATTTTGTATGAATCTTATCATGGTGGGTGTTTTTTATCCATCTCTTCCTCCCACCTCTTAAAGAGGTAAAAGGTCAATTGTCTTTCTTATCATATGAGGTATATAATCCTGGCCTATTAAAACTTTCTTCTTTCAATTATTTCTGGTTATATGGTGACTTCAGGTACAGTTGCTTTAGGTTTTATTCTTTAAATATCTTCTGGAGTAGATTCTCACAGATACAGAAGAATAAGAATATACATCCCTCATATTGAATTTTCCAGTTTATTACATTAAATACTTGTGCCTGCCTTTTCCCTCAGGGACTACTTGTGAAAAAACACTCCCCTGTATCACGTTCTCCAACATCTCCCTTCCACTGGGGATTCTTTGGAATATTGAATCCTCTCCAGTTGAAACTCCTTTTTATACTCTCAGACTCCTGTCCCCACTGTGATGGCCTGGTGCCAGCTCTGTCCTTTGGCTTCTAGCCCAGCAACTAAGAGCCTTCTTCCCTGCCCTGTCACTGTGGTCACCATCCCTGTCCTGTCACTGTTGTCTCCATCCTTGCCCTGTCACTGTTATCTCCATTCCCCGTTTGTTTAGAGGTCCACATCTTTCCACTTCATTTCCTGCCACCCTCAGTGACTCTAAAATCTATCTACACCTTTGGCCGTCCTTTACTTTGGCCGTCCTTTACTTTCGCTGTACTCTCATGTGCTGTGTTTTCTCATCAATAGAGATGCTGTTGCCCTCTCTCAATGAGGTCATGGTAGGAGCACAAACAGGGATGGGAATGAAGGAGGACTTCTAGTAATGGAGCCTCAGCTCCCTTACTGCCTAGCTGTGTGACTTACAGAAAATGACTTTTTCTCTTGGAATTCCCTTCTTTATCAGGTGAAAATACTGATACTTATTCCTAGAGATTGTGAAATCATGTATATGCAAAAGGACTTTGTAGACTGGAAAACACTGTCAGCCATCCAACAGGGTACCACACCACAAATATCATTTGACCATTTGAAACTCACTTAATTTGTACATCTGTTGCTGAAGAATTCTCCCTTCTGATTCACACTTACTTTCGTCAGCACCGAGACATCTTTTATTTTGAAAACCCCATGTCTCTTTGCCGTGGCTTTCTTCTACCCTTTGCCCCCTCTCAGCTCTACCTACCTGTTTATTAACCTCTTGATTTTATTTGCTTTCCTACTTGTCTTGAACCTTGATGAGATTTTCAGTACTGCAGACATACACTGATACAGTGTCTTCTCAGTCACCCTGCAAAGTGCAGGGAAGACATGTGAGAGCAAGTTTAGACCTAAAGCGTGATTTGTGCACAAGATGTTAAGATACACTGATATTTTTTGTTGTTAATGCCTTCAAGTTGGTTTTGACTCATAGTGACCATAGTGTATAGGGTTTCCAAGGAGCGACTGGTGAGTTTGAACCGCCGGCCTTGTAGTTCAAATGGCTTCGCAGTCTGGCAAATTAACCCACAGCACCATATTAGGTAGGAGCTATTCCAGGATTTCTTACCAATTCCCAAAGACTCATGCTCCCTTAATTTAAACCATTAAATGTTCCCTTGTTTTGTTCGAACACCTGCCTCTTGGTCTATGTACAGGTTCCTCATCAGCACAATAAATTATTCCAGAATACTCATACTTCTCAATGTTGTCCACAGCTTGTCATGATCCACACAACGGGAAACCTTTCATAGTCAATAAAGCACAGGTAAACACTTTCTAGTATTCTCTGCTTTCAGTCAAGATCCATATGATATCAGCAATGGTATCCCTCCTTCCACATCCTCTTCTGAAACTGGCTTGAACCTCTGCAAGTTCTTTGTCAATGAATGGTTGCAGCCGTTTCTGTATTACGTTTAGTAAAACTTTACTTGCATGGGATATCAATGATATGTCTGATGATTTCTGCATTCCATTCAGTCACCTCTGTTTGGAATGGGCTCAAATACAGATTTCTTCCAGTCAGTTGGCCAGATAGTTGTCTTCCAGATATCTTGGCATAGATGAGTGCCTCAAGTGATATATCACTTTGTTGAAAGATTTCTATTTGTAGTCCATCAATTCCTGGTGCCTTTTTTGCCAATGACTTCAATATACCTTGGGCTTCTTCCTTCAGTATCATTGGCTCTTGATCATATGGTACCTCTTGAGATGGTTGAACATCGACCATTTCTTTTTGGTACCATGATTCTGTATTCCTTCCATCTTCTTTTGATGCTTTCTTTTTTACCCACAGAATCCTTCAATACCACAAGTCGAGGTTTGAACTTTTTCTTCAGTTCCCTCAGCTTGAGAAATGCTGAGTGTGTGTGTTTTTCCCTTTTGGTTTTCTAACTCCAGATCTATGCACATTTTGTTATAATATTTAACTTGGATCAACTGTCAACACTCATGGAAGCAGCAGTCAAAAATTCAAAAGACGTATTACACTGGGCAAATCTGCTGCAGAACACCTCTTGCTGTCAGTTTAAAGAGTGAGGTATGCCTGACTCAAGCCATGGTATTTTCAGTAACCTCATATGCATGTGAAAGCTGGACAGTGAATAAGGAAGACCATAGAATTGATGCATTTGAGTTATGGTGTTGGAGGAGAATATTGAAAGTTCCATGGACTGCCAAAAGAACAATTAGATCTGTGTTGGAAGAAGTGCATCCAGAATGCTCCTTGGAACCCAGGATTGCCAGACTTCATCTTTCATACTTCTGGCATGCTTTCAGGAAGCACCAGCCTCTGGAGAAGCATATCATGTTTGGTAAAGTGGAGGGTTGGAGAAAAAGAGGAGGAATCCCAATGAGACGCAATGGCACAGTGGCAGCATCAGTGGGTTCAAAAGTAGCATTGATTATGAGGTTGGCCCAGGATCAGGCAGTTTCTTGTTCTGTTATGCGTAGGGTCTCTGTGAGTTGGTACCAACTCAATGACACAACAACAACGTCCTCCCCTGGCCTTTCCACTTACCCTGGGCCCAGCTTCCATTCTTCTTATCTGCATCTCATCTAGCAGTACTGCTAGTTGTTGTTAAGTGCTATTCCACTGAGTTGATTCCAGCTCCTAGCAACCCTGTATAGGGTTTCTGAGGAGTGGCTGGTGGGTTTAAAGTGCCTACCTTTTGATTAGCAGTCCAGTGCTTAGCCTACTGCTCGAGAAAGTCTCAACCCTCCATTGAAAAGAGATTCTATTAGGAAGTGACCCTGTCTAACCTCCTCTTCTCTACTGTCAATTCCATGCTCCATGGAAGTTGCCCTAAACCCTCATGTCCCCTGCCACACTGGAGACTCTCCTTGCCTCCACTCCCCGTGCACCATACTCAGGGATGGGCTTCATCCCCCTGGTACCTTGTTTTGGTGAGAAGGGAGAGTCCATATGGTCTGTTTCTAGTACTAATTTCCTCCCTGTCCCCAAGGTTTGCTCCATGATGTTTGTCATCTCCTCCTCTACTATCCCTGAGGAATGAAGAACTATCTGGCCAAAGCCATTGACTTCATCTGGGCTTGATTGTATCTCCTGAGAATTCTCAGGTATCCATCTCAGAGCTCTCTACTCTCTGGCACCAGAAACCCCTTTTCCTCCACATCCCTCCTCTTATTACCAATATGCTCAGGTATCCCATTCCTCAGGGTAGATCTCTGCTTAATTTTGCTGCCCCTTTGAGCTTCTGAACCAGATGTCTTGCCTTTTTTCACTGCCATCTGAACAAAGATTGTGTTGTTCTGGAAAAGATTGTATTGTTATTTGTTGTGGTCTTAGTGAAAGACTGGGAGGAGAAGGGGCAGAGGCTGACACTGAGATTCCGAGAGGAGGAAGCAGATAAGTAGAATGAGAGGACAAACACACACACCCAAGGAAGGTGGAAGGGACAAAGATAGTAAGGGGATAGCAAGAAAACGTAGGATGGGCCATATGTCCACCAAGACATATAAAGTGACACCACCCCTCCTTCATCACACAGCCCTCTTTACCCTACACACAGAGACACATGCCCCCCTTTCACAGACACATACTACCCCCATACTCACACCCACAAAGACTCAAGTGCCTTCTCCACAGTCACATGCTTAAGAGTCCCCAGATGGAGAAAGACTCAGCACCCCAGACACACCACACCCTGGGCATATGCTCCAAAGGGAAGCCTTAGACTCCTCCTGGGAAGAGACTCACCTGTATGTCTTGATGCTGTGCCTCAGAACGAAATCCCAACAGGCTGTGCGTGGAGGGGTTGGTGGAGCTGGGAGAATCAGTAATATAGCTCCTCTTAACTCCCAAGTAGTACAACTTTGTTGTTGCTGTTGTTGTTAGGTACTGCTGAGTCAGTTTCAACTCATAGTGACTCTGTGTCTAACAGAATAAAACACTACCGAGTCCTGGTCCAACCTCTGAATTATTGCTATGTTTGAACCCATTGTTGCAAGCTCTGTGCCATTCCATCCTGTTGAAGGGCTTTCTCTTTTCCACTGACCCTTTATTTTACCAAGCATGATGTTCTTCTCCATGGTCTGGTCCCTCCTGATAGCATGTCCAAAGTATAGTTTTGCTTTCTAGTATTTAGAAAGCTTTGGTTGCTAAACTGAAAATCAGCAACTTTTATTCCCAGAACTGTGAAGAGAAAAATGCTCTCTCAGTACCATCCCTGATAATAGCTGCCATTGTTGGACATCTCCTTCGTATCTTAATCTCATGTCATTGTTCCAACAACCCTGTTAGGCAAATAGTATTGTCTTCATCTTACAGTTAGGAAACCAGTGCCCCAAACGGTTTAATAACTTGCCCCATACAGACAGATACTGTGTGATTCCATTTTTGTGAAAACAAACAAAAATTAGATATATACATCTGCTGTTGCCATTGTTGTTGTTAAGTGCTGTGGAGTCAGTTCTAACTCATAATGACCCTGTATAGGGTTTCCAAGGAGTGGCTGGTGACTTTGAACTGCTGACCTTGTGGTTCAAGCTAACCTTGAAGTTGAGTGTTTATCCTACAGTGTCATATCAGGACTCCGTGTGTGTGTGTGTGTGTGTGTGTGTGTGCGCGCGTGCGCATAAAACAAAAAATATATGCATATATATATAGAGAGAGGCAACAATCTGGAGGGAAATATATCATAATGTTAACAGTGATTTGTAAGGGGGAAATGGGAAAGGAATTCTGTATGTTTTCATTTGATTTTGTCTTATTTCCTAAGATTTCTACAGTTAAGAGTATTATTTTTATAGCTGAAATTTTTTGTTTTAAAAGTCAGTGTTTATACTAACCATTTCTTTTTAGATGCCATCCCAGTTCCCAGGCCTCCTTTCTATTTCATTAGAGAATTTATTAGATGGTTTATTCTTTCCTGTGAAAACGGATCCACAATCTTTTTGCAGTCTGTAACTCTAGCCCTCTGAAGACCTCTGTCACCATTCTGACTATGGACAATGATGCTGGCACCTCTAACTTAGAAGAGAAGACTTGGCAAGGAAGGCTGCTTAGCTCTTGTCTTCATCGTTGTTAGTTACCGTTGAATTGTTAGTTACCGTCATAGCAACCCCATGTGGCAAAGTAGAACTACTTCATAGGGCTTCCTAGGCTGTAATCTTTATGGAAGCAGATTGCCACCAAACTGCTGAGTGAGTTCGAATACCAGCCTTTTAATTACCCGCTGAGTGCTTGATCATTACGCTATTAGGGCTTCTTGATAACCCCCTATTAACCCCAAGTTCCATTCCAAAAAGCAAAGTTCAGATTTGCACCTTTTGTCAAATGGACTTTTGGATGAGGTACCATTTTCCATCTTGGAAGTGTCTGTGTTTGTAGATATCATAATCACTCCTGGTCTTGTGTTTTTATGAAAGAATTTTTTGACATTTGATCATAGGATGATTACAAGTCAGTGGGGACTGCGAAATATAAAGATGGTGAAATAAAAGACCCTGGGATAAAAACATATCCTAATCAATGCTTAATTTGATCACCTACAACCATTGCTATGGTCAGAAATGACAAATGTCATGAAATTTGAGTCAATGGTAATAATTTTATTATACTGCGCTGGGTGACTTTCACCACATTTGAGTTTAATCTATAGTAGTAAGAGCCAGCAGGGATAACTAGCATTTTAAGTGCTAGGAGCCTGAAACATGGAAATTTAAAGGAGGTTTGTTCCTCTGCAGATGATTTAAATGTTAAGTACGTCCCCATGCAGGGGATACACGAAATGGAATCTGAAAACTATTATCTCCTGTAGAAATGAACTCTCAATTTACTCACTGCACAGGAAGGGCAGATTCTAGTCATTTTCACTGCCAGCAGGTGCCCTTTCTATGCATAATAGACTTCGCAAGTGTAATTAACACATGAGGACCACTGCTGCCAGTTTTTCTTCAGGTACATGCTGCTAGGAGTTTTCAGGACAACAGTATAGGCCATAAGAGCTTTTTACATTGCACTTGAAGATGAGGTGTTCATTGACTTTTGGACTAAGACATGTTAAATGCGGATGAGCGCAGACCCTGCTCTTGCTGTCATGGGCCATGGTCCTTGGACCCAGAGACTCCCAGAACTGTGTAGCAGTTTTCAGTAAGGTAAAGGCCAGTAAAGCTCTGGGATGCAGTGAGTAAATGGAAAGTATGATGCCGAAAACTCTGCAATTATGTGGAAGACTCTAATTGCACATTCACAAATACAACAACCAATTATCTGAGTTAACTTTAATTAGAGCTATAATCACAGATTTTAATTATCTGAATAAATCAGTTGAGTACAAATGGTCTTCCCTAAGTATTTCCCAAATTAATTTTTTCATGTCGTTTCCCATTTATGGTGAAGATGGTAGAGTAGAAAGTGCCTAGGTTTTGGATTTCGACATAATCAATCTCAGTTTCATCTCTGACCAATAAACATTTATTTTACCTCTCTGACCTATGATTTCTTTTGCTATAAAATCTGTAGAGCGGCTATAGGAATTAGAGACTTTAGTCATCAAGTGGCACATAAGAACCATTCAGTAAATGGTGGCTGCTCTTATCACCGCTGTTATAAACATGGGATGTGGATTTTGGTTTCTGGAAGGTTGAACTCACATCAACTATTCTTGCTTTTGCTGCCTTGTGAGCTCAGGGAAAAAGTTTATAATTCATCTTCTCTCTTTTACCACTCAGATTGTTTTTATTTTGATTATTTTTTTTTTTTTTATTTAACTTGAGTTATTGTATGGTTGTTTTCATTTGCAGCTGTGGCATAAGAATGAAAAGAAAAGAAACAAAAGCAGATGGCAGAGAAAACGAAAGGAGTAAGACATTTCCAGCCCTTATGAATATTTAAAAACATGTGCTGCTGGTTTCTTTCTACTTTAGATCTATGCCATTCCCTTGACTTTGAAAGTGAAAATGAGAATGTTCCCTACCTTAGCTGATGGCAGTCCTAACCTTGGCCAATGTTGGGGAAGCCTTCCATTTCTGGAACAAAATAATTAACCTTCATAACAGTGACCACCATCTATTGAGTACCGTGTATGTGTGTCTAACGCTCTTTGAACATTATTGCATATATTCAAAATCAAGCTGTCAGTAAATATTATTAGTCTAATTGAATAGATTAGGAAATTGAAGCTCAAAGAGATTTAGTGACTGACCCACTGTCACCCAGCTTAGAAATGGTAAAACCTTCAGTTGAAATCTAAGACCATCCATCTGATATTAAAGCTTTTCTTACTAATTTCCTGTAGTATTAGAAAATAAGTTTACCTATCACTAAGATTTTGTAGGAACATTCTTTATGAAGGATTTTTGATGACATCCTAATTGTAAACTCATTCATTCATTCAACAAATATTTGTAGAGCATTGATTATGTACCAAGCTCTATGCTCATTAAATGTTGCTAATAAAAAGTACCAGAAGAACCCATATGGTATTTCCCATGCAGATTCCTCCTGTCCCCCACTTTCAGGAGTAGTCCTATATAAGGACTACAGATTAATTTCTCTAAATTGAATTGTATTATTTGGATTACTCAGGTTACTTGTTAACACATCTTTCTGACAAGATATCCCAAAGCAGATCAGGGCAAGTTCATTTTCCCACAAAAAGGACAGCAAGGTCAAGAGCTAGTTATTAGCTACTCTTTGAGGACATTGTTGCACACAAAAGTTAGATAGGATGTGTACAATTAAAACCTGGTCTTTGCATTTGACTTTATAAATTGCATTATAATTCTTGATGTTTCCAGGGACTCTAGAAGCCATTCTTCCTCTCAGAGTAGAGATGTTCAGGTTCTCTTTGTCTGCGTTGTATGTAGGCTTCTAAATTGACTCCTACATGCTGCATCATGTATTTCATCTAGCATTTTTAGCAAAAGTCTGAAATGTGTCTGAGTACAGGGTACATGGTTCCTGTGGCTATGTGTCATGGCATCAGTCTGTATAGAGCTGCGACAGGACATTTGGTTGGTCAGAACTGGATGCAATCTGATTGTTATCTTCATTGAGCCATGACATTTTGCACAGGGAATGAATTGATACTCATTTAAGAGGGGAGAAACCTTTGGTGGCACATGACAGCTAACTGAAATGTTGGTGAATTGGCAGATTGCTTCTGTAAAGACTGACAGCACTGGACCAAGTTCTATTCTGTCCTGTCAGGTCACTGTGAATCAAAATCAACTCAACAGCTCTAGGCTTATTTTTTTTTATTTTTTATTTTTTGGTAAATTAAGAGGGATTGTTCATATTCCTGGTGGCAGGAATAAAAATCAGTGGCAGTGTAATGTGATGGAAACTGATAAACTTGGCTCTTATCCTGGTTTCCCAGTTGCTAACTTTCAGGTTCTTGAACCTCTCTGAGCCTGCTTTCTTTTCTGTCAAATGTGAAGGATGATACAAAGCAGGTGTTCCATAAATGTGGGGTAATAGGTACTATTTTTATATTACGCATCTTAAAACTGGGTATTGTGAATTTCAACTAGATTTTGCTTTATATATGTATAAGGAGGTTTCAAAAAGTTCATGGAAAAATGGGATTAAAAGATAATGGAATTTTCCACAAACTTTTTGAAGGCTCCGCAAATGTGTGATCCAACAAAATACAGTTGAAATCTACAACACCCAGCTAAAATGTAGACTAGCTAAACATATTACATATACCAAATTCTGGGCTGGTATCTGGTCAAGAGTCCTGGTAGGATAAGCACTAGATCACAAGGTCAGTTTGAACCACAAGGTCAATTGTTTAAATCCAACACCCACTCTTCGGAAACCCTATACAAGGTCGCTATGGTTTGGAATTGACTCAATAGTGCTGAACAAAAATAACAACAACACTATATCCCAAAGGATCCCTGGTGTCATAGTGGGTTATGCACTGGGCTGCTACTACAAGGTCAGCAGTTCTAATCTATCAGCTGCTCTAGGGAGAAAGGTACGGCTTTCTGTTCCTGTAAAGATTTACAAACTTGGAAACCCTATATAGGGTCGTTATGAGTTGGAACTGACTCTGTGGCACATAACCACCACCACCATTATGTCCTACCACTGGGCATAGGAAGATAGAGGCTGACAGATGGTTCTGAATCGGAGAAAACACTACTTCACAAAAGAATTCAAGAGTTCAGGTGAGAGGGAGAATACAGTTTTTTTTAGGATCAGAACCATCGCGGGACCAAGACAGTTCCAATACTGGGGATGATACCACTGCTACAGGAGCTCCTCGGGAGCGGGGATAGAGGAGGAGGAGAACCAGGATTTCAGTTTCAGACCGGAAGAGAAGGAAAGTTGGATCTGTGGTGGACCTCAAGCTTAGGAAGTAGATAACAACATATGGTGGTTGAACAAAATAAAATGATAGTGGGTAGGTAAATCCCCTGCTAAAACTTGGCTGGTTGACATGAGGCTTGAACATAAAAGCTGAGTGAAAGAAAAAAGTTCAGGCTTAGAAATCCAAATCCTGACTATAGTCCTACTTAATGTGTGTCATTGGGTGGGCTACATAATCTCTCTGAGCCTTAGTGTTTTCATTTGTAGTCATTGTCAAGAATATCACTGATGACATAAAGACTGAAATCAAGTAGCAAAATATAGCAAAATGAAAAAATGTCTGAAGATAACTTGTACAACTACCATCCAGCCTTAGCAGTGTACTCCTGTGATGCTGCTAAGGGTTAAAGAAGACATGTTGTTGTTAAGTGCCATCGAGTTGGTTCCAATTTATAGCCACCCTGTATAGGATTTCCTATGAGCGGCTGGTGAGCTGGGACTGCCAACTTCATGGTTCAAACCAACTTTGCAATCCAGTGCATTAACCCACAGCATCACACCAGGACTTCCTTTACTACAGAAATGTTCTGGCTCTAGTTGGGAGATGGTGGTGGTTGGTCATCTACCTCCCTTTGCTCCCTCTTCTGAGTACAGCTTAACCACTTTACTGATCCTCCACCTCCCCTGTTGCTGTATCTGCATCTGAGGTCCTGCATTGCCCTTTGGGTCTTGCCCTCCCCATTTACCCCCCTTTTGCTGCCTGACTGATAAGTTCCCTGCTCCAGTTTCTGACTAGCATTCATGAGACATAGCTGGCTCTTACTTGACCAATTCATAGCCTGGTTTTCCATTTCTAGTGACACATTTCATATGCAATTTCCAATTTCTCCTTGACCTGAATCTTGGCTTGAACACTTAGAAAAGTTTAGAACTTCTGAAGCACAGAATAGTGGTCTTTGCAGTAAACATGTTCCAAATACAGTTGGTGGTGGAGGTGGTGGTGTGCCGTGGAGTCAGTTCCAACTCATAGCGACCCTGTATAGGGTTTCCAAGGCTGTAAATCTTAACAGGAGCAGGAAGTCTCATCTTTCTCCTGCAGAACTGCTGGTAGTTTCGAACCGCTGACCTCAATGTTAGCAGTCTGACTCATAAACATTACACAAATTAGGAGAACTATAAGTCAACATTGGAGCAGGAACCAGAGTCCATGTAATAATCATGGTCACAGGGAGCAACTTACCTAATGGTAGGACTTTGAGCTGAAGGTGTCTCTGCTTCTCTAAGGTGTTGGCACAAGGGGATATGTGTGAAACAACAGCACAGCACTGGGTTCTGAGTAATCTCTCACCAAATGTGGATTTGTCTTCCCCTTAAACACGTGAAAGACTGGGAGGCCAGGTTTAGAACATAATTGGGTGCTGTGTATCTTGGCATGTGGAATATCTTAGTCCTAGAAAATCTAAAAGAAAAAAAAATTCCCTCTTATTACTAGCTGTATTTTCCACTTTTCACACTTTTTTTTCCTTTTTCTGTAGCTTGCTTTTGATTTGCTTCTCCATAAATCTCTTTATGTTTCTCTACTTGTTGCTTTTGTACCATATTTATTTGTGCTTTTTACAAAGGTCTCCTAGGCTGCTGGTGGCTCACAACCTGGGACTTCCTTTTTGCAGCTGGCTCTAGCTGTAATGGTTCTCATTGAATTCTCTGTGGCAACTGAGAGCCCTGTCTCTTGACCTTTTCTATGTGATTAACTTCTCCTGCTGCAATGTTCTTAGCCATGGAGCCTTTCCTGACGTTTTCCAAGTCTGTCTCCTTCCGGTAGACTGAGGAGGCACAAAAGGGCAAGCTACTCTAGGCTTTGATGTTGACCTCTATAGGTTTTCTTCCAGGCGTTATCTTTGTAACTCATGTGTTCATTTTGGTTGGGTCCAGTGACTTGGAGCTCTAGAAGGCTTCTCTCCCCTCTCAAACCACCCCCTCCATAGGTTGCCCCAGGGTGTCCATGGGGCCATGCTCAGAAGGGCATTGTCCTCTCTTTCACTGATCAGCTCTAGTGATGTACATGTGTCTTCCATTAGCAAACATCTCCAGTGCTGAACACTGAGCTCACTCCAAGCCCACTTCCACTGTTGTGAGGCAGTGTTCTCTGGCTGCTGAATCTGCAAATGGAAATTTGGTGATCTCTGCCTCAACTCTTAATCTAAACTTGTTCATGTTCTCCTCATGAATCTTCATCCTCTGTTATTGCTCAGAGATCAGGAAGGCCTGGGTTGAAAACTAGGCAAGAAGTTAAATACCTTTTTCTCTAAGAAAAACTCATGACATTCATACCAGTTCTGCTTTTCAAGCCATATTTTCTGCCTCTTACCAGCTGTGACCTTTGTCTAGTCATTTAACCTTTTTGAGCTATAGGTTCCTCTGTAAATTATGGAAATCATCCTTGTAAGATCACTGCAAAGATAAAACGAAATAACCCTAGTCAGACTGTTCTGTACCCCACAGCACCCTATTAGTCTCCTTGTGGCAGTATGTACATAATAATTTGCTAATTTCATATCTGGTTTGCTATTAATTGTGAGCTCCAGATAGACAGGGACTGTTGTTGTTAGGTGCCATCAGGTCAGTACCGATTTATAACAACCCTATGCTCAACAGTACAAAACACTTCCCGGTCCTGCACTAACCCCACCTTTATTGCTACATTTGAACCCATTGCTGTTACCACTGCGCCAATCCATCCCGTTGGGGGGTCTTCCTCTTTTTCTCCGACACTCCACTTTACCAAACATGATATTCTTCTCCAGGGACTGGTCCTTCCTGACACCGTGTCCAAAGTATGAGAGACGAAGTCTGGCCTTCCTGGCTTCCAAGAAGCATTCTGGCTGTACTTCTTCCAACATAGATTGGTTTGTTCTTTTGGCAGTCCATGGTGCTTTTAATATTCTCCTCCAACACCATAACTTAAAAGCATCAATTCTTCCACAGTCTTTCTTATTCATTGTCCAACTTTTACATGCATATGAGGTTACTGAAAATAACATGGCTTGGGTCAGGCACACCTTAGTCCTCAAATTGTAATCTTTGCTCTTGAATTCTTTATTGCATTAGGCAAATCTGTGCAGCAGATTTGCCTAATGCAATACATTATTTAATTTCTTGACTGCTGCTTCCATGAGTGTTGATCCAAGCAACCATCAACACTCATTGACTAGAGGGTATTTTTTCTTTCTTCTCTATCCCCAGCCTAACACAGTGCCTGATGCATAGTAATATTTGGTAATTGACTGACTAGCATATAGAAAACACTGGGTAAACAGGAAATGTACCAGATGATATTAGGTTTTTTACCCCTCCCTGGTTACTGTTTTCTAATTCCTTCCCCTGAGTGACTTGTTTATTTTTCTTTTATGGATACCACAAAGCTTGTTCCTGGTCCTATTTCCCTCTTTGGGTTGGCAGCCAAGTTTGTGGCCATCCCAGCAGGATGCATTAGATGTATCAGCCTTACCCCAGCTTGTATGTTTTCCTTTTGCCCCTATTTGTTTTCCTACTGTTGTTGCTATACTGGACTTAATTATATAAACTGCCTTAATTCCTGTTTAGAATAAAGGAGTATTGCTTTTTAAATTATAGTTATCAAATAACCAATTCTTACATGTAGCCTAATGGTTAAGAAAAGTTGGTATTAAGCAAGAAGTAGCATAATAAGAGACTTTAAGTAGAAGGATTTGGGCTGGAATCGCCATTAACTCTTGTGATTTTAGCCTTTCCTAGAATCCTTGTGATATTCTATAAAATGGGTGGTATAAATTGGATTACTTCGGGATGAGATGAGGTCACAAGAGTGTCCTGCACAGCCCTGGTGGTTTGGTGTGCCCTCAAGAACTGGCAGCTCTTTTGTCTTCATTATTCCCAGGCTGGGATAAAGCTGTGGGTGCTCTCTTCCTCTGTGAATGATAATCCAGAATAGTCCTGCAAATTAGCAGGTAGTTTATGCCAAGTGGATAACCTAGACTAAAAGAGGAGCTGAGCTGTTAGCAACCTCTGGGGTGATCTGAGAAGTAAGACTCTTTGAGCAGCACAGGTTTTTGTAGGACTTTAAGGAAAAAGATTGAGGCCCATGGGACACTATGTGACTCAGAGCCCAGAGGCAGATTTGGACAAGAGGTTTCATCTGGTGAGAGAGGAGAAGGTGGGACAGAATGCAGCGAGTTTTGAGACTTGGTATATTTGTTGGCCAGCCAGTCCTCAGAGAGCAAGTTAGAGAAAACCTTGCCTCCTTCCACTCTTTCCTCCACCCTCTGCATGTCTCCTGGGAAACAGTAATCTATTTTGCTTTAGTATAATACACTTGGGTTCTAGTCTCAGTTCTGCCACTTACTAGTTGTGTAACCTTGTTTCGCTTCCCCAGTTTTAGTTTCCACCTGTATAAAATGGTGACTGTGGTGTACTACTAGCCTATAAAATGAGGTGCTACCACCTAGCTTATACTGTTGTCATAAAGATCCACTGAGCACATCCCTGTCAAGCCTTCAGCCTAGTGCTGGCTGGTGGTAAATGTGCAGTAAATGTGTCTGCTCCGAATGGTTCCCTATGCAGCGCTGGCCATTCATTATACATTAACCTGGAGAATATCTCTCTGATTTTGTCAGTAAGACCAACACTATCACTATTTGTGTTCTCCAACAAGATGTATCGTCTGGTCCTTGTCCTTCTTCTTTTCTCTCATCCCCTGTCTTCTAACCTCTCTACCATTGTCAGGCCATGCTATTTCAGAGCAGAATTTACGACTATTAGAGAAGCTGTGTTTACATTTTTGTTTCTTCTCTCCCCGCACCCTACCCCATTCCCCCAAAACAAAGTGCAAATGAATAAGACTTCTTTCAGAGTTTTCCCTTCCTTTAAATATAGTGAACTGAGAAAAGACTTGTGGGATGCCCATGCCAGCCATGGTATTTGGTTAAGAAGTTGTTATGCCTCTGAGACATAACATGGGCATTGTGGTGTGTAAATTGTAATGCTAACTATGCATTTATAGAGAAAAAGAAAAGACAAATGGTAGATTTGCCAAATCCCTGGATAACCCTCAACTACATTTCTTCCTGATGTCAGAGGTGTAGCTCACCTGGAGGTGAGGCATCCTCCTGCCCCTCCCAGCCCTCCCCCTTTGTCTTGGGAAGCTGTGTTTTATTATTTTAACAGCCAGTGTTCCTTTATTTCACCTGACTCTTTTCCAATTAGTAGCTGCTTATCTCAGGGGAACATAATTAAGAGGGCTCTAGTTATCTGGGGGAAAGGAATTAAACCAACTGTGAAAGTACAGTACAAATAAACGGGGACTATAGGACCACTAATATTCATATTCATACCTCTTCATTGCTAGAAATGAGCTCATGCTACAGGACTTACCTGTAAGAGAGATGCCCTGTACCACAGGCCTAGAGTTTATTAAATGCCAGGTAAATAGCCCCTTTAGCATTCTAGCACTGGTTTCTACTGACTTGCTTACTGATTTAAGCAGTGACAGAGTATGGACTTTCAATCCATCAGCCCTGAGTTTAAATTGTGGCTTCATCACTTACTAGCTGTGTGACCTTTGACAAGTTATTTTACCTTTCTGAGCCTGTTTCTTAACCTGAAAATACGGATAACAGCCATACCTCAGAATTGCCTGGAGGCTTATTTATGTCAATAATGTAGGAAAGTGCCTGGCCCAGTGACTAGGCATAATAGCTCATTTTCCCTTGTTGTTGTTAGGTGCCATGGAGTTGGTTCCAACTTATTGCAACCCTGTATAGTGTTTCCAAGGCTATAAACCTTTGCAGGAGCAGAAAGCTTCATCTTTCTCCTGTGGAGCTGCTGGTGGACTCAAGCTGCTGATCTTTTGGTTTGCAGTCCAGTGCTTATCCTATAGAGCCGTGCCTTGAGAGGGTTCAAACTGAAAGTGCCTTTCAGGTAAAGGTCATTGTATTGACACCAGTAGCAGAACCGCTTTCCTTTGCAGGGAAGAACGAGGAAAGTAAAGTGTTTATTCTTCAAGGTTGTAACTGTAACGGATGCAGTCAGATGGTGCAACAACTCCCCAAGAACAAAGGCCTAGTACAGATTGTTCCTCTTTGCCATTCTAAGAGGCACAGTGTCATGCACACAGCAGTTGTGACGCAGCTGTCATGAGCCCCCATGCATGAACTTGGTCATAACTACTGATATTGTCACAGCTTTAATTATGTGTGGTGTTGGTTTTACCCATGTTGTATTTATTTGCCATTTGCAATGTCTCTAAAACGATATCATGATTCACCCTTGAAATATAAAGTCCCTGAAATACAGAAAGGAACAAAGCAAAGGAACAGGGTATACATTTGCAATTAGTGAAGCAGATACTTGTATTCATGTTTCTTGCAAAAAAACCCCAAACACATTCTTTATTGAACCTACAAAAGGAAGGTAACATCAAATGGATGAAGTTTCGTTATGTATGAAGGTTCATTATGTTTTGTTACTGAAATGTTCTGTGGGAAGACATGGATATTGATGATTCTGAGTCACAGTGATTCACATGAGTCGGACTCTGAATATGAAGAAGTTTTAAATTTCTAGGACTAGATTAACCAATTTATTTAGCTATATTTTCCTTCTTGATGTATGCCTAAGAAGGATATTGTTGTTGTTGTTATGTGCTGTGGAGTCAGTTGCAACTCTTAGTGAGCTTGTACGGGGGTTTCCAAAGCTGTAAATCTTTTTGGGAGCAGAATGCCTCATCTTTCTCCCATGGAACAGATAGTAGTTTCAAACTGCTGACCCTGAGGTTAGCAGCCCGATTCGTAACCACTGTGGTTTTAAAACTTATCAAAAGTAAAGAGCCTCTTAATCATTGTAATGAAACAAAAATAAAGAGCTCTTTCAACAAATATTAACTCACAGTTTTTAGTGACAAGAAAGCAATGAATCATCATTTACAGGGTAGTTTTTCCCTAGGTACATGAAATAAAGAGTAAAGGCACCTTCCCAAAGAAAGTGTTAAGTAACCCTACTGACATCCATGGAGTAGAAGGAATCCGAGAGTGTCCTTGGGAGTCAGAAACCCGTGTGTAGTGACGATACAGCTCACGTACCTCATTCATCACTGCGTCTCAGCCATCTTCCCAAGGGCTTCACCAGGGCTCCTGAAACCTCCTTCAGAACCCACAGTGGAACAAGAAATCCTTCTCCATGTGGGGATCTGAAGAGAACCCAATTAGAAATGATGACAGTTGCTTACTGAGTCCCTACCATGTGCTGGTCCTTTGCTAGCCTCATAGGTGATTTCTAACCTTTGCAACAACCTTGAAAGAATTCCACTGAGGCAGCTACTGCCCTTTAGGGGAACATTTTACAAGTATATATTTAAAAAATTTAAACTTCTTTCCCTTTGAGATTGTAATTGATGTACATGAAGTTGTGAATTTTCATTAGGATGTTACTTATAATAGTAGAAAGTTGGATACAACTCACTGTAAATCTAGGAATATGGTTCAATAAATTACGACACATCCATATTTATTTAAATATTTGTTGTTATTGTTGTTGTTATGTGCCGTGGAGTCAGTTCCGACTCATAGCGACCCTGCATAGGGTTTCCGAGGCTGTAAATCCTTACGGGAGCAGAAACCCTCATCTTTTTCCCTTGGAACAGCTGGTAGTTTTGAACTGCTGAGCGTAAGATTAGCAGCCCAATTCGTAACCACTACGCTGTTGAAATGTTACACCGTCTTAGTAATAATCTCAAAGACTATAGTCTAATAAAGAAATGCTAATATAACCAGTGAGAAGCAAAAGAATGTATGTAATAAACATATATAACAATACATTTCTTATAGACAAAATACATGCATTTAAAAATGTGTCATTTTAAAGAAAAAAAAAAAAGTTTGTTGATGTGGTCCAGTGTCAAAAGGGAAGAATGCAAAACTAAGAGTAATTGTGTTAAGATGATGTTATCACAGGTGGCGGGGTTTTTTTTTTTTTTTTTTTCTTTCAAAAATTTCCCTTTGTAATAAGAAGGCAAAGAAAACAAGTCAGGAGCTGCAGTAACTGTTGAGGTATATTGAGAGTAGAGAGATTGTTGTTTAGAACGTACCTAGAATTACCCTTTATATATATACCATTGAGCTGTTAAGGAGAATCTGGGTTTCTTGTTCTTTTCTCTCCCTCCCCCACCACTTGGAATTTGTAATTAGCTTATTTGCCGAGCAATGTAACAACAGTAGATTCAGGGAAGTATTTGAGACGTTTTAAGCAAATGATGACAATGTAAAAAGTATTTGTCCAAGCTTGCATTCATACAAAACATAGAGCTACTATGCTTTCAGAATAAATATGTTTAAAATGTTTTCTAAATACAGTAATGTTTCTGCCCTAACAGTACTTGGCTAAGAAACTACATTTCTATGATAAGCCATAATTACTCTTTGGAAAATTATTGGGCTTTCAAAACTGTCTACCTACGGACGCCTGAAGAACAGATCCTACTTTGCTTAATCTGGCATCAGCAATCACTTTGTTGTTGTTAGTACTGTCCAGTCAGTTCCAACTCATAGCAACCCTGCATAGGGTTTCTGAGGAGTGGCTGGTGAGCTTGAACTGCCAACCTTGCAGTTCAAACTGACCTTGCAGTTTTCTAGCACATTAACCCACAGCATCACACCAGGACTCCAGCAGTCATTTTGATACAGCTCCTTTATTCTCTCTTTCAAGATAGCAGTGATTTTATTACAGGACAACAATGCCTCGATTCAAACCTACATATTTCAAATTCTACAAAGTATTTCTTTTTCTGATAAGAATCCTTAGTTAAGTTATACAAAGGGCTTTTCCTATAGATATTTATTCTCACCTTTTTTTCCTCACACTGGTTTCCGTGCCTTTTTCTGAATATTAACTCATTTTTCAGAAGTTCATGTCAGTTCTGAAATTCTAATTAAAACTCTGGGTCAGTGGTCAATTACATGATGGAATGAAGGAGCTGGAAAAGTGGACAAGACATGGTTAAATATTGTGGATTGGCGTTTGTCTCCCTTGCATGTGTTAGTCTGTGCTTCTGGACATATTTATTAGTGGCCGTTTTTCTGGAATTTTGCACTCTCCCTGCTTCCTTTCATTACATTAGGCCAGGTTCCACTAGATGAGACATTTGCAGTCTTAAGACTTCCTGCCAGGGTTCAGACTTTGTATTTTTGACATTGAAGCTGTCGTGTTCCTGAAGCTACTTAATTAGAAACACATTCATTTCAGTGTCTCCTAGAAAAAGCTTGGACAGCAGAGCCAGGCACACTGGGAAGTTCGAGCATTTGTGTAGCTGGCAGCTCAACTAATGGTTTACCGTTTAAGGGGAAAAAATATCGCAGGGCATTTTCTTACCCGTAGAAGCAAAGAGACGTTGAATGTGCACAGCAGATACCTTTATAAAAATAAAAATAAAAATAAAAAGGATGAAGAAGAAGAAAGAAAGGACAACTCCACTGCAGTTATATGTATAGTTGTTTCTGTGGCTATTATCAACTACAAAAGTCTTCTAGAAGAATAGTTCCCAAACTGTGCTGCTAATATTCAAGTCTGTTTTACAGGCTTCCAGGATATATCACTGCTGAGATCTGTAGCAAGGAGGACATTTTATATTCTAGGGAAGGATTTTTGCTTAAAGAATTGTATTTGTTGAGTGGTAATGAGGGAATTGCGCCTTTTCTTATTTTTAAATGTTTGAGCAACTTTAAAATGTAAATCGGATGTTTTAGAACCTTCATTGTCTATCCACTGCTCTCAGGATTAAGTTTCAATTCCTTAGTATTCAGTCGGAAGAAAGCCTGTTTTGCCTCATTTCTCACCATTCCTTGTTTTCCCAACCTTGTCCCCAAGAAAGCCATCCTCTACCTATTCCTTCCTTGTCCACTCCCCAGGCTACCCCGGAGGAAAGTACCTGTCACCCCACTTTGATCCAGGTACCTTCCACAGATGTATATCACATACTGGAGAGACATATGGAATGGAAAAGTTGCTACTCCCTTCCTCCCTACTCCCACATCTCCCTTCACTGTCCCCCAACAAAGGAAGACGTTGTGTAGGAGGTAGGGCTCGGGCTTTAGGTTTGGGATCATGAAATTGGAGTCCTGATATGGCACTGTAGGATCGACACTAGACCACAAGGTTGGTTTAAACCAAAAGGTCGGAGGTTCAAATTCACCAGCTACTCCTCGGAAACCCTGAACAGGGTTGCTGTGAATTAGAACTGACTGGATGACACTTAATGACATCAACAGTCATGAAGTCAGCATGGCACAGAGGAAGGAACAGTTATCTGGAGTCATTTTTGTTTGTTTGGCCTTAGACAAGTGATTTAACTTCTCAAGACCTGTTTCTTCCTCTTTAAAATGCGGATCATCATACCTACCTAGCCAAGTTGTCGAATAAATTGGAAAAGATGCATTTCAAGTTCCTTGTACAAAGGCAAGCACATTTATCATTGATAGGGAGCACTACAAATGAGAATTACAAACAAGCATGCCTTCTGCGTGTACATGAACACACACACATATGCCCATCCAAAATGCTCAAGATGTACCTGTCAAGTCTGGAACTGAACTCACTCACCCACATGACTCAACTTTCTGCCAATGACGGGCAGGCCTCGAAGGTGAACAATAACACAGAACAAATCAACCATACAGATCCAAAAGACAGCATTTGCCTGGGGATAAAGCTCAGAGAGGTAGCATGGGGATAGGCAGGAAAGACTAAGGGAAACGGTAAACACGTGGAGGATTGTAACCAATGTCACAAAATACAATGTGTGGATCATTGACTGGAAATTCAGTTTGCTCTGTAAATGTTTACCCAAACCACAATTTAAAAAAACAGCACCCAATTTTTAAAAACTTTGAAGTTGGGTTCTCGTTCTTTGCTCTGACACTAAGTTCGAATCCATGAAGTGATTAGAAGAGGATTTATGAACTGCAGTATCACTGGATAGCATGTGTGCAGTTGGGGAGGAGATATTTGTTGACAGCTCTCCAAGTACTTTATCCAACCAAAATGGACAATTAGAGCACATCTCTTGATGGCAGAAGGAAAAAGTAAATAAAAATCATTCTTCTTTAAGCCATGCTCTTGTGCTCTCCTTATTTATTGTCATCATAGCAATAATAGTTCTCATTTGTACTAGTCATGGATCTATATGTGCTTTCTCTTAATTCAGACAGCAGTCTTCCAGTTAGATGCCAGTGTTCCGTTCTGAAGATAAAACAACTGAGACTCTATAGTCGCCTACCTTGGTTGGTGCTCTTCCCCTTCCCATACCCGGGCTGCTTCCAATGCTGCTCACAGTTTGAAATTCTTCTGAAGTGCCTAGGCTTAGGAACAAAATGCCATTATTAGGAATTTTGTTGTGAAAGGAAATGTAACTGTGCATACGTTTTTTAAAGCAGTTTTTCTCCAAATAGTGAACCATCTGTAATTTTTCTGTTGGAAGCACCAAACATTAAAGCAGCTATGTGTCTCTGTTTCTCTTCACAGTGCTCCCATGCCCTACCTCATAGGAATCCATTTAAGTTTAATGGAGGTAAGTTGGCTTCTTTCCTCCTCAGGACTCTCTACTTGGGATTTTGTTTTGCTACACAACAATGAGAAAGACCCACTATCCGAAGTCACCACTCTTCACCTGGGAGCAAAACCTCCTGTTCATTCTCCTCCCAGAAACATAGAGCTGAGCAGTCATCTTAGACCCTTTCCACTGTGCTTGTTTTCAGTGATTTTCCATTTTGCTTGAATTTTCATGGGGAAGGGAATAAGGGTAGGAGGGAGGAGTTCTTCAAGGGTTTGAATGAGGTAAGGGAAATGATTCACTTGGTAAAATGGTGTTTATTCTAAGTCACTATAAAAATATTACATTTTAATTTGTATAAAATGTGATATTATAAAGTATATGGACATATAAAGAAGAAAATTAAAACTATCCACAGCACTACTATTCCAGGTTCAACTGCTGTTAGCATTTTTCTCTGCTTTCTCCTGCTATGAATATGTGGTTTTATATACTGCTGTTATAGATATGTAAATAATACATTTTATATGCATATGTAATACTTTTTTTGTCAGAATTTCACTTTAAGTAGCACAGGGGTTTCTGCATTTTTTTTGTTTTGTTTTGGTTTTTGTTTTTATAAATTCTCAGTAATTTTTAATGTGCTACCTGTCATTCCATCCATTTGGACCTATCACAGCTCCTATTGTTGTACAGTGAGTCATTTCTTACTTTTTCATTACTACAAGCAGCATGACAGTGAACATCTTTATGCATAAAGCTTCATCTGCATTTTGACAAATTTCCTTAGCATTGAACCCTTCAAGTTGAAGTGCTTGGTCAAAGCTATGGATACGATACTAGCTTGCTTTGTGCATGAACTGTACCAATTAGATAGCAATCATTTTAAAGGACTAATCTGTGATTTTGTAAGTACCGTTAGTTTGTCCCAAGTTAGACATGACCCCTAAGCCTTTCCTGCCTCTGGAGAGAGCTTACATTGGCACTAGAGCAGAGTGGGGAGGAAGATGGGTAGCTGCCTGTTTTGCAGAGGAGATAAGCTCTCAGAGGGAAAATCTAAAACCATGCCTGTCTGTGATGATGCTTTGCATGTCTTAAAGGAAGTGCTACTTCTCTTCTTCTGTTCCCTTCATTTCACGTCGACGAGGACCACCTGCTTCTTCACTATCTGTTGCTCACTGTGCTATTGTGCTTACGAAAATGAAACAAGTTGGTTATCGAAAAACCTGTTTGTTTGACATTGAGAATCTTGATCAAAATAGACCACAGAAATCTGCTCAAATTTCTAATTTGACAGGACGGCCATGTGGCTCCTACATTCTGTTAACAGTTCCTCCCTGTCATCACCCAGCCCTAAGCACATACAGTACACAGTTTATGGACTATCTTGGATGATGCATTTAGATCAGATTGAAGAGATTTCTTCTGTGTTTTACCTTTGTTTGTCAAGTTTAGGGTTGTAGTCAAAGCTACTGTATGAAAAATTAAAATTAAAAACGTGAATAAGTGCCAATTATTGCCGAGTTTGTTCTCTCCTGCCTCTCTTCCTGCCTTCCGGACTGCTCAGTGCAGTCTTTTATTTGGTGTCTCTGTCTCTTCAATATTCTCCAAGTTTCCAGTCTTGGCTTTCTTGTCTTCTCTGCATGCCCTCTAGTCATCTCATTTGAGGTTTTTGCTTAGCTACCAAGTCACTGTCAGTGACTCGGCTGTGATTCTAATGCTGGCCTGAATCTCTCTGAACTTCAGGTCCAGATTTTCATATGCCAATTGAATTTCACTCAGATGTACTCCAGATGTCTCAAACTCCATCTTTCCCAAACATAGAGCGCCCTCCCACAATCCTACCTCGGTGTTATGAATCCACGTGACTAGCACCACTGCCTGCAGAGGCACCAAAGTGGGACCCACTGAGCACAGCCGAGTGTTCCCTTCCTCTTTCTTTCTAAAAAATCACCAAGCTTCTGAAAGGTCTCTCATCATGTTCCTTCTTCACTGCCTTCATTGATACTTTTCTTTGCTCTCTTGGATTCTTATAAAGTTTTATTTATTCATTTGTTAAACAATACCAGGGCCTATTGTGTTCCATACATTTTGCTAAGTTCAAGAGATTTGCAGCTGATTAGAACATTCAGTCCATAGTCCCTACATATAGTGGGACACCTTCTTATCTGGTCCTCTCCTTTTAGTGACCTGCCTTCCACCCCCTTTACACGGCCCCCAAGTTCAGCAGTCTCTCCTTGGCTCCATGGCTATTAAACGTCATCCCTGTCCCTGTCCCTTCTTAGCCACTGTTCTCCTGACCCCTAAACATATCCACATCTCCCTACTTCTGCATGAATAAACCTTGCTCTTTTCCTCTCTTCCAAGAAGTCTCCAAGTTTGTGCTCTTCTTTCTCTTACTGTACTGCTTGCTATAGATGATACCTATTTGCTTCCCTGTCCCTCTACTTCATCTCTTGGAACATGAGCTCTTCGGGAACAAAAACTATGCTTCATTCACAGTGGTGCCCTCAGTACCTAGCAGGATGTCAAATAGGCAGTACCATCTGAGCGAAAAACATCTGAAAAGAAGGTTGACTGAGTATTTGGAATGCATTCATGGGCCTTCTAATAGACAACCCTGTTTCTAAGGAACCTGATGTTAAAATTTTACTTTAAGATGGGAGCAGTACTTTTTTTTTTTTTTTTTTACTTCTTTCAATATGATTCTAAGGAGCCTTGGTTATGCAACTGGTTATGTGCAAGGGTGATAACCAGAAGGTTGGCAATTTAAACCCATCCAGCTGCTCTACAGAAGGAAGACTTCAAAAAAAGATTGTTGTTGTTAAGTACCTTCAAGTCAGTTCTGACTACAAAGTTTTCAAGGCCAAGAAAATCTTACCATATAGGATGCTTCTGCCCTATCACCTGGGGTCACTATGAGTCGGTGACTAGTCAGAGCCTAACACCAACAATAATATGCTTCTAAAAAATATAATTTAAAACAAGGCCTCTTGTAGTAAAGCATGCAATACAAAGTATGCATACATTTTGAAGCTAAAACTGGAGACAAATTTTGGCCTTCAGTCAGAAGGCGCATTTGGAGGGGCCTTTAGGTGAGATTTGGGAAGCATTGTCCATGATAGAACTTAGCCCTGTTGAATGACTGAGGTTAGAGAGAGGTTTGCCATGCTGAATTCCAGTGTGTTGAACATTGAAGAAGGGAAAAAAAAAAAAAACATCAACCAGCCACCCTCTGTTGGAGCAGGCTAAGACACTCTCCAAACGAAGTGTTTCCTAGGTTTTGGGGGAGCTCAAGTCTCCTAATCGTCTCCCATGGATTTGAGCTCAGATTCAGTGTGCCCTGGTCATGCTTTCTGATGAGGTTTATTTCATTCCTTTGTGCCCTTCAGGTGAGAGAGCAGTTTCCCCTCCAGGAGCTGGCATGCTTGGGTCAGCGAACCTACTGGGCCAAAGGAAAGCTTTTTAAGGAAGGATCTCAGGAAGGTCCCTCTCCTCTTAAACACTCGTTTTCTTACTGGCAATTCAGCAAAAGGCTTATTTTTTACTGTCTTGTTATTTCTTCTTGAAAGCTATAGGCACCTTATTATGCCTTTGCATATGTGCCAGAATTTTTTAAACTTCAAATGAATGTGGCAGATGTTCATAAAAGTTTAGAAAAAGCTACCATAGGAAGACTTTTTAACCATTTTTATGACACTCAAATTTGTTACACAAAAGGAAATATAAATTATAGCCTTGTGTTCTCATTGGAAAAAGAAAAAAAAAAGGTTATTTGGGGGAAGGACCTAATTTCTAGTCTTTCTATTCATACAGGATGTTGTTGGTGTTCGTTCAGTGGTAACCTAGCCACCTTAAAGAGTTCACTTTTTTCCTAAAGTGAGAAGTTTGTAGCTGATTGTCATTTTTCTCTCTCCTTCTGCATTTTTAAATTCTTTTTCACTTAAACAAGCATTAATTTGAGGCTAGCACTATGTTAGCAGCATGGCCAAGAGTATTGGCATAGACCTCGTTTCTTCTTGGAGAGGATGATCATGTTAGCTGGCAGCTAGGAAATTGCAAACCATGGCCAGATCACACAGTGATTGTTGCCTTTTATTCAAGCCATCTCAATTTCGTTTACAAGATGTTTATATGCCCCCTGTTCTGTGCCATGTCTGGGAGCAAGTGCCAGGGCAGGCTGGTGCTTCTTCTATTTGATAAATGAAGACCTTCTCTATGCCCTATAAAGCAAGCTTTGTATACAGACCTGAGTAACACAAGGAATGTATCCAGAAGGTGTTTTATATCAGTTATTCCTGGTAGCAGGATGGACAGGAAGGAGGAAAGAAGAGGCAATGTCATGGCAGATCTAAAGAGAAACTCAGATTGTCTTGTAAATAAAGCTGTACCTATACACAGAGGCAGTGTAGTGTATAGAGGCTTGATTGTTGCGTCTGGTTTCTGACTCCCCTACTTCCTACTTAGGAGATCTCAGGCAAGCTAACAGACTTGAGCCTGTGTCTTCTCACCTGTAAAATGAAGATAATAGCCACATCCATCTCTTCCTTATAGGCTTATTAGGAGGATACATTGAGATAGTGCACATCCAATGCCTAGTACAGTGCCTGGCACAGAAAGAGCTCGGCAAATGCCAGTAATCATTATTACTGTGTTATTTCCTCAGTGGCCTTAAAACCGTTTTCATTATTAAGTCAATGGCTTTGAAATTGTGTCTCAGGAACCCTTATGTTCCAAGAATCATCCTCATTCCCTAGGGAAAGAGAATTTCAACACAACCGAGTTGTGCCCATCCCATTTTCTCCTGTTTAGCAATGCCGTAAGCACAGTCCCAGGCTTGAGAATGACCCTTCTATAGAATATGATGAATGCATTTTCAAATCCCAGCTTTACCACCTCTCTGCTCTGTTAACCTCAGGCAAGATACTTTGTCTCTCTTTATCTTCCTTTCTTCATTTTGAAGAGTGCTTAGTAGTACACATCTTTTAGGATTGGGATAAAGATTAAGTGAATGAGTCATGTGTATTCAGCACCCCAGTAAGTAGGCATATAATAGGTACTCAGTAAACCTTCCTTTCTACAGAAGTGTTTTGAGAGCCTTCTGCACTATATACTCTGTATGTATAAAAGTGATTATGACATCAAATTGCCCTCACAGAGCTTAACTAGAGCAGACCCAAATAGAAAATAATTGCACTGAATTGAAAATGCCACAGGTTCTGATCAGAGAGACATCAAAGGAAAGGAATGACCAATCTGAAACTTTACAGATGAATAAGAATTAGGTAAACCAGGGGATGAGAGAACCTCATCTATAAAGATGTAAAGTACAGAACATGAGGCTTCCCAGACAGGGTGAGTAGTTCATTGTTTGATAGGAGCTGAACTGAGAAGGAGAACTGAGGTAGACAGGCAAGAGCCAGGCCATCCACGGCCTTGTAAGCCGTGTTAAAGAGTTTGAACTTTATAGGGCAATGGAGAGCCATTGAAGGGTGTAAATAGGGAAAGGACATAGTCCGGCCTTCTCCTTCTGGGCCATTAGAAACACATTCCATCCATATAAAAGGCTTGGAAACTACTTAACCATGTTAATAAAGTAAATTGATATTTGTAAAGCTCAAGGTATTTCTTAAGTAAATTGCACACCCAAAGCATATATATAACATTCAGATGTGTCAATGTCCCAAACCTGAGCTTTCGAACAGTTCCCTTGCCACCAAGTAGTGGTAGAGGTGTTTGTATTGATGGCTTTCTTTGGGATTTTAATCACCAGTTTCACTAGATTTTGTCTTTTCCTCTCTCTGTTCAGGTACTTTTTGCACATTAATTATTCTTTCTAGGTCCCAATTTGAGGCTATAAATTTAGATTGTATACTGAGTGATACAAAGTCCTGGTGTGACACTATGGGTTAATGTGCTGGACTGCAAAGTCAGTTTGAACTGCATGGTCGGTGGTTCAAGCTCACTAGTTGCTCCTTAGAAACCCTATACAGGGTCACAATGGGTCAGAATCCACTCAATGGTACTTAACAACAACAACTAAGCAGTAAGTTCTAGGTGATAGGAGTAAGGGAGCAAGACCCAGATAACCAAGCCCCTGACACTCTCCCCCAACCCAATTTCAAGAGGCATGTGCACGCAGCTGAGCTTCCAGCAGTCCTCTCGCCCCATCTCTATTGTTTATTTAGAAATGTTTAGTTGTGGGCTCTTAGAAACCCGGTTTTGTAAATGCATGGAGTACTTGGAAGAGCACCAAGGGGAGCCCTCCACCTTGAGGAGGACAGCCTCTCAATGCCAAAGGAGATCTCATGCTGGTTGCTGGGATCCGGAGGCCACACTTGTCTGTATCTGCTGTGGGGCTGACTGTTTAACCATGGAGGTTTTACACAGAAAAACAGAGCTCACTTATTTACTGACCAAAATAAAGGAACATTTTTTCCTGTTTGCATCCCAAAGACCCTGAATTTCTGTCAAGTGAGTTAACACCATTTTAACTAGTTTTTTTCTTTTCTCTCCTCCTCATGCCCCCCCCATAGAAAGTCTTTAATCCTTTGTTCTTTCTTTTAAAAAAAAGATTTTTAAGTCGTTTCAAAGTGATTGAAGAAGTGTTTCTTGTTTACCATTTTAGCATTTTGCATCTTCACAGGACTCCACAGTTAGGCAGTGGTACAATGGAGTTCATATTTGGAATGCTGCAAATGGTGCAAAACTCTGAGGCTTAATTATATTCAAGTATAAATGGAGACTGGTATATATTTCCTAACAGGAATCAAGAAATTCCAGTTATTTGCTAGTACCAAGTAATAATAATAATAGCCCTGCTTATAAGAAGGCAACATTCACATGAAAAATCCACCAGGTCATTTCGATTAGGTTCATGAGGCGAATTTTGGAAAGAGGGAGAGGGTTGGGAGGGAACTTACTGTGTTCTGAGTACTTAGTGCCATACACTGTGTTAGTTCAGTACTTTACCTCTTTTCACTTGTGAGCATCCTCAGGGTATCTCTACAAAGTAGGAGCTATTGCATTTGCCGATGGGAAAACTAAGGCTCAAAGAGATGAAATAGTGTGTTTACAGTCCCTCAGCTACCAAGGCCTTGTCCAACCCCAGAGCTTCTGCTCTCTCCACCATCAGGCAGTGAGGAGTATCCCCCAGCCCCACCCCAATCCTAGGCAGAGGCCTTCACCTTTGCCTGAGCTTTTCTTCCCAGGACCATGCTCTAAGGACTATGGAGAGGCAAAAGGAGGGTTTCCTGTCTGGCAGCCTCA
Source organism: Chrysochloris asiatica (assembly GCF_000296735.1). Taxonomy (NCBI): domain Eukaryota; kingdom Metazoa; phylum Chordata; class Mammalia; order Afrosoricida; family Chrysochloridae; genus Chrysochloris; species Chrysochloris asiatica. The sequence goes on along the minus strand of NW_006408532.1, from coordinate 1,127,720 downwards.
AGTTCCTCCAGATAAGAGATCTCTGAGTCCATTTGTCCCTGGGCATGGTTACTTGACCTCACCAAGACTCTATTTTGTTGTTTTCAAAATAAACATTATACTACCTATCCATTTATTAACTGATATCCTGGATGTGAAGCACTTTTGAAAAACATCAAACATTTATCTTTATAGTTGTTGTTAAATGCCATCAAGTCAGGTCTGACCCATAGAGACCCATAGAGTTCACAGGGTCTGTGAACTATAAATCATTACAGGAACAGAAAGCCTCATCTTCCTTCCATGGAGCTCAAACTGGCGACCTTGTGGTTTGTAATCCAGTGTTTATCCTAAAGAGCCATCCCATACTCAATCTTCATAGTTAGTAGTATAAAAATAAGGAGCAAAGTTTAGATCAATTAAACCCTGGAAATTACTTGTTTATGTCAAGAAAAAGGTTACTAGACAGAAGCTTGGTTTTCCTGGAATTTTCTTAGCATGCTATTTACTAATAGGCAAAATTGTTGCATGTAATATATGGGTTATATGAAGAAAAACATGACATCAGGATTGGAGGAAGACTCATTAACAACCTGCGATATGCAGATGATACAACCTTGCTTGCTGAAAGTGAAGAGGACTTAAAAACATTTACCGATGAAGATCAAAGAGCACAGCCTTCGGTATGGATTACATCTCAATGTAAAGAAAACAAAAATCCTCACCATTGGGCTAATAAACAACATTCTTATCAACAGAGAAAAGATTGAAGTTGTCAAGGACTTCTTCTTCTTGAATCAACTATCAACACTCACAGAAGTAGCAGTCAAGAAATCAAACATATTGCATTAGGGAAATCTGCTTCACAAGACCTTTTTAAAGTGTTGAAGAGCAAAAATGTCAGCTTGAGGACAAAGGTGCATAAAACTCAAGCCATGGTGTTTTCAATAACCTCATATGCATGTGAAAGCTAGACACTGAATAATGAAGACCGTTGAAGAATTGATGCCTTTGAGTTATGGTGTTGGAGGAGAATATTGAAAGTGCCATGAGCTGCCAAAAGAACCAATAGATCTGTTTTGGAAGAAGTGCAGCCAGAGTGCTCCTTAGAGGCCAAGATGGCCAAACTTTGGCTCTCATACTTTTGATATATTATCAGGAGGGTCTGGTCGCTAGAGAAGGATATCATGTTTGGTAAGGTGGAGGGTCAGAGAAAAAGAGGAAGACCCCCCAACGAGATGGATTGGCCAAGTGGCAGCATTGATTGACTCAAGCGTGGCAATAGTAGTGAGGTTGGCCCAGGATCGGGCAGTGTTTTGTTCTGCTGTGCATAGGGTCGCTATGGGTTGGTACCAACTCGATGGCACCTAACAACAGCAATATATCCTTGGAATCCAGAGGATTAAGAGAGGAAGTTTGGTGGGCTCTGTTTATTACTTAAACCCTGAAGACGGTCCTGGATTTATTAGCCTGATGGATTTCTTCTGGAAGCTTTCTCCCCATTGCAATGGCATCTGCTTTTAAAATGAGTGTGATTCTTAAATGCCACTTATCCTAATGTTAGAATTTGTTAATATAAAACCATTTAAAACTCTGGTAGTAATTTATATAATCAAAGGGAACAAGTACTTCTAGCTGATCTAAGTATCTCTTGCAGTCAGTACATTTTCAGTCTAATTTGTTGTGAGTGTAACACCCTGTGTTATAGATTAGAAAAACTGAGTAATTTGTGAGGGAGAATCCTAGTAGATAATATGAAACCTTCATTGATGCTTTTGTTTTCCAATTTTCCTATCATCTCTCAGCCAGTTGTTACATCCTTCTAACTGTTAAAACTGATGCAAAGAAAGCCTGAAGTTTTTTTTATTGTTAGCAAAACCAAACTTGGAGTAATGAAATTCTTGCTGGATTCAGGTATGTTGTTGTTGTTGTTAGTTGCCATCATGTTGGTACTGAGTCACAGTGACCTTATACACAACAGAATGAAACAATGCCAGGTCCTGTGCCAGTCTCACACTCCTTTCTATGCTTGAGCCCATTGCTGCTGCCACTGTGTCAATCCATATCATTGAGGGTATTCTTCGCTGACCCTCACTTTACCAGTATCATGTCCTGTTCCAGGGACAGATCCCTCTTGATCATATCTCCAAAATATGAGCGATGAAGTACGGCCATTTTGGCTTCTAAGGAGTATTCTGGCTGTGCTTCTTCCAACACAGATTTGTTTGTTCTTCTGGCAGCCCATGGTACTTTTAATATTCTCCTCCAACACCATCACTCCAAATGTATCAATTCTGTGGTCTAAAGACTACATAGCAGAATGGAAAGTATTTTGGGGCTTTGAAGTCATATGGATCTGAGTTCAAATTCTAGCTTCACCACATCCTATTAGTTGACTTTTAATAAGTTCTTTTGTTTAAAGGAGGAATCCCTTTAGTGGGGCTGGCATGTTATGGTTAGTCTATCACACAGTTGGACCATGTTGTGCAAAACCGTTATTACACTGTTCTCTTAAGGGACTCCTGGTGGGGTGCTATAGGATAAGCACTGGACTGCTAACTGAAAGGTCAGCTGCTCAAACCCACTAGTCCGTCCTCAGAAACCTGCACAAGGTTGCTATGAGTGGGAACCAACTCGACGGTACTTAGCAACAACAACCATTGAACTTGGGTTTACTAATGTGTGCATCCCTGAGGTGGTGTAAACAGTGTGTGCTCAGCTACTAACCAAAAGGCTAGCAGTCTGGTCTACCCAGCAGTGCCTCAGAAGAAAAGACCTGACGTGTACAGACATGAAAATCCTATGGAGTACAATTCTACTCTTACCCACATGGGTTGCCACGAGTCCGAATCAGCTTGTTGGTGGTGGGTTTGGTTCTGTTTTGTGTCTGGGACTTTAGTCATATAATTTCTAATGGTAGCATAGTGGTTACGAATCGGACTGTGAACCTCAAGGTCAGTAGTTCGAAACTGCCAGCTGCTCCGTGGGAGAAAGATGAGGCTTTCTGCTCCCATAAAGATTTACAGCCTCGGAAACCCTGTTCAGGCTTGCTATGGGTCCGAACCGACTCAACAGCACTTAACAACACAAAAACAACACTTCTTTACAGTCCCTGCCCCCATTTTGCAGATGAAGATGTTAAGGCACCTTTTTGTGTTCTAGATCGTTTGTTGTAAAATGGGTCGATTACCCACTTCATAGGATTTTGTTAATGAAAAGCAAATGAAAAAGTACATGCAAACACCTGAATTGGTATCTGACAAATACATGGCAGATACCAAATAAAAAGATGTGGCTATCAGTGTTAAATGGGTGTCCCTGTTACTCTTTGCCATCAAGTCTATTCCAACTCATGATGACCCTAAAGGACAGAGCATAGCTGCCCCATAGGCTTTCCAAAGCTATAAATTGTCACAGCACAGACTGCCTTGCCTTTCTCCTGCAGAGCAGCTGGTGTTTTCCAACCAGTTCATTTAGCAGCTGAGTGTTTTAACCACTACACCACCAGGGTTCATTTTATATGTTGTTATTAAGTGCCGTTGAGTCCATTTCGACTCAGCAACCCTATATAGGGTTTCCAAAGAGCACCTGGTGGATTTGAACTAATGGCCTTGCGGCTAGCAGTCCAGTGCTTATCATACAGCCCCACACCAGGACCCCTTTTATATGTGTTGTTGTTGTTGTTAAGTACCATCGAGTTGGTTCCTACTCATAACAACCCTGTATAGGGTTTCTGAGGCTGTACATATTTGTGGTAACAGAAGGCCTCTTTCTCCCACAGAGTGACTGGTAGGCTCAAATTGCCAACCTTGTGGTTCCCAGTCCAGTGCCTATTGTGCAGATCCATCACACTCCCCCTGTTACATGTAGAATTGGTAAATTCTTAAAAAAAATTAAATAAATAAAAATTAGGCTCATTCACATAAGATTTATCCTGCCTTCTTTTTCAGCCATTTTTAGTTTTTGATGAGTTTGACTTTTTGTTAATTGACATTAGTTTACAGGCTCTTTTCGCTGAGCACAGCCATGTGGGACTGGTGACTTCTTTTCATAAACTCCTTGCAAGTGATTAAGGGTGGAGCCATTGCAGGAGCTCCGGGACCAGCAGTGTGATGATTGAAGAGAGGTACCCTTGGCCTAGTCAAATCCCACTTGGAATCCAGGCACATGTGGTTTTGTTTAACACTGTGCTCTGCTGTCTCATGGTATGGGTTTGTGACCATCAGGCATTTGTTGTTGATATGTGAGGTCACCCCATAGGGGTGTTTGTCAACCAAATTAAACTTCCTCTTAATGACCTAAAATAATTGGTTCAGAAGGCCTCTAAATGGGCCACAGCGGTGTGTAAGCATACTGAAACCCAGCAGTTTCTGCACAAATTGTTTGGTGGTAGTGTTGTGTTTTGTTTGTTTTCATTGGGAATAAGAAATTGTGTTTGGATCTTGGGCTTTTGGGATCGTTATTGAACCTGAATTTGAATCCCAGCTCTGCTGTTTCTTTGTAACTTGGGCAAGTCACTGACGTACTGTGCATCCCTGATCTGCAAATCAGGGCAACTACCCAACCTTGGAACCCCTATATAGGATGACTATGAGTAGGAACTGACTTGATGACACTTAACAACTACTACCCTTGAGTGGTATCAACTCAAAATATTATGGCTAGAGCACGATGCACTTCAGTAGAACCTCATTCACTGGTAAATATTATTAATGAAGTATTTTCAGTATACATCTCTTAAGAGAATAGCTGTAATCCTGATGTGGCTCTGTAAGACAAGCACTGGACCTGCTAACTGCAAGGTTGTTGGCTCAAACCCACCAGCCGCTCTTTGAAAACTCTATACAAGGTTGCTGTGAGTCAGAACTGACTTGGTGGCACTTACCTACCACAAGAGGATTGTTGTTGTTGTTATGTGCCATCGAGCCGATTCCGACTCATAGCAACTGTGTATAGGGTTTCTGAGGAGCATCTGGTGGGTTTGAACAGTCCAGTATTTATCCTATAGCACCACTTAATACTAATTCTGTAGAAATTCATCAAGCTTTATAATGTAGAAGCCATAACATTTTTTCAGCAAAACTGATTTCTCCATAAACTGTTTTTTATACTGCAGATAAACATCCATAGACAAAAGTGAACCCGAAATTGGCATCTATAAACCTCCACTTACATATTGTTTGATTACCAGCTGTTTTCAAAATGAATTTCAAGTTACCTATTTAGGTTAGATGCCATTTAGGCTGTAAAAGGAGTAGGCTTTTTTCTTTGCCCATTGGATGTCAACATTAATGATTCTAGTTTAGGTCTGCAGCTAAAACACTGGGCCACCATAATATGGTTAGAAACAAAGAAATTGACTGAAGGCTTTTCTTAAGTGTGATACATGAACATTCTGTTGGTGGCTGGAAGGTATCTGCATCCCACAGAAGGGTTTAATGTGTCTTGCCTAAAATCCTCCCCTCCACAAGCCCAAATAGCTGACAAAAGCTGAAAGCTACAGACTGGGGCTGCCTAGACTCCTGGACATGTCCTTGGCTAAATATAATATCAAGCCAATACAAAAGGAGTCAAGGTTTGTAAAGTCCACTGGTAAATTTATAGCCTCCCTCTTGAGCAGTTGATGGCAGATAATTTATACTGACCGAATGGGTTAAATTGTGAAGCTTGATAAGTACATATGCACATTATCCATCTCAAGCTTTAGGAAAGGAGAAAAAAAAAAAAAAGAAAGAAAGAAAAAGATAGCTAGGATTTTGGAAGTCATCCCAATTTTTAAAAATAAGAGAATTTGGACATTTTGGCATATGGGGTTTTTTAAATGAAATTTCATGGAACTGAAAACAGTCAATTTTAGGTTTCCAAAAATTGTTTTGATTTTCATTGGTATAAATTTGCTGCACATGGTTTTAGGGAAGTTCTGAGAGATGCTTTTGGGACTTTAAGGTTGATTTCTTTCCTTTTTTCTTTTTGAGATTTGTGATTTATTTTTAAAAGGTGATTTTAAAATTTTTATCTTTTTCTAACTAAAAGTATAAATTTTCCATTTCTATAAGGACAGTTTTGGGTGATGACATTGGTAAGTATTGCTGAACACTTGGACTATCTCATTTCAGCACCTTTTGGACACCGTGCTGCAGATTGCTCTCACCCCATCTTAGAGCTAGAATCCGGAGACCAAGTGATTTGGGCCATTCCATTAGCAGCAGCTGCTGGTGATAAGCACTGTGAGAGTCACCTGTCTAGGGTCAGGCTTATTGCACATCAAGGTTCAGCAGAGAGGGAAGATGCCCAGGAGGGGGCTCTAGGCCACCTGCTGTGTGAGGATCAAAGGGTTGAAAGGTCAGAGGGCACAGCTCCCTTAACCATATCTGTCTGTGCAATAGCTATTTCAGATTGTAAATCTAGGCGATTTCATTAAGTCCTCCTGGCTGCTACTGGGCCATGAAATAATAAAATTTTATATCTGTTGCCTTTCCTGCCTCTGGCAGCCAGGTTGATGCATTCTCTGCAAGATTGGGACATCTTTATGAAAACCTTTCCTGGAATGGTTGGTGCGGCACTAATGAAGCCTCCGATTGGGAAGTTGGTGTTTACAGGACCTCATCCCCTGGAAATGTTTTCTTAAAAAAAGAAAGAAAAAAGACCATGCAAGCCATTTAATAGTCTTTTAAATTTATTAAAGCACCTCTGTTCTGACAAGGAGGTCCCCCAAACATTATCTATTGCTAAATGCTTTGTCTTACACACAGGAGAGCTGAGTTGTGTCAAGGTTGCTGCTTGTTAAGTAGTCCCTGTTTTGGTGACTGAAAGTCTGCCTTGTGCAGGCCCAAGCAGTTACGTCCCACTCAGCAGACCTTTGGGGTGTCTTTAGAGACATGTCTACTGAATATGATTTTCTAAATATTTTTCCTAGACCTTAAAGCTGTTATGGGCCTTTAAGGTTCCTTGGCTCTTGGGCAAGACAAATCATAGTAATGGCCGCCCCTTTCCTGCCCATATGTTTAAGACCCCCTGTAGTTTGTTTGAAAAGTTAAGAGATTTTCACAGTGAAGGTGCCATTTCTGAAATTTAAAGTGTTCCTTTTCACCAGGAGATAAGTTCACTCTGATTAAGTCCGTAATTCTCACTAAGCCATGTTTATGGGGGCAATAAACAATGTTTCAGCGTGCTTGTTAAATTGGGTTTCCAACCTCTCTACTCTTTAAAAATTGACATTTCAAATAAAAGGCAGGTGGAGATGGGAGTCCTGGTTTGCTGTGTTGAGTGATGAATGAATGATGGCAAGCGGCAGTTCTGGGGGAGGAAAGAGGTCCTAGTTTATGAGTGGTTGACCCCCAGACCATTTTGGGACTGGAGAATCAATATCCTTTTATTTGCCCCTTAAAACTCTTAACTTCGTGTTTCAATTGAATGGATGATATTTTTTAACTCCTCCCAGAAACATACTCATTTAATTTTCACAGCAAATCTAGGCCCTGGTAATGGTAGCCTTATTTGACAGAAGATGAAATTCAGGTACAGAAATGTTAAGTAACTTGTCCAGAATCCCACAGCAGGAGCAGAATTCAAAGCCAGTTATTTCATTTGTGAAGTGCTTAGTACAAAACAAAACTAAGATCCTGGCACTGCTTACAGGATCTGTTTGCTGTCATATTTCTAACACTGATCGCTTCTATCTGTAGAGAACACAAAAGTGACAGCACTGTCCTCAGGATTTTTAAGGACCAGCTCTATGTCAGAAAGTAAAAGGAGCTATGCAGAGAGACTTTGGGATCAGGCAGTCCTAAGCTCAAATCCCTGCTCTGTTAGTATCTAGGGTCTTGGGTGTGTTACTTCACCTCTTGGAGCTTTAGGTTCCTCTTCTGTAAAATAGAAATATTAATGTCTTTTCCATAAGGATGCTGTGGGAATTGATTAAATAATGTATTTTTAAATGCAGTATGTTTTAAAACTCTGCAATGCTTTATAAATTACAGTGGTAAATTATACTACAGTAAATGTTAATATAGTAAGGTTGAAACCTTTATTTTAAGAGAAAAGTGACTGACACACATGAAATAAATAGAAACAAAGCTAAACAAGTCATAATTAAGGACTGAAGTATGTGTTGCCCACTGTATTTGACTGAAGACTCCAAGAAGGCAGCTTGCTGTGGGAATGAGAGTAGTCAGGGGGTGTTTATAGAAGAGCAGAGTCTTACGGGATGACTTAATCATGGAGCTCTACAGCTGGGTCATACGTCACATGCTACCAAATGTTCCATCATTGCATCTTCACACGTGTAGTGCAATAGTGATGTTGACATATTTCTCATTCTCTCTTTTTTTTATTGTGAATTATGTGACAGTTTACATGGGAGAACATCAGTTTTACATTCATCCTATCGTATATTGTTTCATTGCCATGGTTACAATCTTTCTCTTTTGACACAAGAGGGAACTGAGTACAAAGCAGTAAAGAGGGTACATCAGTTAAAGGCAAAGCACCAGTGGAGTCAGAGGTATAAAAGAGCTCACCTCTCCATTCCACAGAGCATAGAGGAGTCCTAGGTGTACAGATGTCACCGGGAGAGTTGGCTCAGACAAGCTCTTTAAGGGTGACCAGGTGGCATAGACTGAGCTCTTCCTTGTGACTGGCACTCAATGAAACACCTACCCTACACTGCCTACATTATCTTCTCACCCTTTTGGTAAGATTAGGATCTCCATTGCACAGAGAAGGAAACTTATGCTAAAGAAGACTAAGTATGTTGCCCATAGCTACCCAGCTAGTTAGTGAAAGAGCTGGCCCACCAACCCTGAGACATGGTGATCCCCCGCCCAAGAACACCCACAGGGAGCAGAGGGAATTAGGAAAGCTCCAGGTGAAAGGAGATGTTCTCCTAGACTGAAGTCTCTTTCTCACTTCTACAACATATTACTGTGCCCTTTCTTCAATTAATGGCATACAATTTTTACCTTCTCTCACCCCATCCATGCCTTCTCACAAGTACGTTGAGAGCTCCTTGAGTTCAGAGATCATGTTTTAGTATTTCTTTGTCCTTACAACCTAGCATCAAGTTGACATGAGTGGATGGATCGATGATTGAGTGACTGAACATGACTCACTGAATGAGTAAATGAATGACCAATGAGTGGATGGATGGTCAAGAAAGGAGCCATTGGAGAAACAATCTCTTTGTTGACTAGGGTTGAAGCAAAGCCTGGGCTTGTTAATGATAGTCAGTGCTTATTACCTTGTGAAGACTGGGTTTGGCCTGACCTGTGAGCTACTTATACCACTTCCCTCCTGTCAAACTTCTGTTTCTGTTTAAAGCACACTGGGAAATTCCAGCGGTGTTTTGAGGGGTCCTCTGAACTGTCGGGCTTAGATTTTTAATTTTGTAGAGCAGGAAGGAGCAAATCAGTGACTCCTGGCTCCAAAGAAAAGCCACTACGTTTATCAACTGGTTGGCAGCTCAGTGACCTTTGGGGCCTGAGGAAGGGAAGGGAAATGTCACTCTTTCCTCTGAGTGTATCCAAGATTTCAGGAGGGAATCAAGAATTTAGTAGAATACCTGAATATGTGCCTTTCCTCTTTCTGTCTTTGCCACTTTCTCTTTTATTTCTTGTTCCCTTCCCTCCTAGGAGGCCACAGCTCCCATGCCATTGTTCGTTGTATGCTCACATATATGCGCATGCATTTCATCACATTTATAGCTACTTTATAATGGAAAGGACACTGGCTCCTAGAACCCAGATTCAAATCTTTTTTCTGACATACACCAGTTGTGAGAACCTGGGCACAAATTAATCTCTTGAACCTGAGATTCCTCACCCATCATATGGTTATAATACTCCATAGGAAACCCTCTCCTTCCTGGGAATTTTAATGGAGTCTGGGTCAGTCATCAAGCTACTTAAGGACTTGATTTATCTGATATGTGCCTCACATAATGTCTGTCACATTACAATTGCTCAATACGTTTATTGATCAAAACAGCACATCAGAGAAAACCATGTGACACATTAGGTAGTGCAGTGAGATTGGTGTAGGACTGGGCTCCATGTTTAGCTCCACTGCTTCTTAGTTACAAGACTTTGGACAAATTGTTTTAGCTCTCTGATCCTCAATATCCCCCTGCCTCCACTGAGGTGGTGTGACTATTGCAATAAATAATACAGGTAAAGGGTTGGTCCCCAGCAGGAATACAATAGCTACAGTAGCTGCTGATTTTGTTGTTGTGAAAGTAAAGATATGGATGCAGAGTATGTAACCCAGTGACTGGCACCTACAGAATAGTTAGCTCTGGCTGGGACAGTCCTGGCACCATAGGAGTGCAGTAGGGTAAGCAGTACCAGCATTTAGTTTAGATTAACTATTAAGATGGCACAGGACCGGGCAGTGTTCTGTACAGAGGGTCTCTATGAATCGGAACTAGCTGGACGACACTTAACAACAACATTAAGATGTAACTTTGGTTTTCATGTTAACCATAGTCTCTACCTTTTGAGATTGAAAAAAATTTGCTGTTATCCTTTAGAGGACTTACAATGTCAGGAGTCACATGAGTCGTATCTCTCTTACAGAGGGGTGAGTTTTTACTGGACTTGCTTTGAGGCAACGTAAAGCACTGGGTACACATTGAGGGACTGTTGTGTCCTCTTCGAGCTAAATGTCTTTGTAGAAAGTCAGTCTAGATCCATTCCCTTTGCTTGCCCACCACTTGCTGGTCTCCAGGGTGTTGCCTCAGGTGCTGACTTAACTATAGATGAGAACGTTGCCCTTTCTGGCATGGAGTGTCATCTTGCCAGGGAGAAGGCCTCCCTGTGGGCCACAGCAACACCCTGAGTAGATAGGAGCATGGCTGTGTAGGCTGGAAATAAATGCTTCTGTTGATTTGTTGGGTTTTCCCTTATGCCTCCTATGACTGTTATCAAGTAGTTATAGCCCCATTTTCTGGACAAGGAAACAGGTTCAACTAGTTTAAATAACTTGCCTAAGATCCTGTGACTCAGAATGAAGAAGATAGAATCTGAAGCCAGTTCATCGGACTCCTGCTCCTCCTGGCAGTCCAGCTCTTCCTCAAACCAAGCTAACTTGGGGCTTCAGAGGTATCTCAGACGGTACCTAAGCATATTACTGCTCTGCTCTTCACTGGAGAGAGGGCAGGGGAGGACAGATTGAAGGGGTAGTCTGTGTCCTAGAGATGGCTACCGTTGCAAACACATTTTTCTTTTGCCACAGTGAAGTATATTTTAGATTGAATCCTTTTGATTCATATAAATGTTACTGTATTAACTTTATCTTATAACTGTGATGCCTAGAAGGAGCATAGTAATAATTGCTCCCATGCACTGCTTATTACTTACCAGTCACTGTCCTAAATACAATGCATATATTTGCTCATTTCATCCCCATAACAATCCAATGAATGCTTTGTGTTTTTGTAAGCTTGTCATTCAAGTATGACCTTCATTGGGCACAGTGCACCCTTTCTAAGTGAGTTTTCACAAGATGATAACACCATGTAACCACCACCCAGATCAAGAACATTACCAGCCCCCAGAGTACCTTCTTCTGCTCCCTTCCAGTCACTACCTCTCTCTGACCCAAAGGTAACCACTCTCTTGAGTATCAGTATTATTTCTCTCATTTATGCTGATGAGGAAACTTTCAAGGTAACTGGCAGAGTTAGAATTGAGACAGGCCGCCTGGTACCAAAGAATGTGTTCCTATCCCTGGACATAGCCAGGAAAAGAGCAATAGGTTGGTGGGAATTCCAATTTTAGTAACACACAATCATGATAGTAGAACTGTACTAGCTTTGGCCATTGGTCTGAAAATCATTTAAATCCTTGCAGCCTTAGAACACCAATCCATTTTACTGATACAGCTTTCAGATTGCAAGGATAGAAACTCACTTTTCATAGCCCCACATTTATGACTGCACATTAAATACTGTGTTTGTGTTTTACTTAATCCTGACAGCAAGCCATGCGGCATTTGATAGTATCCTATTTTATAGATGAGAAAACTGAGGCTCAGATTGAAAAGAACTTGCTTAAGGTTACAACAGTGGCAGATGCAAGGCTTGGATCTGGCTGTCTTGTTCCCGGGCTCATGGTCTTACCCACCATCTAACCTGCTATCTTCCTTTCCATGTCAACTGTGGATTAATCTACACTAATTAATCATGATAATTTTACATGATTGTTATCACTTTCATCATTACTGTTAATTCCCATTGCACTTCCCTTGAACAAACTCTGATGTGTCCACTTGGGCTTCTGTTGGCATCTGCTGCAAGGCCTGCTTCCCAGTAGAGTGGATCCAGCCACCAGCATTTCATTCCTTCTCCAATTAGTGAGTGTTTAGCAGTGTCAGGCACTGTGCTGGGCCCTGTGGTGCAGGACCAGTAAGACACAGCTAAGTCCTGAAGATGCTCCCTGTGTAAGGACAACAGAAAAGATTCACTGAGTGCTGGCTCAGTTAGTCTGTGCATGTCACCTCACTGAATCCCAAAGCCACCTCCTAGCAGGGAGCCCTGCTCTCAGCTGCTCCATCTGTCTGTGGAGGCAGAGCTAGCAAGCTCAAGGACCAACTTCTTTCCTCCACATCAAGCACTCCATTTCCTCAGGCAGGTGAGCACTGCAAGCTCCTGACTGCACCTTGAGTTAATGTTGCCAGTGGTAACTCCTGTCCTTCATGCATGGTCTCATTCTAAGCCCTTCCTTTTGCTACCAGTAGCCCAGTCCCCTCCTTGGACAGCTGGCAGAGATACCTCCATCTGAGTGGGATTGGCAGGGACGTCTGATGTGGCTTGGACAAGCATAGCTGATACTCTTTTCTATTTTAGGGATAACCCCGTTGTTTTCATATGACCAACTATAGAAAGCAAAGCTCAACAAAACCTTGTTTAGAGAGCCTGCACCCAAGGTACAGAGGTCCTCCACCTTTTCGTAAGGTTGTATGTCTGCATTTTTGTTTATCCCAGCATCGTATGGGCTGGAAAGTAAAGTTAAAAAAATTAAATCCTGGACAAGATGAAAGGGAAGGGGAGGGACAGAGAACCAAGCACAGAGAGACATAGAGTAGAATATCCATTGAGTGACGGTCCTAAGAATGATCGCCTTGTCATCTGCCTTGCTTTCTTGCATTATTATCTTCTATGATCGATTGAAATTTTCTTCTCTGTTCTGGACATAGTATTAATACGTCTATCAACTTGACTGAGGTGTAATTTATATATAACAAACCACCCATCTTAAATGTATAGTCCAATGAATTTTGACAGTTTTATACACTCATGAAACCACCACCACTACAAAAAAGATATAGTATATTTCCGTCACTCTAAAAAATCATTCATTTTTATTTAACAAACACTTACGTTGTACTTTCCATATACAAGAAATGACTAGAGATACTTTCACAAAAATTGAAGTATTTAATCCTTATAACCATTTTGGGAGACAGGTATCACCCTCAGTTTACAGAGGAAGAAACTGAGGCACAGAGATGATGTGGCTTTTCCAAGTTTCCATGACAACTCAGACAGACTAGCCTCAAGGTCCAAGTTCTTCACCTCTTGGCTCTGCTGCCTCTCATTCACTCATTATTCATTCAGAGTTGCCTACTGTGGGACATCTATTGAGATAGGAGCTGAGATTTGACTCCTGGGCCCAAGAAGTCCGCAGACATGAGAAGGAACATGATACTTGTATAAGTAACTATAGATTGACATGGTATTCTGATTGAGTGAATACACAACAGGGGATCACAGGAAATAGACAGCTTCCTGTGAAGAAGAGGGAAAGGCAGGCAAGAGAATGCCTGATGTCTATGTTGAATATTCTTGGGACATCCTTTACATGTATTAGCTCATCTGATCTTCACAATTCTATGAGAGTAGATACTGTTATCCCCATTTTACAAGAGATAAAATGGAGGATTATGAGGTTGAGTAAATTGCCTAAAACAACCTAATGCGAGAGGTGAATCTTGTATTAGAATCTATATCCTCGCAGCATTTGAATTATGGTGTTGGGGAAGAATAGTGAATATACCATGGGTATATTCAGAGTAAATATGTCTTGGATGAAGTACAACCAGAATGTTCCTTGGAAGTAAGGATGGTGAGACTTTGTGTTCCTTATTTTGGGCATGTTACAAGGAGTGCCCATTCCCGGGAGAAGGATAACTACAATTGTGAGGATGGCGCAGGACTGAGCAAAGTTTTGTTTATGGGGTGGCTATGATTCAAAACTGTCTCCACAGTGCCTAACAACAGCCTCTCAACTGCCCTTGACCATCTCCCATACTATGATTCCCTGTTCTGCCTGGAAGTCAGAGTCAGGCTTAAAGGAAAAGGCATTTTTGATGAACAATATTTATGGGGAGATGCCATTTTTGTGTGTTTCTCTGTGTAAGAAATGCCATTTGGAAAGCCGGTGTGCATGTCAGTCTTTTTTTCCCCCTTCATTCTGAGAAAAAGTCTATAGAGTCTGGTGGGGGGAGGGTTTGCAGCTGGCAGGAGCTTTGGCATATGTTGTAACTAAAAAGAGAGGGAATGTGTTGGTGGGACAAGCTACCGGAGAGCTGTCTCGGTGTGCGCGGTACTAGTAAGTGTTTTAATTGGGTAGGGTTTTTGGAGGACTATTTTGACATCTGCTCGTGTCTTTGCTGATTTTTCTTCACTTCGAGTAGGAAACACAAGCTGTGGATGAAATGACTTTAAAATAATTGGAAGTAAAGATATCTCTCTCAAAGTCAGATTTGAGAGGGATACTTTTTAAGAAGTGGAAACTAAATTCCACTTCTAGGAATCCACCCTAAAGTACAAAGCATCATGCCTATAATAATAATGTTTTTTTGAATATTTTATTGTGTCTTAGGTGAAAGTTGCACAGAAAGTTAGATTTGCATTCAACAGTCTGTACACAGATTGTTCCGTGACATCAGTACAGTCTCCACACTGTATCAACACCCTCCCCATGTCCATCCCACCTGCCCTGTTTCCATCCATCCAGTGTCTCTGTACCTCCTTGCCTTCTCATCTTTGCTTTTGTGTAAATGTGGGCTGTGTATTCTCCTCTAGTTTATTATTTAAAGGAGCACATGTATTCCTCACAGGTGTTATTGTTTATTTTATAGGTCAATCTATTATTTTGCTAAAAAGTGATCTCTGGAAGTAGCTTCAGTTCCAGTTAATCTTAGGGCAATAGTCTTGGGTTTCCTGTAGTCTCCATCTGCCTAGTAAATCTGTTCTTTATTATGAATTTGAGTTTTGATCTACAGTTTTCTCCCATCCTGAGACCTTCTTTCCTGTTCCTGGTTAGAACGGTCAGTAGTGGTTGCTGAGCACCATCTAGTTCTTCTAGTTTTAGGCTAGAAAAGACTGTGGTTTGTGTGAGCCATTAGTCATTCTTCATTGCGCCAGACCAGTAGAGACCAATAGTTGTATCTTTCATGGCCTCTCACAAGCTTTTAAGACCCCAGATGTTCTCACCAAACTAAAAGGTAAAGCATTATGTATAATAATTTTTTAAATCTGGAAATAACAGCCAACAAAATGGGCTTTATGCTGTTTGTTTCTCTGAAGTGGAACAATATATTGCAATTTAAAATGATGCTTACAAAGCTTTTAATAAAATAGAGCATTTCCTATATTGTAATAAGTAGGAAAATCAGAAAGCAACATTAAGAATCATGTCAACTTTTTTTTCAAAGTTAAGTTTTGGGAGGGAGCATGGGAGGAAAGGCACCAAAATATTTTCTCCAAATGGAGGGATTGGAGTTATTACAAATTTTCTTTTTTTGAACTTTTCTTTCCCCCACTTTTTTTTTGTACAGTGTGCATATATAATTTGTTGTTGTTATTTTTATTTTTTTAATGTTGTATTGTGAATTATATGATAGTTTACATGGGAGAACTTTAGTTTTACATTGCATGTATAATTTTTGTAATGCAAAAGAAAAGTGGTACTTTACGAACAGAAAACGCGGTCCCCCGAGAATAAAACTGCATATTTTACACAGGTACTTTTTCTGAAGTCCTCTGGGTAATTGGATTTAGGGTAATTTCAGACAGTAATCTTTGTTGTTGTTGTGTGTTATGTGCTGTGGAGTCAGTTCTGACTCATAGCAACCCTGTACAGGGTTTCTGAGGCTATAAATCTTTATGGGAGCTGAAAGCCTCATCTTTCTCCCACGAAATAGTTGGTAGTTTCAAACGGCTGACCATGAGATTAGCAGCCTGATTCTTAACCATTACGCTACCAGAGCTCCCTGGGGGGCTGCAAATGGTTAAAAGCACTCAACTGCCAGCAAAACGGCTGGAGAAACCAGCCATTGGAACCCTTTGGAGCACAGTCCTACTCTATGCATGTGGGTCACCAGCCTTAACTTGATGACAGCTAGTACTGGATCATCAGAAAGACTTAGGCTTTGAAGTCAGAACTGGGCTCAAAAGTTGGCTTTGCCTTTCACTAGCTGGGACTTTGGGCAATTACTTTGACCTTCCTGAGCCTCCGTTTCTTCATCTTTACCTAGAGATGACAGTATCTCTGTGGTAGCATAGTTAGGATTAATTGAGAGGGCACTCAGGAATGGTCCAGCTTCCTTTTCCACCAGCACTTCCCACTCCTTTTTCCACCCCCAGTTTGAGTTTTGTGGACCCTTCTTCATTCCCCTGTTTCCTTAAGCCTTTCAGGATAGAGCACTATCCAGCCAAACTGGCCTCCGACTCTTACCTTGGGAACACTGAACTTCAGGAAGTCCCTTGAGACCGTGCCAGCCCTTTTGGAAGAGGCCATGCCACTGGGAAGGCAGCATTGTCTTGTAAGAGGAAATTGTGCCGACCCAGCTCCTGCCTGGAGCCTGGTGCTTGGACATTTTGGTTACTAAGGGGACCTTGGCCTGCTAAGTCGGAAAAGGGGGCCAGGTTTTGTCCTGTTCTTCAGCCTGCTGCCAGTGTTTGAAAAGTAAACACTCCACACAGCTTAACCAGCAAGTCCTGTAGCCAGGAGTGGGAAGAAATCAAAAACCTATTCCAGCCCAGCCACAGAGGGCCCACAAGGTCTGGTCTGTGCTGCGGGGGCCCCACTGGGAATAGAAACAACACTGATTCTGGTCCAGAATGAGCATCCCACTCCCTGGTTCTTTCAGCCTGTGAGGCGTCTCTCCAATGGCTATAGCCTTTCTACCCTCTTCTGAGAGGAGCTATTTCAAAGGTCAGCTGAGGCCAAACATATGATCTGGGGTGCAGTGGCCCTCAACTCAGTCCTCTACTCCTGGAGTCCTTGGCTGAGTTATCTGGCTGCTCAATGTGACTGTGTCCCAGCCTTTGAAGTGAAAGCCCAGAAGTTACCAAGAAAGAGTCAGAAGGATTTTGGTCTTTAGGCCATTGTGACTACAGCTTTTCTAAGTGGCTGTGGCTTAAGTGTGTATTTGGAAAGTAATCATAATAGGGATGGCAATAATGGTAGCTACTGTGTACAGACACTATGTGTATAGTGCCTCCAATCTTCACACAGCCCAGGAGAAGACACAATTACCATTTACATTGTACATCTGAATTCGCCAACCAGAAGCCACAGAACCTTGGGCAACCGACTTCATCTCTTGAGCCTCAGTGTCTCATCTCTGAAATGGAAATGGTGATACCTCATCTCCAGCTACAATGATGAAATGAAAGTATCTGTGAGAATGCTGTGTGTGCTCTGAAGTATGATGTAAGTGCAAAAGATTGTTGTGCATGCTGTTTTTGTAACTTCCTACTAGCATGCTGATTGTTTCAACGACTAGAGCCCTAGACAATTCTCTTTCCTTCTATAAGTCTTAACCTTCTCATCTGTAAAACAAACACTAAGGTCTGTAAAACACAAGTGCCATAAAATACCGCTGCTGTGGCTGTTGTTGTTTCTAGGTGCCATCAAGTTGGTTCTCACTCATAACCCTTTGTACAGAAGAACAAAAGACTGACCAGTCCTGTGTCATCCTCCCAATTATTGCTGTTTGAACCCGTTGTTGAGGCTACTGTGTCACACAGTCTCATTGTGGAAGGTCTTCTTTTTCACTGCCAGGCATGATATCCTTTTTACATGTTCAAAGTACATAAGATGAAGTTTCATCATTCTTCCTATCTGTACTGCTTCCGAGACAGATTTGTTCATTCTTCTCTGTCTGTTTTCTGTTAACTTTGTACCTTACAATTAAGTGAGTCAGTTGATGTGAATACTGGGTTTGGGATAGGAGAATAAGCTCAGAAATAGGCAGTCTTGCTTTTCCTCAGGAGCCCTAAACCTGTAGTAAGCACTTAGATAATGCTTACAAACTGATTGGTAGGTGTGTGTAGTGACTTCGAATAATCTGGAAAAGTGAATAGCCTGAGTTGGAAGCATCTAACCATGTTCAGTGGAAGGATTTCAGGTTTCTTCTCCCTGGGACCATGGTCTTGTTGTTGTTGTTGTTGTATTAACCCTAGGAGCCTTGTACCCTAGGAGCCTTCCAACCAGCATGACTTAATCCTTCTCTCAGAAGAAATCTCAAAATGCATTCTTAGGACTCAACGGAAATGCACACTCTGATTGGTGACCACACATATCACCAATGGGGGGAAGTGGGGTAAAAGCAGCAATGAAGCGGCAAGCTAAGCCCTACAATGTTCAGTGGACTTCTGTGGACCCAGTTGGGGACCTGGATGGCAAGCAGTGTGAGGAGACCTGGGGACTCTTGGGCCCAGAGTCAGTGGCGTGGCCACGGAGGACTCGAGAGTAAAGTGGAGCTACCGGCTGACAGGAAGAGAGGGCATGTGCACAGGAGCGTCCACACCTGCAGATGATACCCACGTGACCTGGACCTGATGACTGGATGATTGGAGCTCAACCAGGAGAAGATAGTAGAGGGGGGTGAAAAATGAGCTGATACAATATGATGAACTTGTCCTGTACCTTTGGAGCAGCAACTCAAAAGAAGGAACAAATCCTTAAAGCAAGAATCATTCCCACCCCCTCCACACACAGAGTGGACGGAGATGGGCAACTTGGACATTGGATACTCAAATGGGGAGAGGGGGACTACAAAGGCAAGAAGTGACTGGCTTACAAGCTTTCAAGGGGGAACCTAGTGCTAGGGAGCATGGAGGAAGGCAGAATCTCCAGTAGGTACTACTCAATCTGTCTGGGCGGAGCTGATGAAAGGAAATACAGATGGGTAACCCTGTAGTGAATAATGCCCAGAACTGCTTATTGTGCAATAGCAAGCCAAATAGAGGATTCCTGAAGAAGTCCACCGAAGTCCGGTGTGGAGACGGGCATGCAAAGGGATGGCCAGACACAGAGTGACAAGGACTGTGAGGAGATCAGTCTCTTTGAGGGTGCTTGATTTTAATGGGCTGCATGGTAAAGTGCAAAGAACATAGGCTGTAGAACCCACTAAGTCTGCATTACCTCAGACACATACTTCCCCTCTTTCAACCTCATGGTTGTCCAGTTACATAGAATGAGGGCAGTAATGTTCACAAGAACCAATGGTACTGAAGTAAGACGTCTAAGCTGCATTAAAGGCACCGGCAAAAATGGGGCTTCAGGACTTGATGAAATACAAATTGAAATATTTCAACAAACTGATGATGCAGCAAGTGAGGCACTCAGTCATCTGTGCCAAGAAATTGCAATACAACTACCTGGCCAACCAACTGGAAGAGGTCTGTATTTGTGCCCATTCCAAAGAAGGGTGACCCATCAGAATGCAGAAATCGGTAAACAGTATCATGAATATCACACGTAAGTAAAATTTTGCTGAAGATAATTCAAAAACAGTTACAGCAGCACATTAACAGGGTAACTGCCAGAAATTCAAACAGGATTCAAAAGAAGACATGGAACTAGGGATATCATTGTTGATGTTAGATGTATCTTGGTTAAAAGCAGAGAATACCAGAAGGAAGCTTACTTGTGCTTTATTAATTATGCAAAGGCATTCGACTGTGAATCATAACAAACTGTGGACAACATTGTGAAGAATGAGCATTCCAGAACACTTAATTGTGCTTGTGAGGAACCTGTACATAGACCAAGAAGTAGTCATTCAAACAAATCAGAGGATACTGAATAGTTTAAAATCAGGAAAGGTGTATGCCATGGTTGTATCCTTTTACCATACTTATTTCAGTCTGTATGCTGAGCAAATAATCTAAGAAATTGGATTATATGAAGTAGAACATGGCATCAGGGCTTGTGGCAGACTCATTAACAGCCTATGATATGCAGATGACATAACCTTGCTTACTGGAATCAGAGAACTTGAAGCACTTACTGATTGCAATCAAAGACTACAGCCTTCAGTATAGATTGTACCTCAGGGTAACGAAAATGAAAATCCTCACAACTGGACCAATAAATAACATCATGATAAATGGAGAAAAGATTGAAGTGGTCAAAGATTTCATTTCACTTGGGTCCACAAACAGTGCTCAAGAAAGCAGCATTGGTGGTCAAAACAGCGTGGTACTGGTACAATGAAAGAGACATTGATCAATGGAATAGAATTGAGAATACAGATATTAACCCAACCACTTAACAGCCAAATGATTTTCGACAAAGTGCCTAGGCAAATTGCATGGCAAAGAGACAGTCTCTTTAACAAATGGTGCTGGCAGAACTGGAAAGTGATATGTAAAAGACTGAGACAAGACCTTTTCCTCACACCCTATGCAGAAATGAACTCAACATGGATTAAGGATCTAAATGTGAATCCTAAAATTATGAAGATCATCAATGAAAAAATAGGGACTAACGTGAGGGCGCTAATTCAGGGAATATTCAGACTGCCACACATTTTGAAAAATACGCAAACAAAAATAGACGAGTGAGACATACTAAAAATTAAAAACTTGTGTGCATCAAAAGACTTCACCAAGAGAGTAAAAAGGGAACCCACAGACTGGGAAAAAAATCTTCTGCAACTACATATCGGATAAGGGACTCATCTCTAAAATATATAGGAAATTACTACACATCTACAAAAACAAGACAAATAACCCAATCAAAAAATGGGCACAGAATATGAACAGACACTTCACTAGGGAGGATATCCGGGCAGCCAACAAACATATGAAGAAATGTTCACGATCACTAGCCATTAGAAAGATGCAAATCAAAACAACAATGAGATATCATCTCACACCAGCAATAACAGCAAAGATTTAAAAAGTTGAGGACAATAAATGCTGGCGGGGCTGTGGAGAGACTGGGACACTCCTGCATTGCTGGTAGGACTGCAAAATGGTCCAACCTCTCTGGAAAGCAATATGGTGCTTCCTCAGAAGTTGAAAATAGAAATACCATTCGATCCACCAGTAGTAATTCCTCTACTGGTTATTTACCCACAAGACAAACAATCCACAACACGGGAAGATATATATATATATGCACACCAATGTTCATAGCTGCACTATTTACAATAGCAAAAAGATGGAGTCAGCCAAAGTGCCCATCAACTGAAGAATAGATTAACAAGCTATGGTACATACACACAATGTAGTATTATGCTACCTTGAAAAATAACAAGGAAGCTGCAAGCCACTGCATAACATGGATGAACCTTGAGGACATTATGTTGAGTGAAATCAGTCACAAAAGGAAAAATACTGCATAGGACCACTAATGTAAAAGACTAAGAAAAAGAACCCATACTAATCCACTAAAGTGGATTCTTAGTTGTTTGGTAGGATGTAGGAGTAGGGATAGGGGTGGGAGGGGAAGGTGGAGCACAGGGCAGGGAATAGACACAAGATAATTTGGGTATTGGGTAGGGAGGCAATATACAAGTAGGGAGAGGGGAATCGAAGAACAAAGCAGATGGGAGAACAATTAGACAGGTATGAATGGGCTAAATGGGACAGAGGTAAAAAATGATGTAGGCACAGCTTTGGAACAACAGGGCTCTGGAATACAGAGACTGAGACATGGATGGAATGGGGAAAAGGGGGAAATAATGTTAAGATGCTTGGATGTCTTTTGAATCATGGTTTTCCTTGCAATATATTATGAAACACACACTGGAGGGGAAGAGAAAGGAATAACCAGAAATATCAACATGGAAAGCTTGTAAGCCCGTCTTCTGCCTATAACTGATTGGAATACCTAAAATGGGGCTACAATATGTGTAGTTAAGGAGGTTTCCTGAGGAGCCTCTGTATTACATGGGAGTATAGGTGGAAGCCCAAACCACATCCAGACCTTCAGAGACAGGACATTTTCCACTTGAAAGAGCAAGCAGACCAGCCGGGAGCAGCTAGAAAACCAGAAGATACTTCTTGAAAGAAGGACCTGCAGGAAAAATACAAAACAATAAGGGCAGTCTGATTGTTACCACAAGAACATACAGGTTGCTTGCCCAGGAGACATCAAGGCAAGTGGTCGGATCCTCTCGGTGTAAATTCTCTTCGAATATTAAGACACAAGGGAAATATACACTTTGATTGACAACCATGCAAGTCACCCAGAAGGGGAAGTGACTGAAGAACATCAATGAAGTGGCGAGCTAAGCCCTACATAGTTCAGCAAACTACTGTGAACCCGGGTGGAGACCTGGTCGGCCAGTAGCGAGGCAACACCTGGGGACTCATGGGCTCAGAGTCAAGGACACAGCCACAGAGGATTAGAGTGGAGAGCGGGGTGGCCAGCCGATAAAAAGAGGCCGGACAGATAAAAGAACACCCACACTTGCAGATGATACCCACTTGACCTGGCTTCAATGACTGGATAAACAGAGCTCAACCCAAAGAAGAAAGAAGAGGAAAAAAGCGTCATCTGATACAGTTCGATAAACATGATCTACACCTATGAATGCGGTAGCTCAAAAGAGGAAACAAATCCCAGCTGCAAAAACTATTCCCACCCCCTCCACACAAAGGGTAGACAGGGATGGGCAACTTGGACATTGGCTACCCGAAATGGGGGGAGGGATACAGAGGTAAGAAGTGACTGGCTTACAAGCTTTCAAGAGGGAACCTAGATCCAAAGGGCATGGAGGAAGGTAGAGTCTCCAGTGAATAGTATCCAGCCTGTCCAGGAAGGGCTGATGAAATGAAAAACAGAATGGGTCTCTTGTGATGCAATAGTGAATAATTGTTATCAGGACTGATTGTGAGGGTTGGAAATCTAAAGGTGGACATTTTGTAGCAAGGAGGGGAGTGATTAACTTTTCAGTCTAGGAGTGGAGGACCCTAGGACCATCAATGGAGAAAAGCGGAGAGAGGGATCCTACCCAGAGAAGCGGTGAGGCCTGAGATGGAGGCAGAGAAGACGACGTCAAGAGATGGTGTGGCTGGGGACTCGGGATCAGGAGATGGAAAGGGGCTGAGGACTGTGGTGGGGTGTGCAGGCTTACAGGGTACACCCTTTGGTTGGGTGATGATGCATGGACGGGATGGTAACTATGCCAATGAAATGACAGATGATGGAATGAATATAAAGCTAATGTTCTCCCATGTAGACTATCACACAATTCACAATAAAACATTAAAAAAAAAGAAAGCATCAAAGAATCAAAGGATGTATTGCATTTAGGCAAATATGCTGCAGAAGACCTCTTTAAAGTGTTCAAGAACAAAGATGTCACTGTGAGGACTAAGATGTGCCTGATCCATGCCTTGATATTTTCTATCAGCTCATAGGCATGGATGATGACTAAAGAAGACCAGAGAAGAATTGATGCATTTGAATTATGGTGTTGGTGAAGAATATTGAAAGTACCATGAATTTCCAGAAGAACAAACCAGTCTGTTTTGGAAGAAATATGGCAGAGATTACTCCTTAGAAGCAATGGTAGCAAGACTTTGCCTCTCGTACTTTGTATATGTTGTCAGGAAGGACCTTATGTTTTGTAGAGTGTCAACGAAAAAGAGGAATGCCCCCTACTCACCCAAAGATACAGATTAACACAATGGCAGCAGTAATGTACTCAAGCATCACAATTGTGAGGATGGCACAGGACCAGGTATATTTCATTCATTTGTAGATAAGGTAGCTATGAATCAGAACCCATGTGACATGGCACTGAAGATTAATGCACTGGACTACAGAGTCGTTTGAATTGAAAGGTCAATGGTTCAAGCTCACGAGCTGTTCCTCGGAAACCCCATACAGGGTCTCTGTGGGTTGGCACCAACTCGATGGCACTTAACAACAACAAAAATATTCCTTTTCAGGGTTATAATCCATATGAAATATGATAAAGTAAGCAAGGCACAGAGAAAGCATTAATAGGACACCAATACATTGTCATTGTTCTACATTTTCAACCCACTCTGGCTTTAGCACCTATCAAGATATCCAGCTCCATCACTAGGTTATGAGGTGCTCTTGGGTGGATTAGGAAAAGGCACCCCTTTGATTGATGCCACTCACCAGGCACATAGGTGCAGGTGACTGGGCATCTTTGGCAGTACGTGCCTGCACAGATATCTAAAGTGGTTCTAAGGGTAGCTTATAGTGAAATTGATGCCTTCCATATAGGGCAACCATGTTTCCCAGTTATCTCTGTTTTCCTAGTGCCTTTTCATGTTCACAGGTATCCCCGTTTGGACATTAAGTTAGGAAGTATTTCTACTTAAAAACAATAAAATAAAAACTATGGTTCTGAAGTTCAAGACACAAAAGGAATGAGTTTTGATATATGGTGGGTAGGAGGGTTGGATAAGATTGGGGTTGGTGAGTAGGCAGGAGAAGAGTAGAGAGATTCTCGCCGTGGGTAAATGATATGATTAAAAGTCAAAAGCTAAGGCTATGTATAATCTTGAACTTACACAGATAATGGATAATTGTTGCCAGATGGGAAACTTTTTTTTTCTTTCTATTATCCCTTCACTCCATCTCCTCACCAAGCATGAATATCTACTAGGTGTGAATCTCCCTTATCTCTTCTATTATTATTGTACCAATAAAATAAGGGCTTATGAAAAGAGCCTCTGAGCCATTGCTAGCTAGATTTCTACAGAAAATGGAATCAAATTGAAAGAGTGGCCTTCCTATTTTATGTTGAAAGAAAATGTTAACTTGTTAACACTAGGCCGTACACCATATTCCATACCCAGGAAGAGCAACATATGAAAAAGAGATGGGCAAGTCACCTTTGGTATCTGAAAGGGGGATGGATTGGATGCTGTTATCATGAAAGCCTATCTGTAGACTGCTGGAGCCAGAGCTTTAGACCTGTAGACTTTAGCTTCTGTTTAAAAAAAGAAAGAAGGAAAAATAAATAAATAAATACAGCTGAGGTGTGAAGATGTCTCTCACTTCCTAGCTGTGTGACCTGGGGTGTGTGACTTAGCCTCTGTGAGCCCGTTTTCTCTCTGGGGCCTTGGGATGATCATACATACTTACAGAGTTTTTGTAAGAAGTCAATGAACTAATAAATGTGAAACATCTAGCACTGGGCCCACCATAGGTTTGCCAAATGTCACTTTTCTTCCCTACTCCCCTTCCTTGGAGAAATCCAGGGAAAGTATTTATATACACATCATTGACTTTCTTTTCTGGATTTTCTTTTTTTTTTACTTGCAGAAAGTCAGAAACATGGCCCTGGATGATGTCGTGATCCTGAACGTGGACACCAACACTCTGGAAACGCCCTTTGATGACTTACAGAGTCTCCCAAATGATGTGGTGGGTGATGAGCTTCTGATACTCTAAGTCCTGTGAGCTCATGCTACATGACTGTTGGATGTGGGGAGGAGAGAGTTGTGGTTTTTCCATGCCTAAGACCTGTTCTCTTTTCCCTCTGGAACCTTTGTCTCAGTGTAGAATGTTACGAGGCGGTTGATTTCTTGAGCTTTGCTTTGTTCTTAGAACTTTCATCTGAAAGATTTTGATTCCAAGAGCTTAATAGCTCCTCTTTGTATAGAAGCAGGGGTCTTGCCATCTCTCTCCAATGTGTTACTACCTCCGCTTCCCTCTGTATAAAGCACAGAAGGTGGGTGGGGGAGGGGTTTCAGTGTAAGCAGTTTGGGGACTTGAACCTGCATTATTTTCCTGGACCATCATCAAACAAAGTTGTTTCCCCCTATTGGGTTTTCTGTTGCCAGTGTTTTGAATATTGCTACATGATCCCCAAATCTCTTTTTTGTTACCTCAGATCTAGGCAGAATGTGGATTCTTTGTAGCAAAAAACCATCAGCAGCTACATTAGCCACTTTGGCTATATGCCTATCTCATTGCTACTCAGAGCTGCCTCGTGGGTAGCTGTTTGAAGTAGACCCTTTCTACCCTTTTGTTTGTAAGAATGAAGAGGGTTAGAGCTTACAGCGAAGTGTAGTTTTGGTATTTCTGGCTTGGCCTCCATGGTTCTGCCGGCTAGAAAAATCTATAATGTTAGTCTGGTTTCTAGACTGACAGGAGTCTGTGTTCCTGCCATGTGACACTAATACTATGGTTGTGTCCTGGGAGGGGGCAGGGTGCTTTACCTAGTGGGCACTGGTACTCCGTTACCTCTGGCAGCCCTGGTGTGCTGTGGAGTTAACTGTTCTGGAGGCGCATGCTGTTTGTTGATGAATGGCTTGCAACATGGCTTCAAAACTCTCTGCCCTATGCTCCTGTGACATTTTGGGGAAATTGCTTATGCTCCATAAAGATCCATTTCAGTTGTAACATAACAAAACAGTGACTTCTTTCATTGAGTTACTCTGTGCTAGGCACCGTACTAAGCACTTGTCAATGACTCTTGACACTACTCTGAGGGAATTTTTTCACTCCCATTTTCCCCACCTGAGTTACAAAGAGCTAGAGCACCCAATCGTATTGCTTTCTCTAGATCTCTTCTGTATTCCAGAGCATATTCCATTAACGGTACAGCCCTATGGAGTAGGTGTTCTCTCCTTTTCACAGTAAGAAAACACCTCAGAGAGTATGTGCCTTGCTGAAAAAAGTCATACAGCTCATCAGGGTCAGAGCTGAGGTTGTAAGTCCAATCTGCAGGACCCTAAAGCCTGAGCCGCTTCCACACTGCCTCCATCTGAGGTTAAGAGAAATGACAGAGAACTTAGAAAAATAGCAATACAGAAGCATGAGAGCTACTGCTGAGTGTGTCAGGACGGGATGCTTGCTTGGTATCCTAGGGCCTCATGACCAAAATTTTAGTTACTTTGGTCCAAGGAATGTGAAGTGTCCACTCTTGTTCCCTTGCAGTGGGAAGCCTCTCTCTTTATCCCTTTAAGCCATGGAGTTCACCAGCAACGAACAACAACACAAGTCTTCAGCATGAACCTCAGGGAAGTGAACCTGAGGTACATGAAGTGCAAGGAATGGCCACAGGCCCCGAGGCAGCTTGGGATAAGGAACTTAAGGCTCTGAAACCATGCTGTGGACTGACTGGTCCCTTCTATATGCAGACAGTGTTCAGACCCTATGCTGGGCATTGGGGAGCAGAGATGAAGCAGATCCAGTCCTTGCCTTCACAGAGCATATTCCAAACTGTTATCAGGACAGACTGAGGGTTGGAAATGTAAAGGCAGATGTTTTGTAACAAAAAGAGGGGAGTGATTGACTTTGCAGTCCAGGAGCGGAGGTCCTGGGACCATCAAGGAAGAAGAGCAGAGTGTAGGACACTACCCAGAGAAACAGTGATGCTAGAGATGGAGGCAGAGACGATGACGTGGAGAGATGAAGCAGCTGGGACTTTAGACCCAGAGAGGGAGAGGGGCTGTGTGCTGACGACCTGGGGGCAGGCTTGCAAGGTTAGTTGATGATGCATGGAGGGGATTGTAACCATGGCAATGGAATGATATACAATAGGATGAATGTAAAGCTAATGTTCTCCCACGTAAACTATCACATAATTCACAATAAAACATTAAAAAAAAAAAAAAGAGCATATTCCAGGAGGGGAAGCAGACCTGTAAACTACATGCGTATTGTAGCATCCCATAGCAGATGCCACAGAGGGACTAGGAATTGGGCACAGTAGGACGTAGGGGTCAGAGTGACGAAATGTTAGGGAGGGCAGTAGCAGCTTCCTGAAGATGGCAAATTCTGGGTGCCTTTTCAATGACAAATGAGGGAGCTTCTGGCACCCAAAAGAAATAGGACAAGTAATTTTTCCTCTTGATCTCAGTTCAAAAAAACAACCTTCTAAAGACAAATGAATATAAGACCCCCAACAAGATGGCCTGGCACAGTGACAGCAACAGTGGGCTCAAACATAACAGCAAATGGGAGGATGACACAGGACAGAGCAGTATTTTGTTGTGTTGTGCATAGGATCGCTATGAGTTGGAACCAACTGGGTGGTACCTAGCAACAACAACAACAAGACAAAAAAAAAAAAAAAACCACCTTTAACTTACTTAGATATTAGATACAAGTTCCCATTGATGACTTTGGAATCAGACCTTTTCTCATTTACTGACTGTGTGATCTTGGACAAAATACTGAATTCTCTGAAACTTAGTTTCATCATAGGGGTTTGTTATATGAACTAAAAAGAATATATACGAGTATAAGACATGTAAACATACATCCTATGTGTACTAATAGATGGTAATTAATGAAGTTGAACCGTGGATGCTGACCATAACTAGCATGGCATTCAACACCTTCCTTTGTGATGTGATTTCCCTCCCTGTATTGTAGGCATATGGAACCTCTAGTGGTTCCCCCAAGCATAAATGTTTTTCATACCTTTATACTATGTATAGAGGTGTTTTTTGTCCCAAATGTCCTATACTGTATGTCAATCTCTTACTCATTCTTCAAGATACACCATAAACATTATGCTGTAAAAACCTTCCCTATTCTCTCCAGGAAAGGAGCTCTGGTAGCGTAGTGGTTATGAATTGGGCTGCAAACATTAAGGTCAGAAGTTAGAAACTACCAGCTGCTCCGTGGGAGAAAGATGAGGCTTTCTGCTCCCGTAAAGATTTACAGCCTCGGAAACCCTGTACAGGGTCGCTATGAGTCGGAACTGACTCAGCGGGACTTAACAACAGCAACATTCTCTCCAGGAATATTTGACCATGTCTTTCTCTACATCCCCATAGCCCCTTGTATTACTTTTATAACTATACTTATCAAACAGCACTGTGCCTTATTACACATGTCTGGATTTCCCTTTTAATTGTGAGCTTTTTGGGACAGGAATTCAAGTTTTATTCACCTTTGCATTCCCATTGGGTAGATAGCTGGAAGGTTGCAAGGGGCGTATGGATTGAGTTAATTTTGTGTAACATAGCATCTATGGCAAAAATTTTAATGAGCCCTGATGGCACTGTAGGATAAGCACTAGACTGCTAACCATGAGGTGGGCAACTCAAACCCACTAGCTGCTTCATGGAAAAAAGATGAAGCTTTCTCTCCCCTAAAGATTTACACCTTTGACCCACTATGTTGTTGTTGTTAAGTGCTGTAGAGTCTATTCCGACCCATAGCGAACCTGTATAGGGTTTCCAAGGAGCAGCTGGTGAGCTTGAACCACCAACCTTGCAGTTCAAATGACTTTGCAGTCTGACACGTTAGCCCAAAGCACCACAAAAGGACTCCAGTTACAAGTGTTAGAAGGCATTTATATCAACAATGAGTCAAAATCTGCTTCATGGGAGTGAGCTTGTTTTTTGTTTTTTGCTGGAAATTTTATTAAAAGAGGCCTTGGTTCTGCATCTAACCATTATGAAGTAGTTGATACTGAATTTATCCTCCCACCATTAACAACTTAAATATGTAAAACAACTGTTTAAAAAAAAAAAGGAACAACACAGGGCAGACAAGGCAGAACTATGATCCCTGGGAGAATGAAAACCAGTAAAGTAAGGCCTAAAACCCCCCTGGGTTTCTGTGTTGAGGAATTTTCTGGACCTTGGTGACAGCATGGTGATCCCCAGCAGAGCACAACAGTCTTAATGAGTTGAAGAGTCAAAGATCTTAATTTAGGGAAGAGATAGTTTAAATTTGTGGGTCACAGTATCAGACAGGAAGCCACAAAAGAGGTCCAGAAACTTTCATTAGGTTCTCTTGACTAATCTACCAAAGGCTAATCTGATTGTGTATAGTGTCAAACTCTTGGCTGGGATGGATAAAATGAACAATTCTCAAAGCTCACACAGGACTGGAAATCATTCAGATTCTGACCAGAGTACAGAGACCTCACTGAATACACAGGACAATCAGTCGGAACCCCAGAAGAACCATATCTTGACAGTAGGTCTAAATTAGCTCTAAGTAAAGTTATTTTGTTGTTAAGTGCCATCCAGTCAGTTCTGACTCATAACTACCCTATATAGGGTTTCCAAGAAGCGGCTAGTAGATTTGAACTGCCGTTCAAACCAACCTTGCAGTCCAGTACTACTTATCCTACAGCACCATACCAGGACTGCTGCCTTGCACTAACAAAGCTTAAAAACAGGCCATGAAGAGCTAAAGAGAGGGCTTCAGGGATGCTGATAATATGTTGGGCTTTTGTTTTTTAATCTAAAATTCTGGTTGCATGGATAAGAAAGTCTTAAACTGTATACCCATAATGTGTACACTTTTGTGCATGTGTGTTAAATTTTACTTAAAAAGTAGAACTTAAAAAAAGAAAAATCCTTGGAAGGACCAACCCAGTATAGAAGAAATTTAATCTATCAAAATAACCCTTAACACTCTTTAACAGAAGACAGAATCTAACACTCAACAACATAACATTCACAATATCCATCATCTTACCATTAAAGGGAGTCCTGATGTGGTGCTGTAAGATAAGCACTGGACTGCTAACCATAAGTTTGACAGTTCATACCCGCTAGGTGCTCCTTGGAAACCCTATACAAGGTGTCTATGAGTTGGAACAACTCAAAGGCAGTTAACAAACAAACAAATTATAAAAGTACCAGACATGTCAAGAATCAGGAAAACGTGATCCACAACCAAGAGAAAAATTAGTAGAAACAGAAAGATATGATGGAATTAGTGAATAAGAACCTTAAAACATTTATTATAAAAATTGTAAATAGGTTTACAAATTCAAAGCAAAGCATGGATTAAATGAGAGAAATGGAAGACATACAAAGAAAGGGAACATCTAGAGGTGAAAATGTGTATTTGAAATGAAAATTTCATTGGCTGAGATTAAAAATAAACATTGCAGAAGCAAAGATAAATGAATTTGAAGACATAGCAATAAGAATTATCCAATATGAAGCACAGAAAGAAAATAAACTGGAAAAAATAGCATAATCTCAGTGGTTTGTAGAACAATATGAAAGGACTAACATACGTGTAACTGGAATCCTCAAAGGCGAGGGGATGGGAAAAATATTTAAAGAAAAATAGCCAATTTTGTTTCCAAATTTGATGATCAACTCAGAGATCCAATAAGTTCAATGAACTTCAGGCATGATGTACAGAAAGCAACCACACAAAACTATGTTATGATAATTGTTTCAAAGCCAGTGAAAAGGAGAAAATCTTAAAAATAGCTACAGGAAAAAAATATACATAACCTAGAGAAAGAAATGACAGAAGACTTCTTATTAGAAACTGACAAACTAAAACACAGTAATGAAATAAAATTTTTGTCAGCCTTCACAAATGAAGACAAAATAAAAACTTTCTCATACAAATAAAAGTGAGAGAAATCATTCCCAGCAGGCCTGCATTACAAGAAATGTTAAAGGAAGTTCTTCAGATGGAAGAAAAATGACACCAGAGGCAAACATCAATAGGGAATAAAAACTACCAACAATATTAACTAAGTAAAAGACTTCATCTCATTTGAAATTTTTTTAAAAAGTATTTGACTGTTTAAAACACAAATATTACCCATGTGCTGTGTGGTTTATAGCATAGTGATGGTGGTATGCCAGGGAGTTGTTTCCAACTCATAGCGACCCTGAATAGGGTTTCCAAGGCTATAAATCTTTACATGAGCAGAAAGCCTCATCTTTCTCCTGTGGAACAACTGGTTGTTTCAAACTGCTGACCTTGAGGTTATCAGCCCAAATCATAACCACTAAGGTACCAGAACTCCTTGGTTTGTAACGTAGATAGATATAAAGTGTATGGCAACAGTAGCACAAAGGACATGAAAAGTGGAGAACATGCTATGTAAGATTCTTACATGTGAAGTGGTATAACATTACTTGAAAATAGACTGTAATAATTTAAAGATGTAGATTGTAAACCTTGGAGGAGCTACTAAGGAAAAAATAACTAAAACTAAGTTACATAGGCAGTATTGGTGGTGGCATGCCATGGAGTCAGTTCCAATTTATAGCGACCCTGTGTAAGATTTCCAAGGCTGTAAATCTTTTCAGGAGTAGAAAGCCTCATCTTTCTCTCATGGAACGACTGGTAGTTTTGAACTGCTGACTGGGAGATGAGCAATATTGGAGATCCAAAATATTTGGGGCATAAAGGAAAAGGGACCAAACAGATATGGAACAAATAGAAAAGTTATCAAGATGGTAGATTTATCCAACTATATGGATTATTATGTTAAACATATGTGTTCTAACTTCTTTAATTAAAAAACAGAGATTACTAGAGTAGATTAAAAAGCAAGCTCCAGTTATTTTGTCTATAAGAATTTTACTTTAAATATAAAATGTCATATAGGTTCAAAGTAAAAGGATGGGAAAATGTATTCCATACAATCACTAATCAAAAGATAGTTGGAAGAAAAAAAGACAATTCTTCCTTAGATAAGAATTCCAAATAGTGTATGTAGATACACTTTTCTCCAGTAGGAAGAATTTAATCACCTGCCAAATTTGAGGTCTGCTTGATTTTAGTAACTCCATTTCAAAGAATAAAATTTGTAAAGGAAAAAATAGTACCTTTAGTGGAGATACATGACCCATAATACTACCTTAACCAAATGATCAGGTTTAACCTCCCCAAGGATTCCTTGTAACCCCTTGTGATGAAGTGAGTTGATTTTATATGGCCTTGCTAGCTACAGTCTTGTAACTGCCCCCAAATGATTGACTGGGCCACAGTCTTGCACTGGATTAGTTAACTATGCAGATCAAGTGATTTGTGATCTCCTGAGGGGGATTAGTTGATTTATGGTACTGATGGGAGGACCATGCTTTGAAATTGACAAGGAATAAGGAGTCCTGGTTTGGTGTTGAAGGATAAGCCCTGGACTGCTAACTGCAGGTCAGTGGTTCAAACCCACCAGCAGGTCCTTGAAAACCATTTATAGGGTCGCTATGAGTCTGAACTGGCTTAACAATAACAGCAAACAAGGCAGGTATAAAGACCAGTCCCACGGAGATTCAGAGGAACCTCATACACTGGAGCAGAATACATCCTTTGATGCTAGAACCTGGGATTCCTATACTGAGAATCTCATAGACATAGAAGGAAGATAGCATAAGATGGCAGTGGGGCAGCAAGGGCCCAGGTAGCATAGTGAAAACCAGTAAAGAGGCCAGCTAAGCCCAGTGGCAGAGCTGAAGTCTCAGGAGCCATGTAACCCCTCTGGTGGTAGCCAGAGGCAATGATGACTTGAATGCTGCATCTGACCTGAACCATAGTGTGCCTGCCCAGTGACATAAAAATGGACATAGGTAATTAGGGAAGAGTAAGTGTATCTCCTCTGGGAATCTGTTATTATTGTTCACTGTTTGCTTTCTGTAAATAATAATAATGTCTTACACATTGCCACACATTGATTATAGATGGATGTAGCATTCATGGACTGGTTGATGCCAGTGGGTATATGTGCCTCGTTCTGACTTCCTGTCTGTATTTGCAGTACAGATCGTCAGAGCATACACCCCTGGAATGATGCAATGACAAGAATACTTAGCCTCTGTGGTGTTTTTGTGCAAATAACCTGCAGCATTATGCAGTCATTGTCGTCTGCTCCTCACCCTCAAACCATCCAGCCCCCAAACCATTCATTTCCTATGAGCGTGATGTAGATTATATGCAAAAAAGACTTACTGTTTTTAAGGTCATAATCTGCTTTTGGAGTCCTGGTGTGGTGCTGTGTGATGAGCACTGGACTGCTAACCACAATGTCAGTGGTTCAAGCCTACCAGCTGCTCTTTAGAAACCTTATGCAGGGTCACTATAACTTGGAACCAACTCAATGGCACTAAACAACAACATAAGTTATGGTAACCAAGACAGAATAGATGGATAAGCTGTGAACTGTTAGCTTCAAGGTTGACGGTCCAAACCCACCAGCCATTGCTCGGAAACCCTGTACAATGTAACACTTGACAGCAACAAAATGGAATCAAGTCCAGAATTAGACTTAACATAAATGGTCACTGAATTTCAACAGGTACACAAAGTAATTCAATAGAAAAAGCTTAGTTTTCTTCAACAAATGTTGCTGGAGCAACGGATATGCATATGGAAGAGAAATGACCCTTGACTTTTGCCTATATATTAATATCAAATTTAATATTATACAGATATTTCTTGAAAATCTATTATTGTTGTAGCTGAGTGCCATTGAGTGGGTTCTGACCCACAGCAACCCTGTATAGGGTTTCCAAGGATCAACAGGCAAGCTTGAACCACCTACATTGCAGTTCAAACCAACCTTACAGTCCAGTGCATTAAACCATAGCACCACACCAGGACTCCAAAATCTATTATAGGCCTAAGCATATAAAGACACCGAAATAAAGAAGCAAGCCACAGATTGCAAAAAAATATTCTCAATATTTATATCTGAGAAAGTACTTTTATCTAGGATCTATAGAACTCAATAATAAGACACCCCAATTAAAATGTACAAATTCAAGAATAAGAAGATACTCCAATTAAAGAGAGACACTTCACACAAAAAAGGTACTTAAATGGCCAATAAAATACCCAGCATCATTATGCATTAAAATTCAGATTAATACCACAAAGAAGTACCACTGGTGGTAGTAGATATGTGCCGTGGAGTCGGTTTTGACTCATAGCAACCCTGTACAGGTTTTCCAAGGCTCTAAATCTTTACGGGAATAGAAAGCCTCATCTTTCTCCTGCAGAACAGCTCATAGTTTCGAACTGCTGACCCTGAGGTTAGCATCCCAATTCGTAACCAGTACACTACCAGAGCTCCTTATATACCCTCAAATATGGCTAAATTGAAAGATTTAAATTAAATACATACTATGTACCCCAGGAATTTCTACTACTAGGAATTTACCCAAGAAAAATAAAAACACATATCACACATAAACATGTATATAAATGTTTATAACGTAACCACCAAAAACTGGAAACAATTTAAACACCCTTCAACTGATGGTATATATATTTATTGTTGTTGTTAAGTGCTGTCGAGTCAGTTCCGACTCATAGCTACCCTGTATAGGGAGGGTTTCTGAGGAGCAGCTGGTGAATTTGAACCACCAGCCTTGCAGTTCAAACAGACTTTGTGGCCCAGTGCATTATCCCACCACATCAGGACATACATAAAATGGAATACTCTTAATGATCAAAATGAACTACGTAATATTATGGATAAATCTCAAATACATTACGTAAGTTATTTTTATAACGTTCTGCAATCCACAAACTATAGAGGTAAGATCAGAAGAGTGGTTGCCCAGGAGCTGGGGTTAAGAGAAGTGGTTGCTATGAAGGGGTGCAATGAAATTTTAACGGGAATAATTGGAATTCTTCTATGTATTGATTGGAGTCCTGATGTAACACTGTGGGTTAATGTGCTGGACTGCAAAGTTGATTTGAACTTCAAGGTTGACGGTTCAAGCTCACTAGCCGCTCCTCAGAAACCCTATACAGAGTTGCTATGGGTCAGTACTGACTTGACAGCACTTAACAACAACATATATTGATTGTAATAATGGTCACATGACTGTGCGCTTTACAAAATTCATAGAATTTGGGATGAAGAAAAGGTATTGTTTCTCAATTGTGGTTACACAGATGTATGTGTATATGTATGCATATACATACATACATATATGTTGTGGTTAAGTGTTATCGAGTTGGTTCCAATTTATAGCGGTCTGTATAGGGTTTCTGAGAAGCAATTGGTGGGTTTGAACTGCCAATAAATATTTATACTTATATATATATGTGTGTGTGTGTATATATATATATATTTGACAAATATATATATATATACATATATATATATTTGTCAAATTCATCAACTTTATACACTTTAAAATGTATGCAATTTATTGTATATAAGTTATGACTTTGTTATTAAAAAGAAAAAAAGGCTTGAGCAATTAATTTTAAAAAGGAGGTCCCACTATTGAGTAGCTTTCAGAGCAGCTCTGCTGATTTTCAAATGATTTATGAATATGTGCAAAGGGTAACTTGGAGGCAGGGCAGCTCTTGTTTTCTGCTAGGTGCCTAGACAATTTAGTCTCAGATGTTCTAATCTTGTCTCAGTTGGCTTTTTCCACCCTTAAAAAAAAAAAAAAAATGAGGTTGGCAAGGTCAATGCCTTTGTACTTTGCTGGGTTCCATGGAACTTGCAAATGTATTGCTTTCACTGACAATATTGTTTCTTAGCTGTGGATTTTGGAGGAGGAATATGGCAAGAATATTACATCTTTTTTTAATCTAAAGTCCTGGCTATAGGCTATGTGTGTATCT
The DNA here is from genome assembly GCF_000296735.1 of Chrysochloris asiatica. Classification (NCBI taxonomy): domain Eukaryota; kingdom Metazoa; phylum Chordata; class Mammalia; order Afrosoricida; family Chrysochloridae; genus Chrysochloris; species Chrysochloris asiatica. The sequence continues at coordinate 1,091,193 of NW_006408532.1, read as the reverse complement.
CAAGCCCACGTAGATATGAAGAACATAATTACACCTCCCGTCCAATAGCCATTTAACCAAGCACTCTTCATCTGCTTCTATAATAAATTTAAAGAGCATCTCTTGTTCCTTCAAGAGCCTTAAGTGTATGCTACTTAGCTGATGGTAGTTTGTAGGGCTTTTCAAAAGCTTGATAAAAGGAAATTTAAACTCTTCTAGTCTTCCAGTGATACTCTAAAGGGAACAAGGATACCCAAGGCTCAGTTAAGGTCTTTTCTCATTTTCTTGGATTGGAAATTACAGACTTTTGTGAATGCACATATATGTGGGAGCCTTTACCTTCTACTTAGTCTCTCCCTTCTTTCATCATATATTTTCTGTAACCTGATGGGTACTCTTTTAAAACAGCCTTTTTTATTGGCAGTGTGTATCAGAAGTCATCAAAATGCTGCTTCCCTTTGACTCAATCATTTTACTTTGGGGTTTATTTCTGGCAAATAACCCAAAATGGAGGAAGTCACTTAACCAAATAACATTGTTTGTGTTAATTAAAGTTAGAAATAACCTAAATGTCCAAAATTAGGAGGATGATTAAGGTAATGTATAGCTACTACAAATGGTGGTAATGAAAAATGTAGGCAACACAGGAAATAGTAAAGATACAATTTGGTGAAAACAGAATATTCATTTGTATATATATATATATATATATAAACTGGGGGGGGGGAAGCAGTCACTATACACAGGTAAAAGATTTTGAAAAGCATTCTAAATTGCTACAGTGATGTACAGCAATAAACAGAGATATATCAAAGTTGTCAAAGGCTTAATTTTGCTTGGATCCATAGTCAACACTCATGGAAGCAACAGTCAAGAAATCAAACGACATACTGCATTAAGCAAATCTACTGTTTAAAAACAAACAAACAAACAAAATGCTTCAAAGTGGTAAAGAGCAAAGATGTCAAAGAGCAAATACTAAGTATACCTGATATGTTATTTTCAGTCATTTCATATACATGTGGAAGCTGGACAGTGAATAAGGTAGACTGTAAAAAATCCATGCATGTTGATGAAGAATATTGAAAGTGTCAGAAGAACAAACAAATCTGTCTTGGAGGAGTACAGCCAGAATGCTCCTTAGAAGCGAGGATGACAAAACTTCATCTCTCCTTCTTTGGGCATGTTATCAGGAGGGACCAGTTCCCAGAAAAGGACATCATGCTTGATAAAGTACAGGGCTGTCTAAAAAAAAAGGAAGACCCCTGAGGAGATGTACTGACACAGTGGCAGCAACAGTGGGCTCAAACCTATCAACAGTTGTGAGGATGGCACAGGACTGGGCAGTGTTTTGTTCTCTTCTGTATAGGGTCTCTATGAGTCGGAATCGATTTCATAGCACCTAACAACAACAGGAATGTATTGAGACAGTAAGGTTATAAGTAATGTTTTTTTTCTTTCATATTCCAAATTTTCTGTGATCTAATTACTATGGAAAAATCTACCTTTCCTCCTCTCATTTAAAATACGTGAATGTCTTGTTTTTAGCTTTATGGGCTGTGTATCTCCAGGACAATAGTTTCTCTGACTGCCCCATATTCTTTGGAGGGAAAAAAAAAAAATCCCAAACAATTTAGCAATGCATTTTTAAAACCACTTGAATTTCTTGCTGTTCCTTGATGGGTTTTTGTAGGGTTATCCAAGAGGCTTCTAAGCACATAAATAGCATTGAGTAGTAGTCACTGGTATTGAGAAAGCATCAAGAAGGTGAGGGAAGCATGAACATAGATGCAAAAATTCTCAACAAAATCTGAGCCAGTGGAATCCAACAATATATCAAAAAAATAATACATCCTGACTAAGTGGGATTCATGCCAAGTATTCAGAGATGGGTTCAACATTAGATAAACAATCCATGTAATCTACCACATAAATAAAGGGGGAAAAAAATCACAGATTACATCAGTCGATTCAGAAAAGACATTTGACAAAATTCAATACTCATTCCTAATAAAAACATTCAGCAAATAGGAATAGAAGGGAAATTTCTCAATGTAAGTAAGGGCATATATACAAAACCAGCAGCGAACATCACTCTCAACAGTGAGAAATTGAAACCATTCCCCTTGCAACTGCAGGAACCAGCCAAGGATGCCCTTTATCACCATTTTTGTTTAGTATTGTACTGGACATCTTTGCCAGAGATATAAGGCAAGAAAAAGAAATTAAATGCATCCAAATTAGCAAAGAAGTAATAAAAGACTCCCTGTTTGCAAATGACATAATCCTGCACTTGGAAAATCTCAGAGACTCAGCAAGAAAATAATTGGAACTCATAGATTTAGCAAGTGGCAGAGTACAAGATCATCATACAAAAATCAGTTGGGTGCTCGCTTCGGCAGCACATATACTAAAATTGGAATGATACAGAGAAGATTAGCATGTTCCCTGTGCAAGGATGACACGCAAATTCGTGAAGCGTTCCATATTTAAAGAGATAAAAAAAATCCGTTGTCTTCCTTTACACTAATAAAGAGAGCTCTGAAAAGGAAATCAGGAAAACAATACCATTTACAATAGCCATCCAAAAGATGAAATTTTTGGAAATAAATCTAACTAGAGAAGCAAAAGACCTATACAAAGAATACTACAAAACACTACTACTACAAGAAACCAGAAAAGACCTATAGAAATGGAACAGAATACCCAGCTAGTAGATAAGAAGAATTAATATTGTGAAAACATCAATACTATCCAAAGGAATCTATAGATATAATGCAATACCTATCCAGATTCCAACACCATTCTTTAAAGAGATGGAAAAAGTAATCATTAATTTTGTATGAAAAGCAGAGATCCCTGATAAGCAAAACATTATTAAGAAAATAACAAAGTTGGAGACCTCTTACTTCCCGATCTCAAAACCTACTACACAGCCACAAACAGTCTGACACTGGTATAATGAAAGGCACACAGGTCAATGGAACAGAATTGAGAACTCAGAAGTAAGCCCATCCACCTATGGTAAGTTGATCTTCAACAAATGTTCAAGATGCATTAAACGGGAAAGAGACAGTCTCTACAATAAATGGTGCTGGCAAAATTGGAAATCCATTTACAGAAAAATGAAACAAGATCCATATCTCACACCATATACAAAAATTAACTCAATGTAAATTAAAGACCTAAATGTAAAACCTAGAACATAAAGATTGTCAGTGAAAAAATAAGGAATAAACTTAGGGGACTCTGATAACATGGTCTAAGTACACTATAAAACATACTGTAAACACACAAACAAAAGACAAAATGGATGACTAGGACCTCCTAAACATTAGGCATTTGTGTGCATCAAAGAATTTCATCAGAAGAGTAATAAAGAGATCCCCAGACTGGGAAAAAATGTTTGGCAGCAACTTACCAGACAAAGGACTAGTCTCCAAGATTATACAATACTTCAGTACCTCAACGAGAAGAAGACAAATAATCCAATTTTTTAAATGTCTGAGGAGAAGGTGAGGGAAGGAAGTTGAGTTTAAGAAGCACCCACAGTGTGTCAGATGAGGTGGCATCAAGTTTCTTCATAAATTGAAAACTAAACCCAATCAACTTCTCAGCCTAAACTCCCATAACTTCAGTACTCATGCCTCATTTCCCAGTCATATGGAGAACGATCCCATTCCCCAGTGCCTCATGATCTCTCACATCACTGTGCTTCTTCACATACTATTCCTGCCATTAAAAAGCTCTTCTCTCTCTGCCCAGTGAAACTTACTTGTCCTATAGGGTACTGCTCACATGTCACTTCTCTTGTACAACCACTCTTGTTTCTCCTACACAATTTGTCTCTCCCTCCTCTAGACTTCCATCACATTCTTTCCATACCCTTTGTTCATAGTACTTATTGTATCACTTGACTAAACCACAAAAGGTCAGCAGTTCAAACTCACCAGCTGCTTCTCAGAAACCCTGTACAGAGTCGCTATGGGCTGGAATTGACTTGATGATACTTAACAAAACAACATTGTATGATAAGATTTATTTATATCAACCTTTCTCCTACTGACATGGTTTGAACACAGCCCTGGCATAGTACATGTTTCATAGTAGTACTCAGTGAGTAATTTTTTGTAGTGTATAAATGAATGAGTAACCTGTGTCTTCTGGGTTAAACAGTAGACCTTGGGAAACTTATTTATGTATGCAATTGTTTACTCAACATTTGGTTATCTACTTTGTACCAGTGTCTGGAAAAGCAAAGATCTCTGAAGTCAGTTTACTGTGTGTGTTGTGTGCCAAGACAGCTATGATTACTAAATGCCACTGAGGTTTTATTTTAACCGCCTAAAAATGATACTTCAAATTGCAAGTGGTGACCCACTCATGAGTCATGAAACCAATTTAGTGGCTGATTTTTAAACGGAGTTTAATTAAAAATAAGAGTGGATCATATATAATATGAGTAAGAATTGTTTCATAAACTTTTTAGTTATAAATAAATAAACATATACTGGTTTGCAAAGTAAAATATATTTATTATTATGTATCACAGTAATAAATGAAAACCATTGCTATAATGTGGCCATTTTGATCAGTAACATATTTAATTTTAACATATGAATGGCCTTGCTATTGAGTAGAACTGTGCTCCATGGGGTTTTCAGTGACTAATTTTTCAGAAGTAGACTATCAAGGCTTTCTTCCAAGGCACCTATGGGTGGAATGGAATCTCTAGCCTTTTGGTTAGCAGTCTATATGGATCTATACCATAATATGTTTGACCGATTTGCTTTTGATAATGTCCAGTTTTACGTTCTTTTAACCAACAGTGTGATGGACATATGTGTAGCTAACTCTCAGCATCATTTCCTTCAAATGAATTCCTAGAATGGGAAATAAATCAAAAGTGTGCAAAATGGTAAGGCTTTTGATATGTATTTTAATACCACCTTCATCCCCAAAAGATTGTAGCAGTTGTCACCTTTCCCAGTATGTGAAAGTTAACACCTACTTTTGAAAATTATTTAAAATTAATATCAGTTTTTTTTTTTTCATCAAAATTATGTGCAATGTTATCTGAGTTAGGGCCAGCAAGTGATTCAGACCTTATACTTGTCTCTCATACTACAAAGCTAGAGAGTCAGCAGTTACCTCCTAATCACATACTATGCCTTTGGACTCTTCTAACACTAATCACTTCTCTAGTTTTTCTAGAATTAGGTCTTCCTTGGCCCTCCCGCATCACTTAGTTGCTCTTAGCTTTGTATTCTTCAAGCACATTGCATGCACATCCTTCTGGTACAGCACTCACCATGCTATGTTGGAATTGTCGTTTCTGCCTATCTGTGGGCTCTCTATGAACCTCTCCAAGACAAGGACTAAAAGTGACTCTTTATTCTTCTTCATATCTGCCCCAATGGTCAGTTATATCCTCAAAAATGTGTGCTGAATAAATAATTATGACCTCAGGAATTATTCAAATTCTGCTGAATTCGAGTGACAGAATTCACTCCACATAGCTGGCAATCTTTGGGAGTCCAAAGGCAAAAGTGACTTAGAAGGGTCCATGTTCAAAGAAGCCCAGCATCCACTTGCTGCCTCTCCTCTTTAGCATGCCATTGGAAAGAGAGCTGTGCCTGTTCAGAGATGGCCTTACCTGTCCAGCTGTTACTAGGGACTTCATTGGCTGGAGTTCCTCAGTGTCATGTTTCCCTAAAGGCCCAGGACCCTCAGACTCTAGAGGTGCTGCTGTGAGATCTACTTGGCAAATCAGTGCTTTTGATCCTAGTGGCAAGAGACTTACGGAAATGTCTAAACAGTAAACCATGAAATGACTCATTCTTAAAATCCCAACAAGAAGAAAGTGTCAACTGGGAAGATGGACAGGCTCTGATTATACTGAGTTGTTGTTTGTTGTCAAATCAGTTCCAACTCATAGTAACCCTGTATAGGGTTTCCAATTCTATAAATCTTTACAGGAGCAGAAAGCATCATCTTTCTCCCATGAGTGATTGGTGGGCTCAAACAGTTCAACCTTGTGGTTAGCAGTCCAGTGCTTATCCTACAGTGCCACCAGCACTCCAAATTATACTGTCTTATACATCTAAATCTTTTTGTGTGAAAGCCTTGTAGACTTAGTGCTCTTGTGGACATAATTTTTGTGCCACATTAATGAGTATTTTGTTAATAGTCTCTAATAGAATGTTTATTCATTCAGTACGCATGCCTTGGGCAACTACTATGTGCCAGGCTTTATATTGGATGTAATGAATACAGAGATGTTAAGACATGGATCTTAATCTCAATGAGATCACAGTAGAATTAATAACAGAAATTGGACTGCCAGTCTTGCCTTCACCCCTCCAGTCCTAATCCTTTCTCCATGCTGTAAACAAAAGGATATTCTGGAACATGAATGTTCTTCCGCAACTTAAAACCCTTTATTGGTTCCTTGTTTTTCTCTGAGTAAAATTCAAACACCCGAATACAGCTCTTTATAATCCAGTCTCTGCCTACTTTTCCTGCCTCGGTTCTTGCTGCTCTCCTACCCATTTGTACTTTGTGCCAACAGCTTTGCTTCCATCCACAGTAGCCTCTGGACATTCCTGGTTCAGAGTGTCCCAAATGGAAAGCTCTATAGCTAGTTTGGAAGTGGAGGTTATGTGTCCCTCATTCTTTGTTGATTCCCCACTGTTCAACAGGGGTTAGGAAACAGTTTGTTAAAGAGAATTATTTTCAATATTACCGTGGTCCAGTCTCCCCTCACATTTTTAAGGCATTGCCTGTAGGTTTCTGGTCTGTGTTGGGGTACTCTTCATGCCTGTATCCATTCAATGACTGGAGTATATACTGAGTAAATACTCAATGTGTTGGCCATAAGGACTCCAAGATGTTTCAGAAACAGTTACTGTTCCTGGAAAAGAAGAGACAAGCATCCTAGGAGGTGGGAATGGAATGCAGGGAGTCTAGAAGTAGGAACAAAAGTATACTGTGTGTGGGCAGGGATTAGTAGTTTAGTACAGCTGGAACATGGGTGTGTGGTTTGGGAAGGACAGAAGATGAGACCAAAGAAGTAGAAAGGGAAGACCAGAGCAGGAATGGCCTTCAGTCATGTAAACAAGTTTCAGCTTCATATTTTGGGCAGTTGGGAATCAACAAAGATTTTTAAACTAGGAAATGATGTAATAAGATCTGCATTACATTAAGTCCAAAATATTCTTGGGACTCTTTATTTCTGTGCTGGTGTATACTTTAACCAGTCAAAAGGTAGAGTGTTGGACCCAATCTCCTATGGATATTCTGGTTCCAAAGAATCTAGCCAACCCCTAATCTACTGACATTGGACTTGAGGTCAGGAGACAATTTGCTAAAGATAATTTTTTTCAGTATCACCAGAGTCCAGTCATCCCTCACGTTTTAAATAAATTGTAGGTCTCTGTTCTGTGTCCACTCAATGACTTGTAAATTTCATGCAAGGAATGGAGGGAGCATCTTGATCCACTGTGCCTGAGTGTGTGTGTGTATGATTTGTCAACAATCGAGTATTTTATGGAAGTTTATGGGGCTTCATTAAAGATGCCGGAGCAGGAACACTGTGGGACATCAGAAGAGACCTCAGCAATAAACCGCAACTCCAAGCTTTGGAATGCAGTAAATGTTTAAGAGACTTCCTTCCTTTCATTACTGAATTTTACTTTACTTTTATACCAGTAAAGAGTTGTGTTTTATTGGTTGAAATTTCTTGATTCCGTTTTCCCCAGGTCTGTATAAAAGCTACATTTTATCTTTGAGGATGTTTGGCTCGTGGTGGAGGAAGTGCTGCCAGCAAATTCAATTAACTGGCAGAGCTCACAGATATTGTACACGGATTTCTTTTTTCTTCTTCTTCACAACTGCTACATAAACACAGCTGGGTTTAATATTTGTCGTAACAAAGATTTCACTTGAATCATTTTACTCCGGGTAATTAATGCTTGGAATCTCGACTACTTTTTCATTCGTTTGTAATCCCCTGCATTTCTTTACTCTGGCTATCTAGAAAATGAAATATGCTCTTCTAGATCTTTGCCCTGCCTTAAAACTGCTTAATATTTGGCCGTTCCCACTAGAGAGCAGATGCTTTTCTTTGCAAGAATTGAATTTCTGTCAGCTCTTTTATGCATCATGTGTTTGGAACTGTAAGTGGATCAAGTTGTTCATCACAGCAGGGACACTGTGAAATACATCTATTATACACACTTCCCACCCCCCTTCCTGTGTGTGTATGTGTGTGTGTGTTTTCTCCCCTGAGGAGGTGGAATACCCGGATCCCCTTGGGAGATATCTTACTCTGTGGATGTATCCATGTGATCCACCATGGATCCGGCCTGGCTAAGTCCCTAAATATGGAAATCTATATCCACTCAGCCCAGGAACTGAGACAAATCCTGATTTTGTCTTTGTAAACACCAAGTACTTCATTAACTCCCAAACACACATTGAGTTTGGGTCACTAAATAAATCTACTAGGCTCAGCATAACGAGTGACATTTCAGGTATTGATGCCCTAGAAAATGTTAATTGTGAACACATTATTCTTTTTAGTGCTAAAATAATGGCTTGAGTAGTATTGGCTTTGGAGTTGTACTAGTGTAGAAGAATAATCACCATCTATTAGGCCCCCACTGTGTGCCAGGCATTGTGCTAGAGGCTTAGAAATTTGTGACATTGAATCTACCTACCCCTAACCTATCTCTTTATAGATGAAGAGGTTTGGTAACTTGTCTAAGGCTGTCCAGCTAACAGCCAAGCAGTTGAGTCAGGATTTGAACTCAGGTCTGTGTGAACCCAGAGTAGACTGTTCATTGTTGTACCTTCCTGCTTGCAATTCACAAGATATATATTCACTGGTTGATCAGTTGATGCATGGATTTATTACACTTGTTTATTACATGCGTGCATTGCTCCATTTGAATCACTTAATTGCACTTCAAGTCTCAAGGCCAGTTTGCGTCATCTGTCTTAGTTATCTTGGGCTGCTATAACAGAAATTTCTTTTCTCAGAGTTTAGGAGTCTTGAAATGTGAATTCAGTTGCTTGTTCTAGGGGAAGGCTTTCTCTCTCTGTTGATTCTGGAGGAAGTTCCTTCTGTGCTGCTGCTCATGGGCGATCTTGATGTGTCTTGTCTTCTCTCTTCCCCTATCTCTGTCCTGCTGGCTTGTTTAATCTCCTTTATATCTCAAAGAGATTACTTAAAATATACCTTCCACTAGCCCTGTCCCATTCACATAATGAAGACAACCCACTCCCAAATGGAGTTAAAACCATAGACAGCATAGAGATGAGGATTTACAATACATTTTATTGGGGGGAGGGGCCCACAATTAAATCCATGACACCGTCTAAATCTGAATTCCTGGTGGTGATTGGTGTCATTTGTTAAGTTTTGCTCTTTCTATCAGAGCTCCATGCACATATGATCCAACTTCCCCAAGTAACCCACCATTTTCTTGCAGTTTCGTTTTGTGAATTGTAATCTCTAGACTCAGTCCTGAACAAATGACAAAAAATTCCAAATCTAACTGGTTATGTTTTTCAACACAGCTTTGAAAAGCAAGAATCTGATTTTCCTGCTATGATATGTTTGTCTTTTGGGCCTCAGATAGTGGTGCTGAAGGCAGAAGTGCATTTTGGTGAATTTTTAATTGATAGCATTCAATACTCAGGACGTCACTGTGGCACACTCACCTGCCTGGCTGAAATGCCATTGATCTGTAGAATTAGTTTTATTTAAATGGAAAAGTAGCTTTTGCTCATAAAGAAAGTTGCTAGTCTCTTGATAAACATGTTTTGTTATGATTAACTTTAGCCTTCCTCCAAATACCTTTTAGCAGAACCAGGCATTAATGTTCTGCTTTATTAAAAATAAAATGTTCCTTTTATTTTTCATTGGCAGTCCATTTTCTTTTTGAAAGACATTGGTATTTTAAAAAAATTGGTGGAGACTATATTGCAAACAAAACAAAACATATATAACTTTCCTTTCACAAGTATGGTATTTCTATTTTTTCAAAGGTAAGTTGCATTTTTATTTTGTGTTGTGTTTGCAAGAGAATGCATCTTGGTTTATTCATGTTGACAACTGAAAAGCCTTAGACCTAATTAAAAGAATTTTCATGAGCACCTTTACTGAACCATTTCATTACGCGGCGCTGCACAGATTGCATTGTGAAACATGGTGATGGTTTAAATCTGACCTTTAAACCTAAACTGCCAGAAGTATGGGGGAAAAAAACCTTTCTTTAAAAATACTCCTAGGAAGCATACATATATATACATATATGCATGCACATATTTGATTAGAAATAATCTTTTATTGAATGACCAACTAATAATATATATACACATACACTCATTTACTTGAGTTCAGATCTTGTAGCCAGCCTCCTTTAGTTTAGGCAGGAAATTTTAACTGCATTAATTTTGTGTGTTTGTGTATGTATGTGTGTGTATCTCTGTGTGGTGTGTTAAAGCTAAATTGTTTTATGAGGAAAACAAAGACAATTTCACTTCCTCTGGGCAAAAAAGAAAAAAGTATTTGGAGGAAGGTGAAGTTTACACATAGAAAACACAAGTCTTTGCTACTTCGTGTTGCAGTTTAAAATGCCACGGTAATCAGATTAAACACCTGAGTGGGGAGGGCTGACTACATGGAGCTTTATGTGGTAGATGTTGCAAATAGGCTTTTCTTGTTTTAAATCTCCTGAATGTCATCCTAACAATTGGATAGTTTGTAGGTAGAAGATACAAAAGCCCTTTCTAGCATATAGTGAAATAGCCATTCACCTAATGAAAATTGATCCCTTTGTGTAATAAAAAGCTGCTTAGAACAGTAACACTTACCTCTAACTTTTGAACTTAAACCTGGTCCATGGATATCAGGAGAGATGAAGGTAGCTGAGACCTGGGCCCCTGGGGTCCTAGAAAACTCAGCTAAGAGCTCCGTGTAACTAGCATTACCTCCTCACCCTGCTGCCCCCTATGGCGAACCAGGATCTTTGAGGGGAAAATGGGATATGCAGAAGAAGCAATTAAAGACAACTGAGGTCAAGGTACAACCATGTTCTCAAGAAAGAAACAGAAAAGCAAGGAATGAGAGGAAGCGATAATGGAGATATATTAAGTTGGGGAGAAAAACCAGTATCATGGACAAATCTAATTTTCTGGTCTAAGAAATCTAGGCAGCAGTGAGAATTAAGCATAAGGCTTTGGAATGAGACAGACCCAGACTTGACTTCGGCCTCCGCCCTTTGCTGTTCTACTTGTGTGATGTTGGGCTGAGTTTCACTTTCCTTATATATAGTGTGGGTACCTGTATCTAACCCAATTGTTGTGAAACTTTAATATGCTGTGTGTCAAAACAGCTGCCATGGTGTTAGGTATGGAGTAGGGTGCTTTCTTAAAGTGCTTCCTTTCTTCTGATAAATTCCTGGTTTTCCCAGAAACAATTCCTGAATGAGTGGAATGAAATTGACTTTTTGCCTCAAATTTGAGGCAAGAGCTAACTAGCTAAAGTCTAGGTAGATGCAGGGGGTCGTTTTTCATTGCCGATGGGAAGGTAGTGGTGGTGGTGGTTATGTGCTGTGGAGTCAGTTCCAGCTCATAGAGACCCTGTATAGGGTTTCCAAGGCTGTGAATCTGTACAGGAGCAGAATGCCTCATCTTTCTCCCACAGAACAGCTGGTAGTTTTGAACTGCTGACCTTGTGGTTCTCAGTCCGACTACTACTACGCTAGAGGTAGCCAATGTTTCTGTGCCCCTGAGGAAGGGAAAACAAGTCAAGAGCCACTTCCCCTCTCTCTCCAGACTTAGACTTTCCCCCAGGGGATTTCAAAACAAAACCTTAATGTCTGGTTTATTCAGAAAAGAAGAATCAACTTGCTTCAGCACTTAAGGGCCAGTTTTTAAAGAGAGGAAAGGAAGTGTGATTCGACTGCCCTTCCCCAGCTGCTGGGTAAATGATTTGTCAAAACACAATCTTTTCACTCCAGGTCTGACATGACATTCCCAGGGTTGAGAAGTGGGACCTCCTGCTACAGATTGACTTGAGCCAGACTGTTAGAAGAAATATATCCTTCGTTTAGGGCTTGTACCGAGGATAGACATGGTCCCTGCCTTCCTCCATAGACCAGTCAGTCTAATAGAAGAGGCAGACATTAACTGGAGCACGTTGCTCTGTGTGCATTGAGAAGTGTATGTGATAGAGGAACATTGGCCCTTGCTTTTGGGAGTAAGACTGAGGAAGTGATAGTGATCTTCAAGCTGAGATTTGAGGAATGAGTTGTAGTTGACCCTGGGTCACCTACAATAGAGTAGCCACTGTCCACATGTACTACTAAATAAAATTTAAAGTTAATTACCCAGCCCCACTAGCTACCACTTTAGTCAGCACAGATGATATATCATTTCCATCGTTGCAGAAGGTTCTATTGGACACTTGAATTCCCAGTAAGGGAGTAATGGATGAGAGCATTCCAAACAGAGGAATTGGCTAGCTAAAGGTCCTGGGGTTTGAAGGAGGTCACTGTGATTGGAGCCTAGCATGTGTGTCCAAAGACATGGAGGACTGCAGGAGCCTCACATCTTAAAGATGCTTCTGCAAGTCACACAGGGCCTTGCAGGCCAACTAAGACTCCAGTCTCTACCCTAAGAGCTGAGGGGAATCTACTGAAAGGTATTAAATTCCAGGACTGAAAGAAAGAGGAGGGCATAGGAATACAGAAGTGAATAATATGTCATTGTTAACCTCCCTACCTCTCCCCAAATTGCAACCAAATTATAAAGAAATAAACCTGTATTTGTTTAGTGCTAGTATGTTTGCCAGGGCTTTTTATTCTAATGGGGGAGGAAGATATAGAAACTGCTTGTTATATGTTGTTGTTAAGTGTCGTCGAGTCGGTTCCGGCCCATAGTGTCCCTATATAGGGTTTCCAGGGAGTGGCTGGTGAGCTTGAACCATCAACCTTGCAGTTCAAACTGACCTTGCAGTCCAGCGCATTAACCCACAGTGCCACACTACAGAATAAATAGTATGATGATATACACTGCATGAGAACCCTTTTGTATTTTATGGTGGAAGCAGCAATAAGCTAATTTGTGGCTTATCTATGGGAACTCACCCAGAAGCTCTATGGAAACTGGACCCAGGTCAGAAGCAGCTTGGTTCCAAGCACATCTCCAGCATGAAAATAGGTTAGGTACCAGCCAAAGGAATAGTCTTATTTACCCTGAGAAAGAACTGTTTCTCTAGTAGAGGGCATCACAGAAAGTCATAAGCTGGTTTTGTTTTTATTTTAAATAAAAGAGTTTTGAGAGAGAATAGAATAAAGAATATCCCAGACTTAGGGGTGGGTTGAAGATCTCTGAAATGGAGTAAAAGACAAAGTTGGAAATAGAAGGCCTTGAATATTGTGCTAAGGCATTTGAACTTTATTTTATTTGAAGTCATTGAAAAGTTTAGAGAAAGTGAGAGGTGTGATCGAAACTCTCGGAAAGATGACTTTGTGCAGAGATTTTATTGGACCAGGAAGCAAACAGGAAAGGATGCTAGTTCAAAGACTGTTGCAGTAGTCTAGGTAAAAGATAGACAAATAACAAAATGAAAAGCTTCCATGTGCTAAACCTGTTTTGGGACTCCAGGGATTCTGCTGAGTGTTCCACATGCACCATTGTTTTAATCCTTACAAACATATGTATTGTAGATACTTAATTTTACAGCAGAGGAAACTGAGGCTCAGAAAAGTGAAGAAAGTAAAGACTTTAGGCTTAAGTGATTCAAACTCTGCACTCCCCTGCCTTCTGAGTGCAGTGGGTGGGGGTGGAGCAGAGACCGGAAAGGTAGAATCAATAGTTACCAATTAGAGGAGGAGCAGGGTGCAGATGGGGATAGGGCAACACCATGTTTGTAAGTGGGCATGCTGAATTTGCATTGTGGTTTGTAAGGCTTATCTAGTTGTCACTTTAACTCAGTAGACATCAGAGGTTCATTTTCCTTGCAATTTTGATTACACCTTAGCCCTTGCTATTGGAAGGCTCAGCTATTGGAAATGCTTTTCACCACATCAGAACACTCACTCACTTGTTCTTTCATTCAGCAGAAAGTGTGAAATAACTGCACTGGGTCAAGCACTGTGCTGAGTACAGGCCTTCTGGAAATGAGTCTAGCAGGAGAAGCAACAGACACTGAGACTCAGTGTGGAACCCCCTACACAGTACGGAGGGGACTTGGGCAAAGAAGGCATCATTAACCTTGTCTCAAGAGCCAGCAAAGGCTTCACAAATGGGGGCACATCTGGATTCCTTCCTTTCCTTAACCCAAAGCAATGTTTAGTTTGTTGATTAAAGAAAAATACCTCATGATTCTTTATTATAAAAATCTCATTTATTTTTTTGATAAAGGGCCATCAAAAGCATGTAAGATAGAAAGTGAAAGTATCCCTGCATGGTTAAAGATTAATGCATGGTATTTTGGGGTTTTACTATGTATATAAGCGTTGTTGTTGTTAAGTGCTGTCCAGTTGGTTCTAACTCATGTGTTTCTGAGGACTTCTGGTGGGTTTAAACCACTGATCTTGTGGTTAGCAGCCTAGTGCTTATCCTACCCCATCACACCAAGACTCCTATATAATAAGCACGTTGTTGTTGTGTTGTCAAGTCGGTTCTGACCCATAGCAGCACTGTATAGGATTTCTGAAGAGCAGCTGGTGAGCTTGAACCACCGACCTTGAAGTTCAAAAGGCTTTGCAGTCTGGCACATTAACCCACAACGCCACACCAGGACTCTGTATCTAAGCATACACATATGTAATTTGTAAATGAATCCTGTTGTATATATTGCTCAGCAACTTGCAGGTTTTTTACTATTGAATATTTTATGGGTAACTTTTCAGGCCAGTTCATAGACTTCCAAGTTCTTTTTTTGCAATGATGTAGTATTTCATTGTGGGCATGTGATAGAATTTATTTAGCAGCCCTCACTGATGGGCAGTTGGACTGGCTTTCAAAAGGTGAGTAGACATTCACCAGCAGGATAAAAGGGATAAGGAGCATCTCTAAGTTATCAGCACTGTATAGAATGGAGGCACAAATAAGTACTTGTGCATACATCTGGATTCTGAGCAATTCCTGTTGGTCAGGTACAACATTAGGTAAGGCAGAGGGAAGTAAATAATCCCTCACAGATTGCTCTGAGGAGTTTGGGCATTTTTCTGAAGGTTATATTGGGAAGGTAGAAGTAATGAAGGGTTTTGATGGAGGGAATGAAATGATCAGGTTTGTATTTTTTAGAGATGGCTAGCACAACTGTGGGTGGATGGCATGGAGTAGGAATGAAGGTCAGAAACCCATTTAGGAAACTTCTTTGTCAATCTGGGCCAGAAAGGATGAATGGAACTGAGTAATACAGGGCCCAGATCATGAGCACAGACAGCAGAAGGTAGATTGAGGGCATATTTGTGGTGATATTAATAAGATGTGGTAAATGGTTGTGGGAAGGGAAGGAGAAGTAGTATGGAATATAGGTATCATAATGGTATTCGATTAAAGCAGGAAGCTATTCTTAGCCCAAATTCTGTCACCCCAGATTACCTCAAATGAACCCAAATACTAATGATAAATACCAGTGCCCTAGGAATACTCAGGGCAAATGGCTGTGGAATTTTCAAACCTTCCATTTTCTTCCCTCCCTTTAATGAAATGGACAAAATGCTGTCACCAGCTATCATATGTGCAAATACTTGAAATCTTAAAGTTTGGAATGTTGAAGGGTCAAGACAAAAGCTTCTCCTTATTGTAGAGTGAGGAGAGGCCTTCAGAAGTCTTGGCCTAAGAGATGACAAGGGCACCAAGAGCCCAGGACCACTTGGCTGGTTTCAGATCAGCTGGTGGAGCAGTAAGGCTCACACTCTGTATTTGCTAAGTTACAATCAGTGACTACTTCTTTGTGTAAAATGGTAATGAGGCCATTAGGAGAGGCTCACCTGAAGTGCAGCGTTGTGAATCCGAGGTAATTAAACACCTCCCGAATGAAACGGGCCAGGGAAGGTTAAGTGAGGAATTATCTACCGCACAGGTGGCCCAAGGCCTTTAAGGAGCCAGAGGAAAAGCAACAGTGACTTATGCTATTTCAGTGCTTGAAAATACCACCCTAGTTCCCGGGAGGGGTGGGCTTTTTATTATTTGGGGATAGAGAGTGAGTAGTATTTTTAACATTTAAATCAAGCATGTTCCTTTTTTCACATTTTTATTCCAAGTTGAATGTCCATGGCAAAGACTGCCCAGCTGCTGAGCATGACTCTGGAGTTTTGTGTCCCAGGGATCCGGTGGGGAGAGGGGTTGGGAGGGAGCGGTTCACATGTGTGTCACAATAACTTGATTCTTTATGTCCCGGTGTTGAGACAAACTCCAAACTGCTTTTGGAGGTACTTGTTTTCTTAGCCCCTCTGCCTATGCACATTCCCATGTGTTTGTGGCGTATCACAGAAGCATCATTCTTCCTTCTCTCTGTTTACTCCTCAAGCAAATGGCAGGCCCCTTTGACACGGCATTGGATTCCCCCCAAGACTCAGCTAATATTATTGATGGTTTAGTGTACGCTGACACGTGACTTCATGTGCCCTTTCAGACTATCTTCACTGCATAAGGCCTGGTAACATGAGATTTGAGTCCTTTAGGTTCTTGCCTCACATTCCCTGTTGTTTCCACATAAAAATGTGTACATAAATGTTCATGAAAGCATTAATTCCTGAGAGTTAAAAAGCGTGAACAAGTCAGATATCCATCAACTGATAATAGGTAAATAAAATGTGGTTTATCAATGCAGTGGAATATTGTTCAGCGTAAAAATGAGTGGCGTGGATAAGGACATGACCACAGATGGCTAGTGCTAAGAGTGAAGTGTCCAGTTGATATGAAGTGAGGGGATATGCACAAGGACACCCAAACTTGCAGACGGTGCCCATTGGACCTAGCTTCAATGGCTGGATGTTCAGAACCCAACTAGAGGAAGGAAAAGAGGTGGGGACATTTTTGTTTTTTTACTATATACTATTTTTAAGAAATCAAGTGTAAATTGCTACAATCTGATGAATTTGACCTATACTTAGGGTTACAGTAGCTTAAAATACCAACTAAGAGGCAAAGAATCTTTATAACAAGGATCATTCCCATCCCCTCTGTACACAGGGTTAATAGGGATGGGTAACTTAAACATTGGCTACCTGAAATGGGGAGGGGGTTGTAATGGCACAAAGTGACTGGCTTACAAGGTTTCAAGAGGGAGTTTAGATTCAGAGTGTGTGTGTGGGAGGGGGCGGGGTGTTAGAATCCCCACTGAGTGGTTTTCATCCTGTCTAAGGAGCTCTGGTAGCATAGTGGTTATGAATCAGGCTACAAAACTTAAGGTCAGTAGTTCGAAACTACCAGCTGTTCCGTGGGAGAAAGATGAGGCTTTCTACTCTCGTAAAGATTTACAGCCTCAGAAACCCTGT
>NW_006408532.1:1071104-1072658 GCF_000296735.1 Chrysochloris asiatica | reverse complement strand
TTGTATCACAAGAGACCCATCTGCATTTCATTTCATCAGCCCCACCTAGACAGCTTGGATACTATTCACTGGAGATTCTACTTTCCTCCAGGCCCTCTGCATCTAGGTTCCCTCTTGAAAGCTTGTAAGCCAGTCACTTCTTGCCTTTGTAGGCTCAGGTCATTTTTAAGTTGGATTCTTTGCCTTTTTCTTCTTGGGGTGTTGAAGTTTTCTGTAAGTTTTTGAGATTAGTCCCTTGTCTGATAAGTCATTGCAAAAACACTTTTTACTCTTTTGGTGAATTATTTTAATACACATTCTTGTCTTGTTTTTAGGAGGTACCAGTCATCTAGTTTGTCTTCTACTGTTTTTGTATTTTCAGTTATGTTTGACAATCTATTAATGCCATGTCTCAGAGCCCCTAAGTTTGTCCCTATTTTTTCACTGATGATCTTTATAATTCTAGATTTGATGTTTAGGTAATGACTCCTAATATTTTTAGGTTTGTTAACACCTTTAGAAATTTGAAGACATCTGCCCAGAAAAATAATCATCAGTCATTCATGCTAAAAAAATGTCATGCAAGCAATGTAATATTTACTGGTATTTTCCTCACTAGAATATAAACTTAATGAGGCCAGGACCCACATCAGATTTTATTCACCATTTTATCAACACCTACCATAGTCCTAGGCTTGTGAAATACACTGATAAGGAGTAAATAAATGACTTGAAATCACCACATTGCACAATTCCAGAGCCACCTTTCACATAGAACACAGTGTGAATGGTATCCCCTAAAGTTGTGCATTATGGCATCCCAGGATGATGGACACATTAAAAGCAGTTCAGAAAGCTCAATATTGTCTTTGATGTTGGGGGTATCAGTCATCATATCATACAGACTTTTCAACATTGAGAGCTCCTCAGAAAATGTTCTTTTATATCTCACTTTCTGGAAATCTGTTTCACTTGAGAAACTGAGTTGGTGCAATTTTTCATGTTTTCCTCTTTGCTTTTGTCACTTGGAGACTTTAAAGTCAAACTTGCAGCCCATTTTTAGCCCCCACATAAGGACCTTACTGATTACATTTGTACCCTCATATATACCTGGTTCTTCTTCTGCCATTGGTGTGGTTTTTGATTTTTTGTTCATTTTGATTTTTAACCTATTGAGTATGTATCTATGTAGTTGGTGTTAAGTGCTATTGAGTCAGTTCCAACTCATAGCAACTCTGTATAGGGCTTCCAAGGGGCAGCTGGTAAGCTTGAATCGCCAACCTTGCAGTTCATACCGACCTTGTGGTCCAGCACAGTAACCCACACCAGGACTCCGTGTATCTATAAACTGCCACGATTCCCTTGGAGACTAAGACTACAATTCCATTTCCAACTGAGCTACTTCTGGGGTTTGTTTCTATACATGTAACTTGAACTCTCTGAGCCTGCTTTTCCTGAAAAAAAATGGAAATACTAATCCCTTCCTTACAGGATTATTGAAGAATTAAAGAAAGAAAATTTATGTGGAAGCATTTACCTGGCACATAGTGACTGCTCAGGAAAAAAAAAAAAAAA
>NW_006408532.1:1047099-1070219 GCF_000296735.1 Chrysochloris asiatica | reverse complement strand
CTGTGACCCTCCACCTTACCAAACATGATATCCTTCTCCAATGACGGGTTCCTCCTGACAATATGTCCGAAGTATGAGAGATGAAATTTGGCCATCCTGGCCTCCAAGGAGCACTCTGGCTGCACTTCTTCCAAAACAGATCTGTTGGTTCTTTTGGCAGCCCATGGCACTTTCAATATCGCCCCCCTCCCCATACTAAATACCAGCTGTGTCTTAGATGCAGTGTCAGGCCCTTGATACACCCCTCCTCTCAATGAGGATTCATAATAAACCTCCGTGGTCACAGTGGTCATCTCCACTTTATAAATGGGGAGGGTGAGGTTCAGAGAAGAGAGGGAATATGCTGACCAGTGAAGGAATCAGATGGTCTCACATCTCATACTCTTCCCACTGTGTATCATTCGCCACCACCACCACCCCCTCACCCCACCCCCCGTTTCCTTTCAAAAGACCTCCACTGCACATTGAGTATACAAAGCATCCAGGAGATTCACTTTATGACTTTATGGAGACTCCTGCCAGTGGTCATGGTATAAACGACTACCAAACATACCAAACACACACTAGGAGCTCACCCTCACCTCTCTGAGCCTCAGTTGACTCATCCATAACCCCTACCTTACAAGATATTTATGATATCATTCATATCATTGTGAGGATATGAAGACATTAAGTCTTCCCTGAAACCAAAAGAAGTCCTTCTTCTCCCAGCTTCAGTGAGATGCTTTCTTCTGATGCCACTCTAAGAGACTTATGTTTGGCCTCATGGCCAAGAAGAATGGTGAAATTAGTCTGGATGCCTCTGGGGCCCCATATGAAGGGGCTTTTAAATCTTTGTGGAAAAATTCCCTTATCTTTGCACTCCATTTTCCCACAAACTTTTTGAGTCCCCCTTGTGTAAAAGAAAATGTTGGAGGGAAAGCTTGCTGGTAGTCCTTTCTCTCAAGAGCACAGTGGTGAGGCTGTTCCTGACATCCTGAGGCAAAGTGAGTGATGATAGCCACACCCAGCCTAGCCTGAATGAGGTGCGAGGGGCCAGCAAGGGTCACACTGCCTATAGACTAGGATGCTTGTTTCTGTCTTTGTTTTAATTCAAAGCATTTTATTACATGACAAACTATAAGTGGGTGTCAGGCAATGCATTTTGTGGAAAATTTCTACCAGTAAACTGTGGTCACATACACTTCCTTCAGAGCCACCGTTATACATCATTACTGTATCTTTTTACTGCTGTGATTCCATGGTAGGTCTGAGGTGCACACCTTGTTGTCTCTCTACCCAGGGACATAACCTCTGTGAAGTAGTCAGGGGAGGTGTACTCAGGGAGCCGCAACATTCTAATGTTAACTTGATACTTGTTTTCTACCCGACACTTGGGCCTTTTGTTCTGGACTACTTCAGCTTCAGAAAACGTCATGTCTACATGGTCCCATAACAAATGGATGCACTGACTTTGTGTCTCCCAAGGAATATTTCCCTTGAGTTTTTTAAAGCGCTTCAGCTTAAAGCAAGTTCCCCATGTCCTGCTTATCTTGAAGAGGAGAAGCTCTGATTCTTTGTTGTTATCATGGTCTCAGCCGAACCAGTCAGAGTTGAGTGGCGATTTGAAAGCTAGTGTAATTCTTAGAAAATACGTTTGTTTCCAGTTTCTAAATTGGGGCATAAGACAACTGGCCCAAGCCCTTCCTTGATTTGCTGGGAACATTGACAGACATGAAGAGCCCTCACTCTCCATTGTTGTCATGTATATGTGTCTAGAATGTATATGTCCAGAATCCAGAGGCTCTTGTCTGTTGGGTACATATGACTAGGTATCTGATCTGGTCACAAGTTGCTCTGCACTCAAAATTTGTGGCTGTATTTGTATTTGCATCAGGAAGGCACTGGATTTAAGGGTAGGAGATCGAAGTTTAGAGACTAGTTTGACACTTCTACCTATATCCTCTTGAGCAAAGTTCTGTTTCCTCTCTTGCAAAATGAAGATGAGCATACCCTTCCTTTCTATAGCTGAGTTGCTGTAAGGATCAGATGAGCTTTAAAACATAAGAAAGATAAAACTTGAACAGGGTGTGATGGGTCGGGCTTGGAAAATGAAAGGTAGAGGACTCCTTCCTGTTGGGGTCGTGAAGTTAACAGAGTGAGCAAAACGCTTGGTGGCAGGACCCCTCAAGTCTAGTGAGTAGGCTAGTTTGTCTGAGGTAATGATTGTGGATAGGGAAATGGGATTTCATTAGAAACCCCACTAAATTTTGCAGAGCCTTGGCTGATAGACTAGCCGTATCAACTTCGCCCTGTAGGTAAAGTTTCTGAATAAAGTGAGACATGACTGAAGTCATGTTTGAGGTTGGGGTGGTTGCATGGCTGGGGAGACTGGTACCTTGGGTGGCCCTACTGGGGGAGGCAAGCAGCAGAGTGCTAAGGGAGCAGGCTCTACAGGGCCATTTGTCTTTTAGTTTAGTCTCGGTTATAAAATAGCATCTTCTCATTTCTCTGCAACGTTGGGATTGAAGTCTTACAGGAACGAGGGCCTGGCCTGCAGGGGTCCGTGTGGCCACTTGAATGCAGAAATATGAGAAACTGAAGAAGGTTGGGGAAGATACTTATGGAACAGTGTCCAAGGCCAAAAACCGAGACTCGTGAGATTGTGGCTCTGAGACGGGTAAGGCTGGATGATGAGGAGGAGGAGGGAGTACCAAGTTCTGAGCTTCAGGAAATCTGCCTGCTCAAAGAACTGAAGCACAAGAAAATTGTCAGGCTCTGTGATGTCCTCTTTAGTGACAAGAAGCTGACTTTGGCTTTTGAGTTCTGTGACCAGCTGCTTAAAGGCCTGGGATTCTGTCGCAGCCAAAATGTGCTGCACAGAACCTAAAACCCCAGAACCTGCTCATAAATAGGAATGGGGAGTTGAAATTGGCTGATTTGGGATTGGCTCGAGTCTTTGGGATTCCTGTTCACTGTTAGTCAGCTGAGGTGGTCATGCTATGGTACTGCCCACCAGATGGTCTCTTTGGAGCCAAGCTGTACTCCACGTCCATCAGTTAGTGGTCAGCCAGATGCATGTGTGCAGCGCTGGTCAATGCTGGGCAACCCCTCTTCCCTGGCAATGGCAATGACCAACTGAAGGGATGCCCACCAAGGAACAGTGGCCTGCCATGACCAAGTTGCTAGATTATAAGCTCTACCCAGTATACCAGCCACCATGTTCTGGTATGTGTCATGCCACAGCTCAGTTCCACAGGACAGGATCTGTAGGAGAACCTCCTCGAGTGTAACCTTGTCCAGTGAACCTCAGCAGAAGAGGTTCACTGACCTCTAGCAAGTCGAAAACATTTTTTCACATTATATAAAAAAGCTTCCCACTTCTCTGGCTTCTGTCCACCCTAGGTTCTAAGACCCCTGATGCCAGGTTGGGGCCTGACCTCTTTAAACCCCTCCTGAAGGGAGAGTTCACAATGCACTAGGTCCAGCTATGCTGGACCCAGCAACGGTGGGGACACCCTGCTTGGATTCTTTACTCCCTTCGTGGGCTTTATTTAATTTCATAAATTGGCTCCTTTCTCACATACACACACACACAAAATAGCATCTTCTCTTGGTAAGAAAATCTGTAAAGCTCAGAAGACTAGAAATGAGAAGGCATCCATAATCCTATCATTAAAGTTAAAATAGTATGTTATGGTGTTTCCACCTAGGTTCTACAGTTTTTTATTTGTTTTTATTTCCTTTTGTTTTTGTTTTTACAGTTTTTATTCTCTTTTAGACTATTGAGATCTGCCTGGCAAAGCAATTGGTATTGTAGTTATTTGTTTTTCCTTTTATTGTTGTTATTGTTAAGTGCCGTCAAGTTGGTTCTGACCCTTAGTGACCCTGTATAGGGTTTCTGAGGAGTGGCTGACGAGCTTGAACCCCTGACCTTGCAGTTCAAACCGACCTTGCAGTACAGCGCATTAACCCACAGCACCACACCACCAGGACTCTGTTTTTCCTTCTACCAAGTCGTAAACATTTTTTCACATCACATAAAAACTCTTCTTAAACATCATTTGTAATGGCTACAAATATCCCATCAAATGACTCCAGTGATTCTCAGCCCTACCTGTGGATCAGAATCACCTGTGGGACTTTTTAAAAAATGCAACTGTCTGAGCTCCACTCTGAGAGATTTCTATCAGATTCCATGATCTGAAATCAGTACTAAGGGCTACCATGTTCTCCTAATGCTGGTCCTTTTGATTGCCTTTCACCACTTTAAAAAACACTGTGGTGAATACCCTCAGGTAAATTTTCAGGCATGGTTTGAATTATTTCCTTAGGCAGATTCCTTGAAATGGATTTACTGGGCCAAAGAACCCAAATGTGTTGAAGGCCCTGGGTACACAATGTGAGGTAAAGCTGGAGCCCAGAGCCAGGTTGTAGTCTTGAGAGGGGCCTCTGAAGCAGGATGCAGGGCAGGGAGTGTGGAGGCCAAAGGGAGACTTCCAGCAAAGAGCCCTGTGAGGTAGAAGGCCCAGGATGTGTGTGTGGAGGTCAGACTGGTAGTGGCCCTGCAAGTCCCTCCAGCTCATCTGGTCTCTCACTGCTTTGTGGTGTACCCACAGTGCTTGCCATACTGCTATTGTGGCTTCCTATCCTGAGCCAGGGGGGTACAGTCGTGGGACCCAAGTTATGCAAAGTCTCAGTGTTTTTTTGTTTGTGTGTGTGTGTTTTAATATGAAACATGACAAATTAGACTTGTGACTTTTAAGTAGGTTACCTCACTTCTCTGCTGTTCAGTGTTCCCTTCCATAAAATGAATGTGGAATCCCCCTTGGCAGGATGGAGGTGAAGATTCAATAAGCCCAGCCCAGGGCCCACCACTTCCTCTGTGCTGATGAGGTGACAAGGACCCCATCCTGCCTGGAACTGTACCAGGACAGCTCTTGTTTAGCTGTGCAGGACCCTCCTAGATCTGTGAGGAGGGGTCGAGCCCCACCTGAGAGGCAGACACAAGCAGACCAATGTGATCTGAGGAACATTTTCCCAGGCCCAAGCTCACCTGAGAGTCTTAACTTCCTAGCCTTTTCTCTTTTCGCTTTTTTAAACTGGGAACACTTCAAAATACAGCTGGCCGAGGAAGACACTTAAGCTTTATTTTCTGCACATTGCCCAAAAGGGAAGAGAAAAGGGGTCCCACCTCTGAGCCGCAGCCAGGGCCAGGCTTGCTGTACATTTGCTGAGGTGAGGCCTGTGTTCACTCACAGATAGTGTCTCTCTCAGGACCAGGGACCTCCTGGGGGTCAGAAAGTGAGAAGCCAAGGGCATTCAGTCACAACCAAATCTAGTTAAGACTTGGTAGGGCTCTGCTCACCTCCAGGCTGCTTTGTATCCATGATCTCAGTTATTTGCCATGACTGCCTTAAGAGGCCACCACCCCTTCGTGTCCATTGGAGGCACAGGTTGGTAAAGACTTCCTGATAAGGAGTTGAGTTGCGATGCAAACGCAGGTAGGCCTTACTCCAAAACCCAAGCTCCTCTTCCACACCATGCTGCCTTTGTTCTGGTCTCCTTGTGTTCTGTGCTATCAATGTTTTCTCTCCGCACCTCCAGGGCCTGACACGGGTCATGGCACAGTGTAGGCAGCAGTGGGTGTATTTTGGAAAAGCAGATGGAAGGATGGATAAAAGAAAGTAAGGAACAGAGGCCTGGCTGAGGACAGTGGCCTCGGCCTCTATGCAGCACAGCTCTGTTGCATCCTGTTCTGTCTCCTGGCTGTGGACCATGCTGCTGCCTGGCAGAAGGGAGGGCATCTGCAAATCTCAAGGGCATATGACCCATTTTTCAGTCACCTGAGAGAAAATCATGTGCAAAGCCCACGATATTTAACAATATTGGCCAAGCCAACTTGTTCTTCTCAGTTTAAATGACAGAACCACAGCAGCCAGGCCCTCCATTCAGAGAAACCCCCTTTATCCGTGTCAAGCAGCAGCCCAGACTCCAGCTCATTTATTTAGGCCTTTCTTGCTCTCTGACACGCCTCCTACCAGTTGCCAGGCAACTCTGGGAGTAGCAGTGTGTGCTAGGGATTAACTAGTTAGGGCTGGGGTCCTTTTTGGCAAGAAGGGGATAAAAGACAAATGATTTTAATTGCTAGGCCAACAATCCTTTCTCTGCCTGGTGGAATATTGCAACTTTTAGAGGATGCGGTTCATGAATTTGCCTTAAATGTTCCCCATTCTCCCTCCTAGGGAAAATGAATGTATTTTTTGAAAGAATCTCACTTTTACCTCAGTCCTTTGTTTAAAAGATATCATCATGAAATCTGAATAAAACTAACTCACTTACCCCTCCCACCCCTTGAAAGACTTTTCCTAGCACAGTGGCTTCAGTTTTAAAGAACTGTCAAAAATAAAATTACATGCTTTAATTTCATCCCATTTTTCCATTCAAGGTTTCTCATTTCATAGATCAGTCCCGGGACCTGAGCTACCTCCCAGGGTTGATTGGAGTCATCTTAAGAAATTACTTGTGAAATGCCTAGTTCATTGCAGATCTTTGGTCAATGTTAAGTCAGAGAATAAAACCAGTGGATATTGGTTCTTGTAGATGCATCTTGTTCAGTACCAGTAGCTATAGGAAGGGTAGTATAAATGGAGCACTAAAGGTAGTTGTTTATTCAACCAGATTATGTGACCCTCTCAGGACTCACCTATTACTTGGGCTTCTGAAATGAAGAGAACATAACCCCTGGCCACTGGAAGCATATGCTGGGTAGGGCCAGGTAGGTCACTAAACTGACAGTGATGTGGCAATGCTGGAAAGGGGACTTGTAGTCCATCCCCAGACACTAGGCTTCCAGTTTTGGCCAATGGAACCCAGGCATCATCCACCTTATAACACCTGATTGTACACATGATTCTGCTGATTCTGGTTTATCCACCCTAAAACCCCTGCAAGACAGAGAAGTTAAAATAAAAGCACAGGGATTGCCCAGCTTTCAAGCTTGAATGCACCAGACCTAGTTGGAGTAGGTTAAAAAACTCCATATATGTCTGTCTCTTAGTTGAGTAACACTGTTGATCTCCTTTTTAAAAAAAAAACAAAAAAACACCTGTTTATATTTGGTTTTACTATAACTATTTTCATTAAAGTATAATAAACATATTAGTGAACATTTTAAAAATT
The DNA here is from genome assembly GCF_000296735.1 of Chrysochloris asiatica. NCBI lineage: Eukaryota > Metazoa > Chordata > Mammalia > Afrosoricida > Chrysochloridae > Chrysochloris > Chrysochloris asiatica. The sequence goes on along the minus strand of NW_006408532.1, from coordinate 1,063,058 downwards.
GGACTATATATATATATATATATACACCCACACATATATATGTTGTTGTTGTTGTTAAGTGCCATCGAGTCGGGTCCGACCCATAGCGACCCTGTACAGGGTTTTCGAGGGTGTAAATCTTTACGGGAGTAGAAAGCCTCATCTTTCTCCCGCGGAGCAGCTGGTAGTTTCGAACCGCTAACCTTAAGGTTCGCAGCCCGATTCGTAACCACTACGCTACCAGAGCTCCTAAAACCATAATTCTATAAGATTAATACAACTACCTCAACTGCCTTTTGTGTATTCTCTTTACTTGTTTTTTACTTTGCAAAATGTTTGCCTAGCTGCAAACAAACGTAAGTTAGAAGTTTGGTTTTCCTCATGAAATGTATTTTTATTTGGCAGCAGAATATTCCATCAAGTACAACTATCAGAATTTTCATAGCCATGCTCTCGGCTTCAATATTTAGGTTGTTTCCAATCTTTTAATGCTCCACAGAACATCTTTGTGAGTAAAACTTTGGAATGCTCTATTTCCAAGGCCTTTGAGTCTGTGTGTGAAAGCCAGACTGTGGATGCACTAAGCACAACATCATAAAGAGGCAGATTTCAGGTGAGAACCGTCGGTGGTGTGCACCCTCTGCCCTGCACACAGATAAGCAGAAGATACTCAAGCCCCCGAAAGTGTATGTTGCCAGTTTGTCTGTACTTCCATCTTGCACTCAAAAGGGTTTGAGGAGCTTTAAGACAATATGTGGAGCCCTGGTGTAGCATTGTAAGATAAACACTGAACTGCTAACCATAAGGTAGGTGTTTCAAACCCACCAGCCACTCCTCAGAAACCCTAAACAGGGTCACAGTGAGTTGGAACCAACTTGACAGCACTTAATAACAAAATAATATGTACAGTACTGTAGTAAGAGAGGTGAGGAACCCTGGATTGAGAAGTGAGGAGGAAAATGAGACTGCCAATCTAAAAGAATAGTGTTCATACTTGTTCAGCAAATGTCAGAGAACCTGAAACCATGCAAAACACAATAAAATCTACCTGTTTCCTGTGAAAGTATAGCATGTAAAATGATACATAAAAGCTTGATAAGAAATCAAATATTTAACTATTTCCTTTAATATTTATTTGGTATTTATGTTATTGTTCACCAGCACTTATAGGCAAGTGGGGGTGGTCAGGACCAAAGGTTTAAAATGAATAAATCCATTTGAGTCAAGTTTTTTAATTGCATAAGAGAAAATATATTGAGGTTTTTTTCTAATCAAAGCATTTTTTGCTTATTGGGAAAAGATGGCCATTGGCCAAGGTCCACTGTCCATCTCACAGGAACGCTGATGTTCCTCAAGGACACAGTTGGATATTCTTGGCTCTTTCGAATCACACAGTGAACACTCACTGAACTGGAAACTATTGTCCTAGAAGTCGACTGACCAAGTAAAAAAGTAGGTCCTTAAGTGAGAGAAGATGAGAGCTGGCAGGGAACCCGCTTAAACACTGTGATCAAACTTAACTCAGTGATTTCAAAGAGCATCACTGAATATGATCAAAATGAAATTCCCATATGTTCTAAAATGCTTGAAAAATAAAATACAGTTAGTGTGCCTTTGACTATTCAGGAACATTGGAGGTTTTAACTTAGTCTCATTTTAATAATCCTAACCCCTCCTTTCTCACTTTGTTCTTGAAGGATGTTTTATACACTATATTGTTGTTGTTGTTGTTGTTGTTGTTAAGTGTTGTCGAGTCAGTTCCGACCCACAGCGACCCTGTATAGGATTTCCAATGAGCAGCTCGTGAGCTTGAACCGCCCACCTTGCAGTTCAAATGGCTTTGCAGTCTGGTGCATTAACCCATAGCGCCACACCAAGACTCCTTATACACTATGTTGTTGTTGTGAAGTGCCGTCGAATCGGTAGCGACCCTGTATAGGGTTTCCAAGGAGCAGCTGGTGAGCTTGAACCGCCAACCCTGCAGTTCAAATGGCTTTGCAGTCTGGTGTATTAACCCACAACGCCACACCAGGACCCCACTATAGTGGTGTGGTGTTTCATAGGTGCTCATTAAATGTATTTGTTAAATGAGTAGATGAATAATGCCTGTCTTTCCATGCCATGCATCAGAGAGACTGATCATATTTCAATGTGGCACAGTATACATGCTTAGTTAAAAACAAAAGCATCTGCAACTTCACTTTTGAGCACTGAGAAGAATGAATGGACGCAATCCCTACACAGTGAATGTAAATGTCAAACAAAAGCACAACCCTGCTCCTGCTTGGTACCTAACCAGCATTTAGGATGTGGAGAGTACCACCCTTGATGAAATTATCGGATGCAATAAATTCTCATTTCCAGTTTGAGAACTTGATAGAGTATGCAAATGGATTAAGAGAATTTGTTTTTTTAGTACTGTAACTCTGTGGAAGCAGTGACAATAAGCTCACTGTAGGTTTTATACTTTTTCAGTGGGGCTCTGAAGAGGAACCTTTCTGGTCCATTTTCAAGCAAAGTTAACACTAGACGATTTGGAGCCTGAAACAGTGACATGACTTCATGTACACAGCTAGACCGTGTACATCTGAGGAACAGGATTTTATCTTCTTCTTATATGCCAGTAGGGTCACAGTATCATAAGATAGAGGGATGTTGGATTCCTTCTATGGAGATTATGCTATTTATGATGAATAGCGGATTGAATTGTAGACTCCCATCCCCTTCCCAGCTCCATATATCTACATAGATTTCCTACAGTGTGGACACATTTTCTGAAATGTAAGTCTACACATTTAATGTTATGTTCCCCTTTCACAAAGAAATAGATACCTATCCTGAAGGGAGGGTCATGTTTGCTTATGTATATCAGATGCAGAGTCTGATACATAGCTGGGCTCAATGACTATCTGTTGAATGAATGAAATTACAATAGTCCTTAGTATAATGCCCTGAATTATTCAAGAGCTGAAACAGATTTTTGTTCATCATTAATATAAAGTCTTAAGAAAGAGAAAAGAACATCAAGGATTTCTTCTCAGCTAGGCAATTTACATATATTTTCTTACTGGATTTTTACAGCTCCTATATGAAGAGGTCCTGGTGTGGCGCTGTAGGATGTGTATTGTACTGCTACCCACAAGGTCAGAAACCCTATACAAGGTCGCTATGAGTCAGAACAGACTCGATGGCACTAAGTAACAACAGCAACAACAATCTGAAGAGAATAACATAACCCCATTTTTCTGATGAGAAACCGAGGCTAGAAAAGATTATGACCCTCCATCTGCCTGATCCTAGCAACCAACCGGTGCTCTTTCCTCTGACCACTTTCTGCAGCTGTGATTACCATATGGTCTATGCTATGTACAAGTTGAGGGCATTTCAGATGAAAACTGAGCTGGTTTTTTCTTAAGACTCAATTTCTTATCCATGCAAAAGTTGCTTGACAAATGCAGGTGAAACTAACACCATTTATAAACTATTTTGCAAAGGGGCAATGTCAAAATTTTAGATCACTTTTTAAAAACATCCCTTTAATAGATCACTTTAATTGCCTAATATTTTGTTGTTTAAATATTTGATATTTATGGTGATAATTGGATGAAGAGTAAAACAGTGTATAGCCCTCACTCCCCTTTTCCTGGACTGACACCTAGTGGCTGGTTTTCTCACAACAATGGTAATTCATGCACTAAGAACTTCTTGATGATAGCTGTTTTTGAACTGATTTTAAGAATTTTGAATCAGTTATTTTCCTTATAATAAAAATAGCTAAAATAATGTAATATTAACTTAAGAATTATCCTAACAATCCCTGGTGTGGCACTGTAGGATAAGAACTGGACTTTTAACCCAAAGATGGGCGTTTCAAACCCACCAGCCACTCCTTGGAAATCCTACACAGGTTGCTATGAATCAGAACCAACTCGATGGCACTTAACAACAACAACAACATTGTAACAATAGAGCTTTTGTTTGATTTACCCTGTACAAAATGATACAAAACATTTGAAATCTTGGTATACCACAAAACGATATAAACATTGAGACCTCTGATCTGCTCTGTCTTGGGCACTTGGCTTGCACCTGATGATGAATAAAACCTGGTCACTGCTCCTAAGGACACTCCTGGAGCTGAGACAGAAAGCAAAGTAGAGTGGCAATAAGTGTTATAGTTTGTGTTGTACCAGATGGTGAACAGTTAAAGTCAGAGCTAGTCACTTTCAGCTAGATGTTGAAAGAAGACTTCCCAGGGAGAGATCTACTTGGAATAGGACCTGACAGGAGGAATAGTAGTTCCCCAGGGGTAGGAAATAGCTCATGCAGAGGCTTGGGACTGGAGTTACATGACATGGTGGGGTGCTTAGGTGGTCATGTGCCTGAAGCATAGACAGGAAGAAGGAATGCAGCCAGGGACAGAGTAGAGGGGTGGTCACCTTCCAGTCCATGAAAGACCTTGAATGAAGACCACAAAAGGATTTTAGGATAAATATCATAGACCAGTATTTCCAGAACAGAGCTTCTCAAAATATTAGATCTATTGTTGTTGTTGTTGTTAAGTGCCGTCAAGTTGGTTCTGACCCACAGCGACCCTGTATAGGGTTTCCAAGGAGACGCTGGTGAGCTTGAACCGCCAACCTTGCAGTTCAAACGGCTTTTGTTCTGGCGCATTAACCCACAGCACCACACCAGGACTCTATAAGATAAGTAAAATTTGGAGTTGTTGTATACTGTATTGCATACAACATTGTATATTATAAATTGTAACTTATTTATTTGGAGATTTATAGTGCACATTACAGAAGCCTGAAACAAAACCAAACTCTGCCTTTGAGTGGATTCCAACTCATAGAGACCCTGTATAAGGTTTCCAAGGCAGTAAATCATTACAGGAGCAGAAAGCCTCATCTTCTGTGGAGCAGCTGGTGGATTTGAACTGCTTACTTCCAGTTAACAGTCTAGTGCTTGTCCTACAGCACCACTGGGTCTCCTTTACAGAAGCCTAGCAGTAAAGAAATCTGGTTAATTTTGTTTAAACCAGCATTTTTCAGAACCCTCCTTCCCCATAAAATATCCATTAACAGTCCATGTATCTAATATTCCTTACAACACAGTCTGGGAAATACTGCTAGTTAGTGATGAATTTGTCTTGCTCTGAGACCATGGAGTTAGGTTCATATTTCCCAGTCTCATTGCTAGGAACCTCAGCAAAAGAAAAGCATGTTCTTATTCTAAAATACTTCTTGTCTAATCAGACAGACGCCTTTGGCCAACAGACATAAAGCCCAGCCATCACTTGGCTGTCCCACAGGCTGCCCTGTGTCCCCTTTGCCCACAAGTTTGATCAGTGTATCAGTCAAGATTTAACTGGGGCAGCAGAAACCACTAAAGATGTTTACAACAGAGGGAAAATAATGCAGGAATCTGATGACACAAGTGATGGAGAAGCAGAAACTCAAAAAAGGACAGAAAGGGGACCCAAAGATGAGCAAGGCCACCATTACTTGACTAGGTCTGTCTGGTGGGCACTTGGTTCATGGAGAAGGGTACCATTGCTAGACAACCCGTCACAGCAGAGAGGCAATGACAAAATACTCAGCCTCTCCATCCCTCTTCCTAATCTCTCACCAGTGCCTTGCATGGAGCTAACTGATCTGTGAGCCCAGGAGGTTACCCTCCTCAGTTCTCAGTTCTTCAAAAAGCAGAAAAGAGTGAGAAGGTGTGAGATCAAAGCTAGCACTAGTAAGGCTATTTAGTGATTCCCCCTCCCAAACAAATAATGGACAATATGGTGAAGTTAAAAGTCCCTTGATTGGTAATCAGACCTAGTGATTTGTGTGACTCCAGGCAAGTTACTGCATCCTTCTGAATTTTAGTTCTTTAGTTGTAGACAGAAGACTTTTCTCATTTGCTGACACAGGGCTACCTTGACACATACCTGATGTTTCCTGACTAATAAAGGAAATAAGAACAAGGTGTTTAAAACTGTGGACTTAGTCTAGAACTAGCAGGAATGTCAGAAATCCATATATATGTTATGATGCTGTAGGATAAGCACTAGACTGCTAGCCACAAGCTAACTGTACAGGTTCACTTTGAGTTGGAACCAACTCGACGTCACTTGACGACAACAACAACAGGAGTGTCAGAAATCCATATATGTTGACTCCCCCACACTGGACTGAGATTTGTTGGTTTTATTAGCTAACAGTTATGACCTAGTAGATGTCTAATTTCTTAGTATATTCTCTTCCTGGGAGCTCGGGAGTTGTAGGAGGCTTGTACAATGTATGTTGGAATATCTTAGTGTTGGAGAGGTACTCTGAATTTACAGTAAGAAGTAGTTCAGCACACTGAAAAGCCACAGCCATCAAGTCGATGCTGACTCATAGTGACTCTGTACAGGGTTTCCGAGGCTGTAAATCTTTACGAGAGCAGAAAGCCTCATCTTTCTCCCGCGGAACAGCTGGTAGTTTCGAACTGCTGACCTTGTGGTTTGCAGTCCGATTCATAACCACTACGCTACCAGAGCTCCTTTTCATTTATTAAATGGAGATAAAAGTTCCATCCTTGCAATATTATTTTAAGAAGTAAATGAGATGGCAGGTGTAAAGTACTCATTGTCTGTTCAATCCTCTCTGCCCTCCTCAACAATCTATGGCGGCAGCTTCCTTTTTTATCCAGTGAATGCTCCATTCATCAGCAGTCACATTCCAGGGAGGTGTGGCAGGCTGTTTGGAAAGCTAGAGATCACTTATGTTTGGTTTGTTGGTGCATGCTAGTCAGGTGACCTGGCAGATCTCTGCTCACCCTGTTCCCATCAGTCACAGCTCATTGGCATTATTCATAAGCTATTTGCGTGAGACTTTCTTTGCCCATATTCCAATTGAAATGTGTTTTTAATTCCCATCTTCACCACATTCAAAATGGACTCTCTATTTTAAGGTTGTCCTGAGCAAGTCACTTGCCAGCTTAGTGGGTCATTGTTTTTGTTGTTAAGTGCCATCTTTGAATTGGTTCATTAGTCATTACCTGTTCTCTAAAGGAGGAGACCTGGTGTGGCACTGTGGGTTAATGCACCAGACTGCAAAGCAGTTTGAACTGCAAGGTCAGCAGTTCAAGCTCACCAGCTGCTCCTTGGAAACCCTATACAGGGTCGCTGTGGATCGGAACCAACTTAGTGGCACTTAACAACAACAACAACAATTGTCTAAAGGGGAAATTTTATCCCAAATTGATTAGTTTATCCTAAATAGATGAATGTTATGCAAAAGAAGTATGGGAGAGAAGAAACCAACTTTCCCTGAAACCTTACTTTTTTCTTTTTAAGTGTATGTTCTTGGTTAAATCTGCATGCTATTACTCCTAACGTAGATGAGGAACTTAAAGCAAGGTGATTTGAAATAACGTAAGTCAGCAACTTTGTTTGCTTTATTTTTGTTTTTCATTGTGGTGGAATATATATAAGAAGACATTTTGCCATTTTGACCATTTTTATGTGTACAATTCAATAAATTAATTATATTCCCCATGTTGTATGATGGTCACCATTGTTTCATCACCCTTAACAGAACTGCATCTGCTTGAAGGCACTTAACAACAGAAGCTCATTATCCCTTAATCAGCACCTCTCCATTTCTCCCTCCCACCCATCTGTAGATGTTGTTGTTAAGTGTGTTGAGTTGGTTCCAACTCATAGCGACCCTGTATAGGGTTTCCAAGGACCTGGTGGTTCAAACCAACCTTGTAGTCCAGTGCTTTATACCACAACACCAAACGAAGACTGCTACATCTCTGTTGTTGTTAAGTGCCATTGGTTCTGACTCATAGTGACCCTGTACAGGGTTCCAAGGAGCAGTTGGTGAGCTTGAACTGCCGACCTTTCTTCCTTCTCCATGCACTTGCCTAGCTATCAGTGGCTCCATACAATATTTGTCCTTTAGTGTCTGACTTACTTCACTCCATATCAATGTTTTCAAGGTTCATCACTGTCATAGCATGTATTAGAACTTTATTTATCTTCATAGCTGTGTTGTTGGCTCTGTAGGATAAGCACTGGGCTGCAAACTTTAGGGGTCAGTGGTTCAAGCCTACCAGCAGCTCCTCAGCAGAAAGATGAATCTCTCTGCTGCTCCAAAGATTGGAAAACCTCTACAGGGTCACTATCAGTCAGAACAAACTTGGCAGCATTTAACAACAGCAACAACAAGATTCTATTTTAGGTATTTTTTATTTTATTTTTATTCATGTCACTTTCTTTTTGCATTTATCTGTTGATGGACTCGGGTTGTTTCCACCTTTTGGTTATTATAAATAATGTTGCAGTGGACATTGGTATACATGTATGTTTGAATCTCTGCTTTCCATTCTTTGGTTATATATGTTGTTGTTGTTGTTATGTGCCATGGAGTCAGTTCCGACTCATAGCGACCGTGTACAGGGTTTCCAAGGTTGTAAATCTTTACGGAAGCAGAGCGCCTCATCTTTCTCTTGCAGAACAGCTGGTAGTTTCAAACTGCTGACCGTGAGATTAGCAGCCTGATTAGTAACCACTACAGGAGTAGAATTGCTGGGTCTTTTAGTAATTTAAAAAACAAAACAAAAGCCTACATGTTATTTAAAACTAAGACAACTTTGAGCATATACCAAGACTCCGTTTTCTGGAGTCTTCGAGACGCAGCATCTTGTTAGTTGCCATGGAGTTGATTCTAACTCATGGCAACCCACGTGTGCAGAGTAGAACCACCCCCACAGGGTTTTCAGTGCTGTGACCTTTTAGAAGCAGATCACCAAGCTCATTTCCCCAAGTGTCTCTGGGAGGGCTTGCACAGACAACCTTTCATTTATCAGTCAAGCACTTAACTGTGTGTGTTACCCAGGGACTCCTAGAGATGCAACAGGTAATAAAATATAGTTCTAACCCTCAGATCTTATGCAGGCATAGCAAAAAGTATTGCTACTAGGATTCCAGTTCATACATGCATGGGTTTATGCCAAACTGAACATATTTAAGCGTATCTCTGTGATCAGTGGATGACTGCAGACAAGTTCTCTCAGCAATACACTTGTCTTAGTCTTGTTTGGGTGCCTTCAAAGAAAGAAAAAATGTCTTCAAAGGGATCGGCTGGGCCAGTTACATTCAAAACAGGGAGGTCAGTTCAGAAGGTTATGGCAACTGTTTATTGAGATTCCAAAGGGGTAATCTTGATATGTTTTCTCAAAGGGCATAGGATGATCATGGGAGCTTATTAGGAAGAAGTTTTAAGAAAATTGAAAACTGCATTTATGAGGAAAAGTTCAGGAATTTTTTCCCATCACAACAATATGCCTTCTCATTCTTAAAGGGTAGCAAGGCCAGACCTATGAGACAGCCTATGAAACCTTACCTAAACCACCCTACAGTCCTGATCTTGCCCCTTCAGACAACTTTTTGTTCCCCAAACTCAAAGTGCACTGAAAAGGAATGTGATTTGGATCCCTCAAGGATGGTAGAATTGCAGTTTTGATATAGTGGAAGTGGAAGAGTGCAGAATTCTTTGGGGAAGGATTTGTTGTTGTGTGCCATCAAGTCCATGCTGATGACTCGTAGTGACCCTGTAAAGAGTGATGGAGACACTGCCTTCAGAAATGTTATTGAAGTAGATGGAGGAAATGTCTAGAAATAATAGCTTCACATTTTTATAAGTTTACTTAATAAAGGGTTCTGATTTTTGTAGCAATACTTTGTGACTTATCCTATTATATTGCCATTACTTTGGAAAAGAAAATTTCATAAGTACCCCATAGTTTTCCCATGGAGTAACATGTAGAGAAATCCCATCTATAAACTCAAGTTATTTGTACATATTTTGAAAACTAATATTAATGAGTTATTTCTGTGTGCTAGGCACCATTGAATCCTCACAACCATCCTATGGGGCAAATTACATTTTTCTCCCCATTTTTCAGATGAGGAAACTAACACATTAAACTCACTGCCATTGAGTTGATTCTAACTCGTAATACTCCTATAGGAATGTGTCGAACTGCCCCTCAGGGTATCCGAGGTTGTAAATCTTTATGGTTGCCACATCCTCCTCCTGTGGGATGGCTGGTGGGTTTGAACTACTGACCTTTCAGTTAGTTCACTCAGGTGAGTGTTTGACCAGTATTCCACCAGGGCTCCAGCTGAAACACAGAGATGTTAAATAATTTGCCCAGAATTATACAATTAGAGAAGTGATTGTTGTTGTTAAGTGCCGTCAAGTCGATTCCAAACTATAGAGACCCTGTATAGGGTTTCCTAGGAGCAGCTGGTGAGCTTGAACCGCAGACCTTGCAGTTCAGACAGCTTTGCAGTGTGGCGCCTTAACCCACAGCGCCATACCAGGAGTCCGGAGAAGTCTAGCTAGGACTAGATAGCAGGATCTGCTGAACAGGGATCCTCTTTGATCCATCTCTTTACTCAAGCACCTGTCGCTGCCAAGGTCTGGCACAGAGTAGGTTCCCAATACAAACTTAAGGAATGTAACTGACTCAGTGGCTCTGTAAGATAAGCTCTGGACTGCAAACCACAAGGTCAGTGGTTCGAGCCCACCAGCCACTCCCTGGAAGAAAACTTAGGTTTTCAGCTCCTGCAAAGATTTAGTCTCATAAACCTCAGGAGTCCTAGTGTGGTGTTTGTAAAATAAGCGCTGTGTCACTTGGTTGATTTGAACTGCAAGGTTGGCACTTAACAATCACAGCAGCTGGATCCTCCAATGAATTGAAATATACTTAACAATTGTTAAGTTCTGTTGAGTCACTTCTGACCCTGTATAAGGTTTCTGAGAAGCAGCTGGTGGGTTTGAACCACTTTGCAGTTAGCAGTTTGGTGTTTATCCTACAGTACCACACCAGGACTCCACTTAATAACTAGTTACTGGTTAAAGATCAAGACCAAGATAATGAGAGTAGTATACAAGTTTCATGGAAGTAGAAAAGAGACTTCTCTAAGCCCAGCAATCAGAGACTCCTCCAGGACAGACTGGTCTCCCCAGCCAAGCAGCCAAGATGCTTTCTGCATCAGTATGAACTGTGCGGAGAAGCCAGATAGAAGAAAGCAATCGCTACATGCTGCTGGCAGCAGGGAGTGCAGCAAAATGGTTTTATGTACCCCAGGAATGCAGAGTCACCACCCTGACACAATGAACCAAGATGCTAGAGCTCAAATTTCCTCAGTAGATGCTGACTTCTCACCCAAAGAGGATCAGATGCAGCAGGTCACCAGGGAAAAATCATGAGCTTTAGAGGCAAATCTGGTTCCCAATCCTATTCCATCTCTTACTGGCACGTACCCTCACCCTGGAGTCCTCTGTGTCCCCAGCATTCTTTCTCTGCACAAAATAGCATCGTGTGAAACATATATTAACTTTGTTGTTGTGATTGTTGTTGTTAAGTACCATGGAGTCGGTTCCAACTCATAGTGACCCTGCACAGGGTTTCCAAGGCTGTAAATCTTTACGGGAGCAGAAAGCTCATCTTTCTCCCACGAAACAGCTGGTGGTTTCGAACTGCTGACCTTGAGGTTAGTGGCCTGATTTGTAACCACTATGCTACCAGAGCTCCTTATATTAACTTTACTCTTTATTTATTCTCTGTGTCTTCCACCTTAGAGTACAAGGGTGGTCAAAAAAGTATTGCTACAAAATCATAGCACCCATGATTATACAAAAATATCAAAATGCGAAGGTATTGTTTCTTAGTGTAGCCTCCAACTTCATCTCTCCACTTCCAAAGGTGGTGTTTTTATCTTTCTAACCCTTCCTTGAACTCTGAGCTCTTTGATTTGCAACATGTCACAGTGTCCATTTTGGCATCCTCTAGGGACTCAAATCATGCTCTTTTTAAATGTTCTTTGAGTTTGTGGAGCAAGAAGTCTGAAGGAGCAAGATGGGGTAAAGTTTCCCAAAGAACTTCTGAGAGAACAGTCCTTGCTACTGATTAAGAATGGGCAGGTACATTGTCATAATGGAAAAAAAAAAATTCCTCGGTGCAACTTTCCTGGCCTCTTACTCAACGACGCAATTTTTCATTTTCTTAAAACTTTTCCCTAAAAGGCTCTCATGATTGTCCTGTGTCCTTTGAGAAACTCAAGATTACCCCTTTAGAATTCCAAAAAACAGATGTCATGTGGTGCTGTAGGTTAATACACTGGAGTGCAGATTGGTTTGAATCGCAAGGGTGGTAGCTCAAGCTCACCAACCACTCCTCAAAAATGCTATACAGGGTCATTATGGGTTGGAACCAACTCAATGGCACTTAACTATTTCCTACTACAGTGAAACCTATTACAGCCAGAACTTGGCAGCACTGACTTGTTTTTCTGAGTCTCCCAAGTTGTCTCCCTCTGACAGGGTACAGTCTTGCCATTTTTCTGATGGCTCTCTATTAGTGAGAAATATTAGAATTTGTTGTCTTATGCAGATTCCAGCATTCTTGGATTTTACTGTAATTGGTAGCTGGATCCAGAGATTGAATTGACTTGAGTTCGTTCCCTTTGGCATGACTGCAAGTGATGCTTGGCAAGACTGTAGTAGTGTCATCAGGTCTGGTTGTGAATGAACAGATATAGGCATGGAGCACCATTGGCTACTAAGATCACTAAAAGAGACCTAACCAGACCTGATGTGACTGCCAAACTATAGTAAAATATAGTTGCAAAATCTGGAACCTGTGTAAGGTGGCGTGGTGCTGTAGGATAAACACTGGACTACTATCCACAAGTCCAGTAATTTATACTCACCAGCCACTCCATGGGAGAAAGATCAGACCATCTGCTGCTGTAAAGATTTGCAATCTCAGAAGCCTTCTATCGGGTCGCTCTGAGTTGGAATTGACTTAGTAGCAGTGAACTTAGTTTGGTTTCACTAATTGGTTGTGCTCAAAAATGGACTTATCAGCAGTGGGTTTGGGTTTTGTTTTTATTTTTATTTTTGGTGATCTGTGATACCTTCCTTGCTGGCTGATATTGCAAGATATTCCAGGCTCACCTTGTAGATTTCCTGCCCTAAATCTGGAATCAGTCATTGCTATAGGAAGCTCTGATTTCTTAGTGACAAATGATGTAATTCAAGTCCAAACTTGAGTGCTAGGGATATTCGTTGCTACTAGGTTAATCATTGTTACTAAGACATTTCCATGGACAGAGCTAGGAGAGATATTCATATATTTATACATTGTTTCTGGTAAGTACTGTTGAGTTGTCTCTGACTCATAGCGACCCTGTATAGAGTTTCTGAGGAAAGGCTGGTGGGTTTAAAGTGCCGACCTTGAGATTAACAGTCTGGTGCCTATCTTACAGCGCCACACCAGGGTATACAAATATTTTGTGAGTTCATCTGATACTTCCAATTTAAATTCAAGACTACAGAGCTTTTAGTTAGTGTCTTCATTACCTGCTGTTGTGATTGTTAAATGCCGTCGAGTCAGATCTGACTCATTGCAACCCTGTATAGGGTTTCTGAGGAGTGACTGGTGAGTTTAGACCACCGACCTTGTAGTTCAAACTGACTTTGCACTTCAGCACATTAACCCACAGTACCACAGTGCCACTATAGTATAAATGAGTGGCTTTAACAAACAGAAATATACTTTCTCATTGTTTAGGAGGTTAGACATCTGAATTCCGGGTGCTTGCTCTGGAGGAAGAAAGGTGCTAGTGTCTTTCAAGCTTCTGCTCTTAATTGATCTTCATGTGGCTGAGCCTCTTCTGTTACATTTGCATTTCCTTTCTTCTGTGAAGAGAATCCTCAAGGTTCTCAGAGACATAAGGGATGTTAGAATTAGAATATCTTAAAATTACCCACTGATTTTCATATACAGCCATCTTAGAAAGCAATACACTACAAATACTACCACTAGCATGATTATAGAAAACCTTAAAACTTTTCTGCATATTCTCTCTCCATTATCCCCCAACTTTTGACTAATCAGCTTTATCTACATGGGTAGAGCATGCAGCCATTACACACTCTCCCCTTCCGTTGGTCTTGTATCTTGTTCCCAGTCCTAAAGGTTATATCATAGCTTCAGTCATTTTTGTTGTCTGAAGGCTGCTCCTTAGTCGATTCCTCAGGAAGGCTCACGAGAACAGTATTCCCTCAGTTCTTCAATGTTGGTGATAGTTTTTTCTGTGCTCTTTATATGTGGCATTCAGTTTTGCTGGGTATAAAATCCTTGGCTCATTCTTTTTTTACCGAAGTATCATAAATAAGTTATTTGATTTTCTTCCAGAAAAAGTGTTGCTGTCAGTGTCTAATGATAATCTTCATTTTCTTTGTGTACTAAGTCATGTGTTCTTCTTACTAGATGCCCAAGGAATTTTTTTTCTCATCCTTTAAAGCCCAGTGATTTTTTTTTTTTTTTTTTTAAACTAGACTTGGGTCTTGAATGGATATTCAGGTTTATATTTTAAGGTTTGGTATGTATTCCTTCAACATATTTGAAATATATTTTCAATCTTTTTTTTTTTCTTTCAAATTTTAGGAAAGTCTTCTTGAATTATGGATTTTAGCATTCTTCAATATTTTTTACTTTCTTTTCACCTCTTTACCTTTTTTACATAGCTTTTTTTTGAGCTCCAATACCTTGATTTTTTTTATTTTTTAAAGTTTTCTGTTTTGTTTTGTTTTTCTTAAAGCATTATCTGTTGAGTTTATTTGCTCCTATACTGTATTTTTACACAAGCAACAAGCAACATGTGTTACACATTCTTGTTTTGTTTTCAAATTGCACAACCCTTCTCACATTAGTTTCCTATTAGCTCTAGGTGTAATATATATGTGTGGGAATACTATGTGTGAAAAATACAGTGATCCTAGTTTAATCTTCATTTCTAATGTTTCTTTTATTTCTAGTTCTTTCTTGAGTTCTGTCCTCTCATTTGCTAAGTTTTTTTAAATCAGATATGTGTTCTTTTTTATCTTGCATTAGTTTCTTAGTGTCCTTAGTTCATTTTGACACTGTAGGTTGGAGTTTTAATGTTCTGTATGCATCTCTTTTGGGTATATTTTCCTTTTCTATCAGGAGGTTATTCTGTCCCTTTTTTTTGTATGAGATTTTACTTATTCCTTTATGTTATATGTTTTTATGTGAAGTTCAGTTTTCTGAGCTTTAGAATGAAAAGGTTCAGGAAAGATTCTCTAACCTCACAGGCTTCCCTCTTCTGTTGCTTATGATAGTTTTTTAAACTTTACCAGCTACTTTCTGAACTTTCACATATAATACATAAAATAGATGAGGAAATCATGAAAATAAATGTATTAATTTCCAAATTCTTTAATTTCAAAAGACTGTGTTTACTGCTCAGCACAGAAATTGCAAGGTCTGATTGACTCAAGTTTAATTGATTTCAAACTTCCAAAGCACTGGTTTAATCTACTATGCTGAGATATTGAATTTCCACAATGATCATGGGAGCAACGGGGTGGCTCAGCTTTAATGTAACTTGAATGTAGCACCGTGTTTTCCTCTCCTGCTTGTAACCTGAAAATGCCAAGGAGAATGGAGAATGGAAAGTTCTTGCAGACCCATAGAGACATTTTTGGTGTGCTAAGGAGAGTGAATCATGATTCAGATACAAGACTTGACTCTGTAGAAAAAGTGCTTTTATTTAGCAGGAACATGGAATGTATGAAGTATGAATATGGGAAAATTGGGTATTGTCAAAAGTGAAATGGAACGCATAAACATCGATATCTCAGGCATTAGTGAGCTGAAATGGACTGGCATTGGCCCTTTTGAATCTGACAACCACATGGTTTAATATGCCGGAAATGACAAATTGAAGAGGAATGGTGTTGCATTCATTGTCAAAAAGAACATATCCAGATCAGTCATGAGGTACAACGCTATCTGTGATAGGATAATATCCATGTGCCAACAGGGAAGACCAGTTAATACCACTATTATTCAAATCTATGCACCAACCACTAAAGCCAGTGAGGATGAAATAGAAG
>NW_006408532.1:1045410-1046355 GCF_000296735.1 Chrysochloris asiatica | reverse complement strand
GAGTAAACACATCTTTAAAAAATTTTTGAAACACATATTGAGCATCTGTCTTCTATGTGCTTGACATAGATCTAGACACTCTACAACCACACAGCTAGTAAGTGGCAGAATCATGATTCAGATACAAGACTTGACTCTGTAGAAACTGTGCTTTCCTTTAGCAGGAGAAACATTCAAACAGCAGAAACTGAGGAGGCCAAAATGATATAACTCATCCACACATTACTTGTGACCCTGCCTTTTATACATCAAAATGCCCTATATGTACCTGTGTTCATGATTGTGGCTTGTGAGTGCCAACTCTGGATGAAGCAATAGCAACCACTATCTGCATTCCTTATACATGTCTGAGATACTGCTTTGACTCATGCTGTGCCCTGGACCATAACCTTGTTGGTTCCTATTGTCTTTATTAGAATGTTTCAGAATCCTTGCTATTCTTAGAAAATAGAGTGAGATATGGGAAAAGGTTCTATGTTTTTGAATAAGACAGACAAAAGTTCATATCACAGCATTGTTTTCCTTGTCTGTAAAATGGAGCATTATTGCCAATTTCAGGTAGCTGTTATAAGGATTTACTGTGTAATTAGAATAATGTTTATTGCCACATATTGTTGTTGTTGTTGTTAAGTACTGTGGAATCGGTTCGACTCATAGTGACCCTGCACAGGGTTTCTGAGGCTGCAAATCTTTACGGGAGCAGAAAGCCTCATCTTTCTCCTGCGGAACAGCTGGTAGTTTTGAACTGCCGACCTTGAGGTTAGCAGCCCAATTCGTATCCACTATGCTACCAGAGCTCCTTATTGCCACATATTGTTGTTGTTGTTGTTAAGTGCCGTTGAGTCGTTTCCGACCCATAGCGACCCTGTACAGGGTTTCCGAGGGTGTAAATCTTTACGGGAGTAGAAAGCCTCATCTTTCTCCCGCGGAGCGGCTGGTAGTTTC
>NW_006408532.1:1042214-1045310 GCF_000296735.1 Chrysochloris asiatica | reverse complement strand
AGAAAGCCTCATCTTTCTCCCGCGGAACAGCTGGTAGTTTTGAACTGCCGACCTTGAGGTTAGCAGCCCAATTCGTATCCACTATGCTACCAGAGCTCCTTATTGCCACATATTAGGAGCTAAGAAATGTTAGTTCTCCCCCACCCCACCCCAATCACAACAGCCTTCCAAAAATATTCATTTCAGTGTCAGACTTTTAAAAATGATTGTCAGGTGAGTGGGTTTTACTGTCCATATTTTGGGATATGGTGAGCTAATTACTTTCAGTGGTAGATCAATTTTCTGTGTGTCTTTTAGTTTTTAATTCACTTGAAAGAAAGACCTTTTAGTGTCGGGGGCAGTTAGGTAACTGCCATTTTCTAGGTTTCCCAATGGAGAGATTTCTCTTGATTTTTCAAAGCAAGTTATGATAAAAGACACAGACCCTACCTCCACACTGGAATCACTTTTAGGAAGATTTCAGGCATTAATAGTGTTGTAGCCAACAGTGCTAGATTAAGGTAAGAGAAGAGGGCTTGACCTGAATTGAGGGACAGTCTACACAATAGCTGGTCTGTACTCTTCAAAAATGTTAATATGTCTTGCAACAAAGACTGCAAAACTATTCTAGATTAAAAGAGAATGGGAGAGAGGACAATAGAATACAATGTATGATCCAGGATTTTCTTTTGTAATGAAAAGACATTATTAGGACAATTGGCAAACTCTTGAATAAAGTCTGCAGATTAAATTCTGTTGTATCAATGTTAATTTCCTAATTTTGATCATTGCACTGTGATTATGTAAGAGAAAGTTCTGGATTTTAAAAAACATAGTATGCTATAATGCCTGTTTTCATTATGCAAATTTGTCCCGATGAGATTGATATGTTAGGGAACAAATTTAACTTTTGGTTATACATGATTTCATGCGACAGAAATATTACTAGGTTAATACAGAAAACAGCACCAAACTTAATTAACATATATGTTGTTGTTGTTGTTGTTACATACCTTTTAGTCAATTCTGACTCATAGCAACCCTGTATAGCATTTCTGAGAGTGGATGGTGGGTCTGAACTGCCAGCCTTGTGATTAAATGCATACATATGTGTACTTCAACCATCTAGTTGCCTGAGTTCATTGAATGTGCTGTGAATCACACCCATTCCATGCGCATGTAGTGTTACAATTTTCTTCCAATTTTAGGTAACCTTCCTTCCACCATTTCACAATATACTCACAAGATGCAACACTTCCACAAGCAAATTTCAGTTCTTTTCCAGTAAAATGGCATGTTTATTGTAGTGTTTATATACTTCTGAACCACTTATCGTGTAAAGCTGTTACCATTTTTATAGGGTTCTTCTAGCTTTTGTGTTTTCGTGTGTCACTGATGAAGTTTTTGAGCATTGTGCTGCTAAGCTTGGTGATTTTTCAGGAACGTATACACCATGTTAAAGAACTGACTGTGCTTAACTATTTAGGGGTGAAAGGGATATCATGTCACAAAGTAGTTCAGACCATTTATGGTAGTGGTGGTCCTGTGCTGTGGAATTGGATCCAACTCCTAGCAACCTTGTATAGGGTTTCTTAGGCTGTAAATCTTAACAGGAGCAGAAAGCCTCATCTTTCTCCAGTGCAGCAATTGGTAGATTCGAACTGCTGACCTTGTGGTTAGCAGTCCAGCTTCTAACCCACTGTGCTACCAGACCATGTATTGTTTTTGTTGTTAGGTGCCATCAAGTCAGTTCCAACCCATAGCTACCTTGTATAGGGTTTCCGAGGAGCAGCTGGTGAGCTTGAACCACTGACCTGGCAATTCAAACCGACTTTGCAGACCAGTGCATTAATCCAGACAACTTATAGATACATTTAAGGTATATGTGTGTACTTCAAAAAGTTCATGGAAAAAATAGATTATCTTTTCATTCCATTTTTCCACAAGCTTTTTGTAGCATCCTCATATATGTGTGTGTGTGTGTGTGGAGGGGGGTATAAACCCAAGCCAAAGACCCACTGCTGTGGAGTAAGTTCAGACTCATAACAACCCTATAGAGTTTCCAAGACTTTAAATCTGTATGAGAACAGACAGCCTCATTTTTCTCTCACAGAGTGTCTGGTGGGTTTGAACCACCAACCTTTCAGCTAGCAGCCCAGTGCCTAACCCACAGCACCACCAAGTCTCCAAGTGTGTAAGTGGTTTTACATCTATTTTTTTAAACTTTTTATTGCAAATTGAGTGATGGTGCACAGAGCAAATCATCAGTTTTACATTCAATGGATCATATACTTTGTTTCATCTCAATGATTGCAATCCCCTCCATGTAATAACATCTATTTGTTTTATTTTATTTTAACCCTTTGGGGCAGTTCTATTCTGTCACATTGGGTCACTATGAGTTGAAGTTTGTTTGACTAAACAGAACCTAGCAACAACAGCGTGTGTAGAGATAGTGAGAATCTAGATGAAGACTCGATGGGAATTCTTTGTCCTGTTCTTGCAACGTTTTTGTAACTGAAATTGTGCCAAAATAAAAAGTTAAAAGGGAAAAAAGAAAACTAGAGAGTTGGAGAAAAGATGGGAATTCAAGTATAAGAAACTAAGGATGCTAAAAGGAAAATGACTTGGCTGAGAAAATTACCCAAACAGAGGAAGAATGAGAATCCTAAACAAACTTTCTATTAAAAATTTTTAGTTTAGTTTGATATAAGCTATTTATAAAATAGGAAAGTTCGTCTACATCTTGCTTTTCCAAAAAAATATTGGGGGGGAATTCTAGCCCAGAATAAGAATAGTGATGTATTATATATATTATGATAATGTAATTAACAGAATATGCCTATATATATTTTGTTGTTAGGAGTTGCCACTTTGCCAATCTATCTCACTAGGGGTCTTCCTCTTTTTCTTTGCCCCTCCACCTTACCAAACATGATACTCTTCTTCTGCGACTGGTCCCTCTGGACAGTATGTTCACAAAGTATGAAAGATGAAGTTTGGCCATCCTGGCTTCCAAGGAGCCCTCTGGCTGCACTTCTTCCAACACAGATCTGTTGGTTCTATGGGCAGCCCATAGCACTTTCAATATTCTCCTCCAACACCATAACTCAAATG
>NW_006408532.1:1035265-1040199 GCF_000296735.1 Chrysochloris asiatica | reverse complement strand
CTTTGCTCCCAACCTTTGCATTCCAATCACCAGTAATGATCAATACATCTTGATTGCATGTTTGATCAATTTCAGATTGAAGAAATTGGTAGAATTCTTCTATTTCATCCTCACTGGCTTTAGTGGTTATTGGATAAATTTGAATAATAGTGGTATTAACTGGTCTTTCTGGTAGGCGCATGAATATTATCCTATCACTGACAGCGTTGTACCTCATGACTGATCTGGATATGTTCTTTTTGACAATAAGTGCAACACCATTCCTCTTCAATTTGTCATTTCCGGCATAGTAAACCATGTTGTTGTCAGATTCAAAATGGCCAATACCAGTCCATCTCAGCTCACTAATGCCTAAGATATCGATGTTTATGCGTTCCATTTCATTTTTGACAATATCCAATTTTCCTAGATTCATACATCATACATTCCATGTTCTGATTATTAATGGATGTTTACAGCTGTTTCTCTTCATTTTGAGTTGTGTCCCATCAGCAAATGAAGTTCCTGCGGGCTTTACTCTCACGGGTTTTACTCCCTTCGTGTCATCACGGTCAACTCTACTTTGAGGAGGCAGCTCTTCCCCAGTTGCATTTTGAGTGCCGTCCAACCTGAGGGGCTTATTTTCCGGAACTATATCTGACAGTGTTTCTCTGCTATTCATAAGGTTTTCAGTTACTAAAATTCAGAAGTAGTTCGTCACTCCTTCTTCCTAGTCTGTCTTCATCTGGAAGCTCATCTGAAACCAGTCCACCATGGGTGACCCTTCTGGTATTTAAAATACCGGTGGCATAGTTTCCAGAATCACAGCAACTCACAAGCACCACAGTACGACAAAGTGGCAGACGAGTGCTACCCTGAATGAGCCCGATCTCTTCTGATCTCAGAAGCTAAACAGGGTCAGGCCTGGTTAGTACTTGGATGGGAGGCCGCCTGGGAATACTGGGTGCTGTATAGGCTATACATATAAGAATCACATAAATGAACAGTTCTAAAGTTATTTATTTAATACTTTTATTCTCTTCCTAAATAATACAAGGGTTTTAATACACTTCAAGTATACATTGCATACCCATATATACAAATCTTATCATGTATTTTAATGTCACTTAAAAAAATTTAACAGTAAAATCTAGGCAATAGTTAATTAGATCTGCAATTTATTAACATCTATATAGACCATTGTTTCCCTACAGATTCCCTTTTCTTCTTTTTGAATTATATCTTTAATAGTTTTTTCAGTGAGGATCAGGAAGCACCTTTTGTCTCTGTATGTCTGAAAATAATGTCTTCAATTTTCTTTGATTCTTGAAGTATAGTTTATTTGGGTATGAAATTGTACGTTGTTTCTTCTAGCCTTTGAAGACTCCATTGTCTTCTGTCATCTATTTTCTTGGTTGAAAAGCCTGTGAATACAATTCTGTATTCCTTTGTGGAAGTTCATGTTTTCTCTCTAGGAATTTTTGAGATTTTTCTCTTTAATCTTATATCCTGCAATTTCACCATGAAATATCTGAGTTTTGGGGGGATTTTTTTGTGTGTTTTTTTTTAATTTATGCTACTTGGTGCGCGTAGTGCCAATTCAATATGAGGACTCATGTTTTTTTCCTCAATCCTGGAAATTTCTCAGCCATTATCTCTTCAAATATTGTTTCTCTACCTCGTCTAATTATTGTTTGTTTAATTCTGGAAATTCATGTAAAAACATATTAGAATATTCCAGTCTATTATCCATGGTTTTCATTGTTCTTTTACCGTCTTTTGCTCTTGGTTCCTCTGTGTTTTGTTCTAGCGAACTGTTCAGTAGAATCTTCTAGAATAGGTGATATCCTTCTAAGTCTATGGATTAGATTTTTTAGAAACTGATATTGGATTTTACTATTGGTAAAACAGCTGACAAGTGGCTAGGATCTGAATTTGAACCTTAGCCAAAACCCCAGTGCCACTGAGTCGATTCTGACTCATAGTGACCCATAGGACAGAGTAGCAATCAATGCTCCGCAGGGTTTCTGAGGCAGTAAATCTTCATGGAAGCCGACTACCACCTCTTTCTCCCCTGATGCGGCTGGTGAGTTCACACCACTGACCTTTTGGTTTGCATCCCAACACTTAACACACTGTGCCACCAGGACCCTTTGTATTTGAACTCAGCTCTAATTCCCACCTATCATCTATCATTTGTGAATTAATAAGTCCATCCCAAAAGTTAAGATCACAAAACAGTGAAATAGCTCGAATCACTACATTTCCTGTTATCTGGGTGGATCTACCTGGAAAGATGAATATGACTTCAACCCCAGACTATGCAGGAAGCCACATGCTGGAAGACCTGAGAAGTGTCAAGAGTTATGTTTGGTTTCTTTTCCATTTTCATCCCAAGCTATATCTGAAAAACAGAGAACAATTTCTTGTCATCTTTTATGGTGTACGTAATTTACATCTTTCTCATTTTTTTGGCTGTCTAAATAGACTGTTTACCAAGTTTTGTTTGTATATCACTTGTCTTTTCTCAGTAGCAGAATTTTTGTTTTGTTTTATTGGGCAGATGTTGTTAAACCTAGAATTTTTCAGCAACGAGGAAGTGAAGAAATGTTTACAATGTTATTCTATAAATATAGAGAAGACTATTGTTATCATTCAACATTTGTTAAGCACCCACAGAGTGCTGGGTGTTGAGTATCACTACAGTGGGTAGTGGAAGGGTCACACAGATTGTTTCTGTGCAAATCACATCTCTTATCATTTATTTTTAATATTATATCTGTTATTTCCCTGAAGTAGTTCAGAAACATTTTTTAGAAATTCACACCACTCAGTTTGAGCATTGTAGCCAAAGATTTTGTCATTCATTTAGCATTTCAAAAACATTTTATTGATCATATGTTATTAGACAGGGGAATTCAGAGACCTATAAGAAAAAAAACTAGAAAAAAGTTTTCAATACAATATAAGGAATACTATGATGAAAAAAAGTACTGGATAAGAAGGTAGCACAAAAGATGTCATTAATTCTGTCTGGATAGGTCAAGGGGGGCTTCCCAGAAGAGGAAGCGATAATCAAAGGAGGGGTTTACTAGAAAGCAAAGGGTCATTTCAAGTAGAGAGAACAGCATGTGTAAATATTTAGAGAAAAAAAAATGCAAGATGTTCCACAGGGCTGGATTATAGGGTGTGTCTTTGAATGATGACACCAGAGAGGTTGAGCCACTATAAAGTTTATTTTAAAACCTCAGGAAAGTTTGGGTATCTGTCTGTAGTTAGTAAAGCCACTTAAGAATTTGGAGCGAGGAATATTTGTATTTTAGGAGACATTTGCATTTCTGGAGGCATTTAGAAAACTGGTTGGAAGGAGATGAGACTTAGGCAAAGGGACAGTGAGAAGGCTATTATAACATTTCTGGCAAGAATTGAGCCCAGTACTATAAAGTAATGCAAATGGCGCAAAGAGGAGAAATTTGAACAGTTTTAGCGGTAGAATCAATCAGTCAAAATAAGGGACCGGAGGGAAAGGGAGTAGGCTCAGATGTGTTCATGATTCTGGCATGGGGTTCCCACCTAGATGATTGTTTTTCTTTCCTCACCATCATTTTTCCAACAACAAATATTGCTCATTTCATCTCAGTTTCTGCCAAGCAACCCCACATGGGAGGAAGTAAATAATATGTGTTTCAAAAAAACAAACAACAAAATGTTTCAAAAACAACAACAACAACAAAAAAAACAGTACTAGAGAAGCTGCCCAGGAAGAAATGACTTCACTTCCTCTGCAGCCTGTGGGAAAAAGTAATGAGAATAATGTGGAAATTTAGTTCTTCTTTAACGTCTTTGGAGGAATCCAGTCCTTTGCACAGAATGGCTTTGATAGTGAGTTCATGACTCCTACCTTTAGTTCTCTTTCATCATTGCAGATGGAGTGCTGGTCATGTGTGTTTCCAGTCAGCTCTATTCTCCTGCTCCTCAAAATAGTCTTTCTGAATAATTAGACTTTTCCACTTAATTTTTAAAACATTTGTGATACCTATTATGCACCATGCATGGCAGCCGAAGTTTTCACCTGTCATCTCATTTAATGTTCACAGCAGCCTAAGAGAGGTAGGTGGTAACATCAGTTTTACAGATGAGGAAATCAGGTTCTTTAAAATGGTAAGCCATCAATCCTAGGTCACAGAAAGGCCTGGCTGCCGACTTTTGAAAAATCATCCATTGAAAACCCTATAGTACACTGTTCTACTCTTATCCTCCTGGGCTTGCCATGAGTCAGAATGGATTCTTCAGGAACTGATTATATGTTGGATTCCATCTTGGATACTGAATTGATAACAGGGAATAAGACAGACCTCTGGAGGAACTGACAAAACAGATAGTTCTGATATAGTTTAATGAGTGCTGTGCAAGGAAAGTAGTGCATAATATGGACGATCCTAGGAAGGACACCCAACCAGGAATTGTGGCTCAGTTAAGGTAATGTCTTAGTTACCTAGTGCTGTTATAACACACTTGTTTTTAAGTGCCATCGAGTTGGTTCCAGCTCATTGTGACCCTGTATAGGGTTTCAGAGTAGTGGCTGGTGGGTTTTAACTGCCGACATTGTGGTTAGTAATCCAGTGCTTGTCCTACTGCAACACATTAGGATCTCTTTTTCAGAGCCAACAGAGTCTGTAAAAGTCTGAATTCAGGGTACCAGCTCTCTCTATGTTGACTCTGAGGATTTGTCTCCTTCCAACAACTACAGGCCCAGCATTCCTTGGAAAGCATCATCTGTGTTGGTATCAATCTTCCCCTGAGTTTAGGAGCTTCTCAGTACAGGGACCTCAGGTCCAAAAGTTGCCCTCTCCTCCTGTCTCTTCTTTCCTGGTGGTAGACAGGTCCCGCCCCTCTGCTCATTCTCTCTTTTATCTTTTGCGATGGATCTTGGCTGAAAGCAGAGAATATCAGAA
>NW_006408532.1:1033579-1034285 GCF_000296735.1 Chrysochloris asiatica | reverse complement strand
TAGCTCACTAGTTCTGGCTTCTATCTCTTCAGTTCTACTCCTTTGCCCTTTCATTATATTGTCCATTTCTGATATTCCATTTTTAATCATTTAGACCTCTTTCTGTAGATTTTGAATTGTTTCCAATGCTGTATCTATCTTATTTGATTATTCCTGTAGCACTTTCCTGACTTCTTCCTTATTTTTCTCAACTCCATTGTATCATATTTTGATACAAAATATAATCATGTTTCTTAATTGCTTCTCAGGCATTTCCAAACCCTGCCCATCGTCCAGTATGGAGTATATAGGTCCACTTCCAGCTCATTTGCCTCAGTCACTTTATCTTGTTTCTGGACATGTGCTGATATGGTCATCTGTGTCTGTCTTTGGGCATATTTCAGGAGTTATCTGTGGCCTTAAAACTTAGATAGGTGTGTATTTTGGTATTTTTATGCTTTCTGATTGCCTCCAAGTAGATGTGATCAGGAAATGGGCTTCCCTGTCACTCTTCTTCCTGAGAAATTTCAAGATGCCACTGTTGGTCATTATGACATAACTCAGGATTTAATTTTTGGCCTTTTTCCTTTGTAGTCTGCCTGTCCTGCTCCACAACCCCCATTCAGGCCTTTTTCCTAGTGATAAACAGTTCAGGGTCAGCTGTGGCTGTTCTGCACTACCGTTTGGTTTTAAGTGGAAACTGTCTCTTTAAAGTTTGAGGAGATCT
>NW_006408532.1:1022418-1033479 GCF_000296735.1 Chrysochloris asiatica | reverse complement strand
TAGCCATTTCTGTATTACCTTTATTACAACTTTACTCACATGGGATATCAAAGAGATTGTCGGATGATTTCCGCATTCCATTGAGTCACCTCTCTTTGGAATGGGCACAAATATGGATCTCTTCCAATCAGTCTGCCAGATAATTGTCTTCCAAATTTCTTGGCAGAGATGAGTGACTGCTTCTGTGCCACTTCACTTTCTTGAAAGATTTCCATTTTTATTCCATCAATACCTGGAGCCTTGTTCTTTGCCATTTCCTTCAATGCACCTTGGACTTCCTCCTTCAGTATCATTGGCTCTTAATCATATGCTATATCTTGAAACAGTTGAACATTTACCATTTCCTTTTGGTTCAGTGACTCTGTGTATTCCTTCCATCTTCTTTTGATGCTTTCGGCATCATTCAGTAATTTGCCCAGTGGGGAACACAGTTTAATCCATGACAGATATCTCAGAGGAAGTGGTGCCCATACTGAGATTTGAGGAGTGAAAATTAGCCAAGAAAAGAAGAGAGGGGAGCATCCCCCAAGAATGGGTAATACAGACCCAGGCAAAAGTAAAAGAGAACAAAAGTTCAGAATACTACAGAGAGCACAAGGAGTGCATGGCAAGAGATGAAACTTGAAAGGTAAATTTGCGCCAGGTCAGAGGGCACCTTATGCCATATCAATAAGTTAAAATTTTAAGAATAGTTTTTAAAGCAGGGGAATAATATGAATATGCAAGCATTCTTAAAGATGGCCCTATACAGGGTCACTGGAGTCCTGGTGTGGCGCTGTGGGCTAATACGTCAAACTGCAAAGTCATTTGAACTGCAAGGTTGGTGGTTCAAGCTCACCAGCTGCTCCTTGGAAACCTTATACAGGGTCGCTATGGGTCGCAATTGACTTGATGACACTTAACAACAACATACAGCGTCACTATGAGTCAGAACCAACTTGACAACACTTAACAACAATAACACATAGTAGTCATGGAGCCCTGATGTGGTGCTATAGGATAAGCTCTGGACTGGTAACCACAAGATTGGCAGTTCAAACCCATTAATTGCTCTCAGAAATCCTATACAAGGTCAATATGAGTCGGAACCAACTTGACGGCACACAACAACAACATTGGTTGTCATTTGAGAAGAGAACTAATGAATAGATAAGCTTGGAGCAGAGACCACCAAAGAGGCTGTTACTATAATCCAGGGGAAAGATGATGGTAGCTGAATTGGAAGGACAGAATGCAGTAACTGAGTGAATGGAGAGGAGAGAGAGAAGGCAGGCAAGACTGACCCAGGTGAGTTGATGGGCCTGTTTCCACTTACTAGGATGAAGAAAGAAGAACTATTGGAGAAGGAAGATAAGTTCGGTGTTATTCATGTTCAGTTTGACATGTCAGTGGGCTTCCAAGAGATTTTCCCTTAGGTGTTTTGAATATGAACCGGGGAGATAAAGGAGAGAGGTGTGGAATGATGATATAGATTTGAAAGATGTCCATATATGGATGGTAATTAAATAACCATGGAAAGTATATACCAAGAAGACAGAGAATATCTCTATTTAAGAAGTTCCCAAAGAAAGAGAAACCAGCAAAGGAGCCAGAGAAGGTACAGCTGTAGAAATAATACTAAAACCAGGGCAGCTCAGTGTCGTCAGATTCAGGGATGAGAGTGTTCAATAAGCAGTCACTGTTATTCAGAATCCACTCGATGGCAGTATGTTTGGTTTGGATTTGGGTAGTACTGAAGAGAGGTGAGAACCGTTTTAATGGAGGGTTGTTGTTGTTGTTGTCATTAAGTGCCATTGGGTCGATTCCAACCCACAGCAACCCTGTTTAGGGTTTCCGAGGAGTAGCTTGTGAGTTTCAACCGCTAAACTTGCAGTTCAAACGGCTTTACAGTCTGGCACATTAACCCACAGCGCCACACCATAGGTAAAGTCTGGACAACTCTGGCCAGTTGGCTGGTTGGAGGTGGGGAGAGAGAACTGTGATAGCCAGATGATAGTGTAGTGCTGAGGGAAGATTTGGGGTTTTGTAAGGAGTCCTGGTGTGGCACTGTAGGCTAATGTGTCAGACTGCAAACTCCTTTGAACTACAAGTGGAAACCCTATACAGGGTCGCTATGGGTCGGAATTGACTCGACAGCACTTAACAACATTGTGTAGGTGTGTGTTGTTTAAGGGGTGGGAAAAACTTGAGCAGATTGAAATGTTGATGAGATTGGACCTGAGCCTTGAGGAGGAAGGGGTGTGGTAAAGGTGAGGTGGATGGCCTGGCCTGGGCAAAGGTGGGGTGGGCAAAAGGGGCGTGGGGCTTGAGGGAATTTCCACCTGATTGCATCAGTCTTTCCTGTGAAGTCAGGCAAGGGTGAGTGTGTGGGGTGAGAGTGTGTGTGAACTTTTTTTTGTTTTAATGTAAAGGTTTACAGACAAGATCATCAGTTTTACATTCAACAAATCATACACTGTGTTTCATCTCAATAATTGCAATCCCTTCTGTGCAACAGTGGTTCCATGAACATTTTGAAGTCTCCTCATAAAAGAACAGGGATCAGCAGTTGGAGGGAATGAGGCTTGACTAGAAAATGGTGAAGAGTAGTAACTGGGTGAACCTGGGAGTTTTCTTTGTCCTAATGCTGGGGGAGCTTATCAGATTGTGAGGTGGAAGCAGATTTTCCACATTCTGCCTTGTTTTGTCCTGTGTTTGGAGCATGTTTTTAAATTATTCTCCCTTGTGGCTCCTATAGAGAAAGGTCACAGTGCCGGCTGATTACTGTTCAGTGAGTTATTGATCAGAGGGAAAAGGATCCCACTGAAACAGTCTTCTCTCTGCCCTTCTGGCTTGTGACATTTGTCTGCCACCTGCATTAGTGCCCAGGTGATTCAGACTAACTTCTCTCTCAGGTGGTTAGCACATTTTCAGGGATGCCGTCAAAAAAGGCGAGGATTCTTGGCTGTGCTCCTTCCTTCAGTCATCTTCCCACCCTCTTTGAGGGTGAAATCTAACCCAGCAGACCAGGCTGAGCTTCATAGCAGGCCTTCAAAGTTGAGGGAAAGGTTTCCTTCCTACATAGATCTCTCTCTGAAGATCACGTCTTTGTTGGTCTAGGTTCCCTTGAGTCAACCCCTACAGCTTCTCCGTAAAAAGAGAAAGCATGCTTGTGCTTGACAAATGAAGACTTGCCTGATTTCAGCTCTGGACTCTGCTGGTCACTTACAGTGTGACCTTGAGTATATTTTCCCTTTTTTATTTTCTGAGATTCAGTATTATTATCTGTAAAATAGAGTGGTTCTACCTATTCCCCAGGGTAATTCAGAGAAGTTATTGAATCAGTATATATGAAGAACCTACATAAGAAGTACACAGTGCCTATTCCTTGACTTTTCCCAGGCTTTCATTATTAAAATAAGGTGATCCCTGGCTTTCCAGGTATGGAACTGTTGTAGTTGAAGTCCATCCTGATCCTCTCTTGCAAAGTGTCTAAGTTGGAGATAAGTATTTGGTGATACTAGTCAGTTTTCATAATGAGAGTACACATCATCATATACTCATCTGAGTACTAAAGGACACAAAGGTTTGCATATGCCATTAGTCAGTGGGACACAATGGCAACCCTTCAGGCCCCCTGTCTGAAGATAGGCCCCTCGAGTTTTACTGCCCAGCCTCCATCAATGGTTAGTTTAAAACATTATTTGCAGAAGGATTGTTGTTGGGAAGACAGACATAGCCCAACTCATAACCACTGAAATAGGTTAATTTTATGGTATAAAATGTCTTTCTATTTCAACTGTAATAACCTGTTGTGGTAGCATAGTAGTTACGGGTTAGGTTGCTAACCTCAACTTAAGGTCAGCAGTTCGAAACTACCAACCGTTCTGAGGGAGAAAGATAAGGCTTTCTGCTCCTGTAAAGATTTACAGCCTCAGAAACCGTATATAGGGTTGTTATGAGTTGGAACTGACTCCATGGCACCTAGCCAACCAAACAACCAACCTGGTGTGGCACTGTAGAATAGGCACTGGACTGCTAAGGTCGGTGGTTCACAACTACCAGCCATTCCTCAGAAATCCTAAACAGTGTTGCTATGAATTCGAAGCGGCTTGACAGGACTTAACAACAGATCCTGAGAAAAAGCTATGACCTTTTTGACCCATTTATTCAACATCCCAAACACTATAGGTTTCTATTTCAGAAATTTATTTAATAAAATAAACTGAGCTTATACTTATGGTTTATACACTTTTTCAGTATACTTGTTACAGTGGTGGGAAGTTGGTTTACACTGCTTTAGGAAGGCAAGTTTGTTAAATCGTACAGAGTGACTAGGGTTCAATCCCTAATTCTGTATGGCCTTGAAAGCAAGCCTTGTCTATCTGAGTTTTGGTTCCACATCTTCTTCCATGCATGGAATGAGAATTACTACCTTCCAGGGTTCTTGTGAGGATTGAACTCAACAGGACGAGAAACAGAAAGGTAAGCAGAGCACATGACATGCTGTTAAGGAGAAGCATAACTGGCCTCCTTCCCATAGCTGTAACAGGTATGGTATCTACTGCCATAACATAGCTAACAGGCCTTGCCAGTCAACTGAGAGGGCACAACTCTCTCTAAATGGCCAGTCTTTTCCATTCACCCTCATAAAATCCTTCTGTTGAGTTTGGTCATGATAGTTACTTAATATGCTCCCTTAAGGAGCTCTGGTAGTGCAGTGGTTACGAATCGGGCTGCGAACCCCAAGGTCAACAGTTCGAAACTACCAGCTGCTCCGCGGGAGAAAGATGAGGCGTTCTGCTCCCGTAAAGATTAACAGCCTTGGAAACCCTGTTCAGGGTCACTATTAGTCAGATTAACAGCCTCGGAAACCCTGTTCAGGGTCGCTATGAGTTGGAACCGACTCCACGGCACATAACAACAACAACCCCCATTAGTTAGCAATTAGATATGGCCGCACATATTTCTCTCTCTCAGTAGACTGTGAGCTTCTTGAAGGAAGAGGTAGTTTCCCTGGCACATAGTAGGCACTCATGGAGTGTTTGTTAAAACTTGGCTCAGATGCTGCCCCCACTGAGGAGCCTTCCCTGACCATTCCATATTTCTATAATTATTTGCTAATGACTCAATCATTTCTAGACTCCAAACTCCAAGCAGGCAAGGACAGTGTTTACAACCCCTTGCATCCCCAGGGTAGCTGTATTATCAGTAAATATCAGCTAATGGAGTTATTAAGAAAAGTTTTCACCAGCCCAGGGCTCAGGACATAGTAGGAACTCATTAAAAGGTAGCTACTGTAATTGTTAACAAAAAATAAAAAAAGGAGAAGAAGAAAACAAAGATGGGCATCTAGTCACCCACTTTGGTATGAAGTGTAGGTATTGATTGGAAGACTATTTTAGAGAAACAAAATGGCCCTTTATTCATTTTGGGGAGGGGAGGAGGGTTAACAAGAGAGAGTCTTTTTCAAGTGTTTGCTCCGTCTTGCTGCCACTTTACTATGTGTGGCTGCTGTTGCTATGGCAATTCTTTAAGCAATTGAATAGAACAGCACCGAGTTGTTGCAAACTGGCTCTAATTGCTCCCGTGCACCAGGTCTGCCTACACAACCACTCTGCACAGCATTCCCTTTTTCAGATGTGTATTTTCAGAAATCTCGGGGCATTGTGCGACTCCCTTGCTCGTGTGATATTGCCATCCTCTGGCAGAGGGCACAAGAAGTGGCTCTGGGTGAGGGAGAGGGGTCTGCCAATTTTCCCTGTGTGAATGAGTAGCACAGACCCCCCTGTTCAAGGGGGGTACCTGGAAGTAGGCACAGCAGGGCCTTGAAACCAAAGAAAACATTTGTGGGATAGGTTTATTATATGTATTTGCTATTGTTGGGCAATTTAGTCCTCTGAACCATTCCTGCTCCCTCCTGCCATGAGGGCCAGTTCATTGTGTAGTGAGAAGTTCCGGTTTTAACCTGAATGTGATTCAGGAGAATTGATATTGAAGGAAATGGAAGGGAGTTTGCATGTATTATGTTTCTCTTGTGTGTGCTTAAGTGATTGAACACTTTCCTTATGTTCGATCACTTAATCCCCAACTACATTTTGGGGTAGGGTATGATCCCTGTTACAGATGAGGAAACTAAAATGCAGAGATTCAGTGTTGAGCCTAAGTTACAGTTAGTGAGTGCACTGCTGGGACTAAACCCCAGTTCTGCCTGATTCTAAAACCTGTATTCATTTCACTGGGTCACACTGTGTCTCCGAAAGGAGGTCAGTGTTTGGTAAAACCTGAAAAGCAGATTACAATTAACTTGTGGCACACAGCATTTAGTCAGCTCCCTTGTCCTTCAAAATGGTTGACCCTTCCCTAAAAAAGCATGAAACTTAAGATTGCCATGGGAACAGTTTTATCATAGCTATAGTTGTTACTGGACTCCTGGTGTGGAGCTGAGCTGTGGGATAAGCACTGAACTGTGAACCCCAAAGTTGGCAGTCCAAACCCACCAGTTACTCCTTAGAATTGCTGTAGAGGGTCTCTATGAGTCAGAATTGACTCAACAGCACTTAACAATAACAACAGTATAGTTGTTACTGAGCAATGACAATATACCAAGCTCTAAACTAAGTGCCATATGGATTTTTCATTTAATCTTTAAAAAAAAAAACCTATGAATTAGGTATTTTCTCCATTTTACTTATGGGAAAATTGAAGCTCAGAGAAGGTAAGTGACTTGCCCAAGTTCACAACTAGAGGTGGCAGAGCCAAAACTCAAATCCAAGTTTGATTTCAAAACTGTGGGGATTATTTGGAAACAGATGCTCTATATGCATTGAAAATCTTTCTTGTGAACATTCTAGGAATCTTAATAGCCAATAGAAAGTTTTTCATTCTATTCTTTAGATATTTGCCAAAGTAATTTAAGCTTGCAGTACACTAGTACTTAAAGACAGACGCATAGCATTGACATTGAAGTGCAGAGGGACTTGCTGAAATGTCACTGGAAGTGCTGCATTTTTTCAAGTTACCTAGGTGTCATGGGGTGACATTTACAGCAAAACCTTTAATAGTACAGCCTGTACTACATTAAGATGGTAGAATTATGTTTAAGTTTTTATTTACCTCATTTTTCTTTCTCCTTTTTATCTTAATATAGTTTGTGCAGTAAATAAAAGGTGGAAACGAAACAGTAAACAAAAACTGAATACTTTTCTATGAAGCCTATTCTAGCAGTGAGATTTCCCCCCTTACTATTCAACATTAGGCACTCTGGTTCGCTTATTCATTGCACTGGATGATGAGGACAGAGTAGTATACTAGAAAGTTTTTAGCGGCAGGTAACAGAAATCTGGCTTAAACAGCATGGACTTTATTGTTGCTCGTGGGAAAGTCAGAGATAGCTCCTCGGTTGGTTCAATGATCAACTCAGATATAACGTCAAGGACACCATTTGTTTTTGCCATCAAGTCACTTCCTGTATGTGCAAAGCAGCACCTCTCCAAAGGGTTGTTGTGATCTTTTCAAAACATATTGCCAGGCCTATTTCCCAGGGTGCCTCTGGGTGGTTTTGAACTGCCAACTTTTCAGCTAGTAGTTAAGCACTTAACCATTTGTGCCACATCCACACAGTAATAGCCAAAGGTAGCAAAGGATACTTCTCTTCCTGTTACCTTTTAAGATTCAGCAAACCTTCCATGGAAGCGTTTCTGTTGACTTCTCCTTATGTGTCATTGACCAGAATTGAATCATGAACCATGCTTTAACCTATCACTGGCAAGGAAATGAGACCACAGGCATAGGGCGTAAACATGAGGACCCATCCCCTGGGGATAGGAGCGGAAACAGTTGGCCTCACAGAGGAAGATGAGGCATGAACAAAATGGGGGTTTCTGTTAGGAAAGAGAGAAGAGGGAATGAGAGTTAGGTAGACAGCCAACATTAGTGACTGAAAACAGATGATACCCTGTCCTAATGGAGCTTAAATTCTAGGGATAAAATAGCAAACAAGGAAACAGACAAATGTATCATTTTAAGTGCTTCATCTGAGCTGTAAAGGAAGTGAGCAAGGTTCTATGACCCTTCTTCAAATGGAGAGAAGGTCAGGGAATTCCTCGTGGAGATTGTGTTTTACCTGAGAGGTGAAGGGCAAGAATCAGACAGTCTTTTTGAGTTAGGGAAGAGAATGTTCCAGGCAGTGGGAGGGAAGCAGCATGGTTGTGAAGTGAAGGAAATTGGGGAGCCAAGGCAAATGACAATGCACTAAAGTAAGTTGAGAGAGGAACACAGGGCACAGAAGGAAGTTTGGATTTTATTCTAAGTGCAATGGAAAGCCAGTGAAGGGTTTTCAAATGGGGATGAAATACAATCTATTTTATGGTTGTTGTTTTTTTAAAAAAGGTATATAGCTGCTGGGAGGGGAGCCTAGTGTTACCTTGGAGAGCAGGTCATGGTGATTACCCAAAAAGGAGAAGGGAGCTTTTTTGGAGACAGCAGAATAGAACTTGCTGGCAGTATGTGAACTGCTTTCTCATGGCTTCTGTTTTCTAGTCTTCTCTGCACTCCTATGTTACTAGTATCACTATGCCCACGTAGTGAAAAAGAAACTCCTGAAAAGTGTCCTGTACTTGGTCATAGCTGTCGTTGTTAGGTGCTGCCAAGTTGGTTCTGACACTCAAGGTACCCTTCTGTAGGGTTTCCGAGGCTTTAAATCTTTGAGGGAGCAGAAAGCCTTATCTTTCTCCCAGGGAGCAACTGGTGGGCTCAAATCACAATGACCTTGGGGTTCAGATGAAGTACAGTGCTTATCCTATGGAGCTACTGCGCTTCCTGAAACTGTCATCTCATTCAGAAAGAGCTGGATTCTAGGATAGGTAGTCAGGACCAACTCAATTAGCATTATACTGGGATTGTTTTTCCTGGATGAAGCTTTTGTTTTTAAGGGTGATATTTTGAGAACTGCTGTCTTCATGGGAATATCTGAGTTGTATATGGCAAAGCCGTCTCTGCATCTACATCTTCTTGTTTAACACATGGCTGTCTTTATAATGAGTGCCTTCTTTATATGGGGTTATCAGAGTAACTCTGAATCTATTTTGCAACTAAATTAATGATATCCTGGAAACATTTATTTGGCTCCCTTTCTATTTATAATACTGTTACCAACTAATTGCCTTTGAATGTTCCTACTTATGGGGTCCTTTGTGCTAGTTAAAATCATCCCACGTAGGTGAATCCCTAATGCCACTCAACACTCCCCAGTCACTTGTGAAGTTTCTCTTCTTGTAGTAATAACAGGAGCAGTCATAAAAATTTACACAAGGGCAAAGGGCCAGGTTGAGACAACATCTTAAAAAATAATAATGTGTATTATTTTTTTCTGATTGTAAAATAATACATTTTCACAGTAGAAACTTTTAAAAAAAGACAGGAAAGCATAAGGAAAAAAGGTCACACATTCCCACCATGGGGGCAACCAGCCTTACATTCTGGTACATTTCCTTCCAGATGTTTTTATGCCTTTTCACATAAGTGAGCTCATACAGTTGATACAATTGTTTCTCTCTTTTTTTGTGTAATCTTTATAATATAGGTTTTCCCTTGCACTGTAAGAAATTGTAAATAATCAGTTGCAAATGGTTATTTTGTTTCTTTGCTCATATGTGGCACAATTTACTTGACAATACCCCACGTGAAAGGAAATTCACATTTTGTTGTTGTTGTTTTGATATGAACAATTGAATACATTAAAGGTTCATTGGCATTTCATGGGTTTTCCTTAAACTGAATTCCTAGGAATTCCAATGCTAAGACTAAAGGATTGCATTTTTAAAGGTTCTTTATACATTTTCCAAATTACTTTTCATCAATGTTCATGCCAGCATTACTATTACAGCCACCCTGGGCTAAAACCAAGAATCTTGGGTTTGTTTTTTTAATCTTTGTTTATTTGTCATTGTTAGTGCCATGAGTCAGTTCCAACTCATAGACTGTTTCCAAGGAGGAGCTGGTGGGTTTCAACCACCAACCTTGTGGTTCTCAGTTCAATGCTTATCTTACAGAGCCACACCAGGAGTCCTTGTTTATTTAGTAGGTTAAAAAAAAAAAAAGAAAAAAAATTTTTTTTAATTATCTCGTTGATTACTAGTGACAATGAACTTTTTCATATTTATTGTAGTTGTTAAGTGCCGTCAAATCAGTTCCCACTCATAGTGACCTTGTATAGGTTTCCAAGGTTATAACTCTTTGTGGGAGCAGAAAGCCTCATCGTTTTCCTGTGAAGTAGCTGGTAAGCACGAACCACTGACCTTGTGGTTTACAGTCCAGTGTGTAGCCTACAGAGCCACCATATTCCCATCATGTTTATTAGCCATGTGTTTATTTTTCTGTTATGAACTCTGGCATTTGCCCATTTATCTATAGGATTCTCAGTGTTTTATTTTTATATACATGAACTTTTTACTTTTATTTATATAGTTTAGGTATTAACCCTCTTTCAAATTTGTAGCATATTACTATTTATGAACTGAGATTTTTATTTTATTGTTCCTTTTTATTATATGTTGTTATTGTCGGTTCCAACTCAACAGCGAACATGCACAGGGTTGCTGAGGTGTAAATCTTTATGGGAGCAGAAAGCTTCATCTTTCTCCCACAGAATAGCTGGTAGTTTCGAACTGTCGACCTTGATTGAGGTTAGCAGCCCAATTCGTAACCTGTTACACAACCAGATTTCCAAGTATACACGTAAGTACATAGTACAGAAGCCCCATGTACACAGATACACACATCAGTACACAGCTTCAACAACTGTCAACATTTTGTCATATTTGTTCCATTTATTTCCGGCTCCACCCCACCCAAACCCTTTTTTTAACTGAAGTATTTTAAGGCAGTTCCAATGCATAGCAACCCTGTGTAGGGTTTCCAAGGAGTGGCTGGTAGGTTTGAACCACTGACTTTGTGGCTCAAACTGGCCTTGCAGTCCAGCCCATTATAAGATCTGCAGTTTTTAGAAGGTTGGTGGCTGATGGAAATAGTATAAGCAGTCTATTTGGGGACCACTTTGACCCTCTTTTTTTTTTTTTTTTT
>NW_006408532.1:1008277-1018546 GCF_000296735.1 Chrysochloris asiatica | reverse complement strand
TTAGAATGCATTGGATTTCTTTCTTCTGCTACAAATTCCCATAGCTGTAAACCTTCTAACCTTCTAAATATTCCTTTATATGTGGTTTAGAATTCTAGCACCATCCTCCAAGCCTGCTTGGTCTGGTGTTCTGTGTTGTTGATGATGGAGCTCCTCACTGCACTTCTTCCCGGTCCACCATCTTGTTTGTTCTCTGACCCTCACTCTAGAAGTCACATTTATATACCCTCCAAAGAGCTGACTGCATCCATTCCTGTTATCAAAATCTCTTAAGACTAATTCCTCTATACAACACAACTGAACATGTGTGGAAGGGGATTGTGCTCAGATTCAGAATTTAGATTACTAAAGTTCACTTTCTGATACTAAAGTTTAATTGTAACAGATATAATAGGATGATCCTATCATATGTTCTAATACTGTGTGCAGGTAAGTCAAAATATTGCTTTTTTAAGGTTCTAGTTCATACACACACAGGTTTACTTGAAATAAAACATGCCTCTACAACCAGTAGATGGCTGCAGAGAAGTTCTCTGAGTATGGAATACATACATGTGTTAGTCTTATTAGTCTATCTTCAAAAAATAGGTCCAAGCAAAACAGTGACTTCCAAGGGGATCTGCTGGGACAGTTAAATTAAAGGCAGAGGTCAGCTCAGAAGGTTGTGGTGACATAGAGTCCTGTTGTGGCACTGTAGGATCAACACTGGACTGCCAACCACAGGATCAGCAGTTCAAGCCCCCTAGTCATTCCTCGGAAACCCTATACAGGGTTGCTATGAGTCGGAACCAACTGAGCAGCACTTAACAACAACAACATTTACATTCAGTGTAATTATCAATAGGTATGGACAACATTGTCAAGATCTGTTGTGCATAGGGTCGCTATGAGTTGGTTCCAACTCAATGGCACCTAACAACAACAACAATAAATTGATTATTGTCATTTTTCTGTGGGGTTTTTTGTAGTAGTTGTTTTTATGTGTGTGTGTGTGTTTGTGTGTGGTGTTTCTGGATTCTTTGTTCCACATAATTTTCTATGCTGAGTTCATTCTGTTTGTGGGTTTTCTTGTTATTTTCATTTCTGTTGTGTTAATGTTTCTGATTTTCCTCTTTTATTATTTTGATATACAAGTAAGTGCATTATTTGTCTTTGAGGTTACCCTGTAATTAAATTTTTTCCTTGCTTAAAACAGTCTGTTTTATCTTCCTTGCCATTTGGAAATTCTATACAATTTCTTCTTCTTGCTTTGTAGTTGGCTTCATTATACATTAATAGCTCTGGCTCTGTATTTTCAGTCTTATAGGTTTATTTTACATTAAATACTTCTATATCTGGATTGAGTTTTGGGTGGTATGGTCATGAATGATAATCTCAGGTGGTTGTCTGTTGTTGGTTCTTAGTCCAAAGAACATCCTTTAGCATTTTTTGCAATATTTCTCTGGTTATTATTATAAATTCCTTTAATATCTGTTTTTCAGGAAATGTCCAAATTTTGATGTAGTATCTGAGGGACAACTTTTCTGGGTATTTGATTCTTATTTGGCAATCTTTTTCTTTCAGAGTTTTATATATTTCATCCCATTGTCTTCTTGCTTGCATGATTTCTGCTGAGAAATCCAAACTGAGTCTTATTGGTTCTCCTTTGTAGGTACCTTTTAGTTTTTCCCAAGCTGCTCTCGGGATTCTTTGTTTTTCTTTGATTTTGGAGAGTTTGATTATGATATG
Organism: Chrysochloris asiatica; assembly: GCF_000296735.1. NCBI lineage: Eukaryota > Metazoa > Chordata > Mammalia > Afrosoricida > Chrysochloridae > Chrysochloris > Chrysochloris asiatica. Next base: position 1,016,818 of record NW_006408532.1, on the reverse strand, counting down.
CCTTGATGATTTTTTGGGGGGATCTATCCTGTCTGGGATTTGTTCAGCTTCTTGTATGCTTGTCTTCTCGTCTTTCATGCTGTTAGGGAAGTTTTCTTCCAACAACTCTTTTCTCTAGTTCAGCTCTTCCTGTTCAGGAATTCTGATCACCTGTAAGTTTTTCCTCTTCATGATGTCCCTTAGCCATTCTTTGGATTTTTCATCCTTTTTTCTGACTGTTCTTCTAGCATACTAGTATTGAGAGATTTCAAGTTCACTAATTTGGGCTTCCATTCATTCTTCACACCTTTTCCTTTGCCCTTTAGTGTAGTATCCATTTCTGAGATCTTAGTATTAATCTTCTGGATTTCTAATTGCAGCTTTTGTATTGTTTAAAATTTTGCATGTATTTTGTTTGTTTATTCTTGTAGTGTTTTCCTGTATTCTTCTAAAGTTTTTATTGTGTTCTTGTTACTTTTCTCAATCTTTCTGTTGAGCCTTTGAAGGTACCTAATTATCATTCTTTTGAATTCTTTCTAGTTAGTTCTATTATTGTTTTGTTCTGAGGAAGAAAAGGTGATAGAACTTCTGGCTCTGCATCTTGGTCATTTGTTTGAGCCATTCTTATTTGTTCCTTTGTGTGAGCTGAAACTGTCTGTTGTCTCCAGGGCTTTGTGAAAGCCTGTTGCATTTGTAAAAACAAATAGTGAAATTGTTGGACCCAATTCAAGGCCTTTACTAGGTGGTTGTGGAAGTGATATGACAGCAGAGTTCCTGACCCAAGATGAAGTTCCTATTAGCCTCCATGTTATGTATGTTCAGGGAACTCAATCCAGAAGTAGTTCATGGGGGCCCTTAATGGAGCAAGACATGATGATCTTGACTGAAAAAATTACCCTGTAGCACTTAGATTGCTATATTAGGTCTTCCAGTTGGATCTTAGCTGTTTGTTGATACCTACCCTAAAAAATGTATTTCCTACTTGAACTTTCAGTGTATACCAAGAATCCTGATGGCTTAGTGGGTTATGGGTTGGACTGTTAACTGCACGGTCAGCAGTTTGAATCTACCAAGTGCTTCATGGGAGAAAGATGAGGTTTTCTATTCCCACAAAGATTTATAGTCTTAGAAACCCTATACAGGTTGCTATGAGTCAGAACTGACTTGATTGCACACATTCAGCCAGCCAGGAACTTAGAAGCTGGCATTCTACCACAGCTAGGAGTTCTGGTGTGGTGCACTAGGATAGATTACTAACCTCAGTGTTGTTGGTTCAAACACACCAGCTGTTTCTCAGAAATCCTATACAGGATCACTATAAGTCAAGACTGACTCAACGGCACTTAACAACAGCAGTCTTGTAGATTTGGGCTTCCAAACAAAGTTTCTGACAGCAAAGTCTGAGCTCCTTCCCCTTTGTCAGGCTGATTCACTTTGTGAGTGTCGGGGGAGCAAGGACTGGGCTCCACTGAGCATCTGATCCTCAGCTCTCCCATCCAAGAGCCACAAGGAACCAGAGAAGAATGGCCAAGAGGCAAATGACACTTCACTAGTGATGAATTGCATAACCCAAGTTCCTGTAGCCCATTCAAGAAGATTTGCAAGTTATGTTGTTCATTCTCTAATGTCTAGAATAGCAGAAATGATTTAAAACATGGCAGCAGTTCTTCTCCAGATCATCTAAATTGCACAGCCGTGAGGCAGATACATTTTCAGGCACCTTCACATCTCATTTAATTCAATCATCACAGCAAACCTCAAGGTATGTGTCTTAGTTTCCTCATGTCACTGTAGCAGAAATACCATAAGTGGGTTGCTTTAAAGAACAGAATTATATTTTCTCACAATTTAGGAGGCTAGACGTCCAAATTCCAGGAACTAGCTATAGGGGAAGGCTCCTTCTCTGTGGGTTCTGGGGGGAAATCCTTGTCTTTCAACTTCTGTATCTCTGTGGCCCTCCGTTCCATAGTGACCTTCATCTGCCTTCCGCAGTATGTGCTTCTTAATCTGTCTGTGCTGCTGCTTATCACCCATACCCCACACTGATATGAGTGAGAGTCCTGGTATATATAGCCTGCACTGTAGGATCTGCACTGGACTGCAAACTGCAAAGTCAGCAGTTCAAACCCACTGGAAAACCCATACAGGGACGCTATGAGTTGGAACCGACTTGACAGCACTTAACACCAACAACAATGACACTGATTTGGCTTCCTAAGAATAGCAACAGCAGCAAAAATCCCTATTATTTCAACACATACGATGGGGCTTCCAAAAGTTCATAGAAAAATAGAATTTTCCCACAAACTTTTTGAGGTCACCTAGTATTTAAGGGGGAGGGGTACATACTCAATCCATAATAGTATGCACCATTGTCCCTATTGTCCAGTTTAGGAAACTGAGAGGTGAGGTGATGTGGCCAAGATCAAACAATTGTTAATGGTAAAGGTATGTTTGAACTAAAGCCTGCTGACTCCAAACCCATTCCTCCTCCATTTATTCCAAGCTGCCTACAGTTCCTTAAAGGAGCTCTGGTAGTGTAGTAGATCACAAGTTGGGCTTTAACCTCAGGGGCAGCAGTTTGAATCTACCAGATGCTCTGCAGAATAAAGATGAGGCTTTCTGCTCCCATGAAGATTTACAACCTCGGAAACCCTATACAGGGTCATTATGAGTCGAAACCAACTCCACATCACATAACCACCACCACCACAGTTCCTTAATGTGACCAACCACACTAAGGCAAACACCCTTCCAGGGCCCACCTCATGGATTTGGGGGTCTTCCAGTTGCATCATTCTGTTAGATTTCTGACTTCTGCTTTCTTGAGTCCTGCAGGGCTCTGTCATTGCTACAAATGTTACCTCTGTAGCAAGAAAGGGGCATTGAAAAGATACACAAAGGAACTCTAGTCCCTACGATGCTGAGAAGGACACTCACCTTTCCTCATTTGAATCTACAAGTCCAAGTCCCAGGATGCTGTTCTTGCCCGAGATCCACATCTATAGAGGCCTCTGAGCTTTCAAGTGAAGTGAGCCAAGTGCCAGCCCATTCACTCTTCCCCCACTCCCGTGGCCAGGGGCCACGCTCCCCCTCGAAGCCAGCACAAGGCGAGGTCCTCATGGGGCCTGGCCCTCTGTGTTCACGGAAGAAAAATGAAAGTTGCTTTATTCCCCGGCCTCTTCATATCTCCCATTATGAGGAGAGGGCTCCACACTGAGGAGCCAGAGCTGTGATATTTCTGCTTCAGCATGAGAGATTCATATGTTTGACTAATCAATTCTTTGGCACTGACTTCCCAGCCTGCATTTTGTTCTCTTGCTTTTGATCGTCTGTTTGCCTTTTTGCCATTCTGCTGGTTCTTGTTTGGAGCTTTTATTTTCCAGGCACAACTTTGACCTACTCGATCCTCTGTATTCTTCTCTCTCTCTCCCTTTGTCATTTTTCTCTCTGATTTTGGTTTCCCTTGTGATTGACCGCACACAGCTTCCACATACAAGAATCGTGGAGACCCTTGTGTCATGAGGGACTGATAACTGCTGCGTTTTATTTTGGGAACCATGGGGACACTGGACCACAAACACCCCCAGCCTCCCAGTTCTTTCGTCTCCCCTGTCCCCATTCCAGTATCAGCCTGTATCGTGCAGTAGCTGGTGTTGGCTTGGTACACCCTGTGGTTCTCAAAGCCTTCTGTAATGCTTACTGCAAACTGTAAGAGAGAAGGTACAAATGCTATTGTAAGTCACAGTTGTCAATTGAAAATGCTGGGGATTGGAAATATGAGATGATCTGCCTAATGTTTAGAGCTAACACGTTGCTGAGTTGTGACCAGAACACAGGTCTCCTTGAAACCAGCCCTCATCCTACTAGGAGACTGCCCCTGCTACTGTGATCATCAACTGATTGTTGAGCTCATTCCAGGGCTTCAAATTGGTTCGTTCCAGTTTGACCCCCTGCGGAGAATTTGCCTTTCTGTTACCAGATGTACTGAATCTGAATCTGCATTTTAACAAGATAGCTACTAGGAGTCCTGGTGTGGTACTGTGGGTTAATGTACCAGACTACAAAGCCATTTGAACAGCAAGGTCAGCGGTTCAAGCTCACTAGTGGCTCCTCAGAAACCCTATGCAGGGTCGCTATGGGTCAGAACCTACGCGATGACACTTAACAACAATAGAGTACTAGGATCTATTAGAAATACCTGGGAACTTGTTCAAATGTAGACTCTGTTTCAGTGGATCTGGAGTGGAAAGGCAAATTTCTCAGCAAGGGGTCAAACTGAGTGAAGGAAGTCCCACTTCCTTCATTCTCAGCCAACACTGGCCACACAGCTGCTCTATGCTCAGCCCTGTGTGAGGGATGCAATGAGAATACAGAGTTGAATTGGACATGCTTCTTGTGCACAGCACAATGTTGTCTGGTTAAGCAGACAATTGCAGTGCACAGTGCAGCAGCTGCCACTTATAAGCACCTACTCTGCCCGGCATGATGCTGAGCACTTCACCTGCATTAGCGCTTGGATCCTCAGAGCAATGATACAGCTTTCCCAAAGCCACCATTCTAATGCCAGATCCAGAACTGGAGGCCAGGGCTGACTGCCTCTAACATCTGGACTCTTACCAGAAGAGTGGTGTATAAAGAGATGTAGCAGCATAGCAGAGTGATGCCTTCCTTGTGAGGGCTTCTAGGGAAGAATTCACAGACGCAGAGACTTTTTGAATGGAGCCTTCCAATATAACTTTGTTGTTGTTAAGTCCTGTCAAGTCAGTTCCTACTCAGAGCAATCCTGTATAGGATTTCCAAGGAGAGGCTGCTGGGTTTGAACTACCGATCTTGTTGTTAGCAGTCCAGTGCTTATCCTACAGCACCACACCAGGACCTCTTCGTATGACTTAGAGTTTGGCAATCAGAGGAAGAGGCAAGGTGTAGCCACAAGCTGTTTCTGAGATCACATTGTTTTCCTAAGCAGTATTTTGCATCTGGGAGTCCTAGTGTTGTGCTCTAGGATAAGCACTGGATTACTAACCACAAGGTTGGTGGTTCAGACCCACCAGCTGCTCCTTGGAAACCCTAAACAGGGTCTCTATGAGTCGGAACTGACTTAATGGCACTTCACAACATCAACAATATTTTGTATCTGAGAACCTTGAAACTGGAAGGATTTTGTGGCCCCATCACCTTTGAGACTCCTATACAACTTTCCTCCATGAGGAGGAAGACATGAACCACTGTCTAGCCTCTGCTTACATATGTCTGGTGCCACAGAACTTCCTTCCTTTTGAAGCAACCTGCTCCATCTTTGGAATGGTCTCGTTACTAGAACCCTTTTCTTGTTTTAGTGAAAATCACCTCCTTCTTGTCCTTTCCCCCTGTGTGTTGGGAAGAAGCCTCAGCTCTGTGAGCTGAGAATGGTGTAGTCTGAAAGGAAAAGCCAATAGCATGGAGTCCAAATGACCTAGGTCACATCTCTACCAATTTGGCTTTGTGACTTTCCTTCTCTGAGCTTTAACTTTCTTTCTTATATAACAGAAATCATCATTTTAAAAAACAAAACCACTATGTTCAAGTTGATTCTGACTCTTAGAGAACTGCACCATTGCATTTCCTAGACTGTAAATCTCAATGGAAACAGGACCGCCTCATCGTTCTCTCACAGAGTAGCTGGCTCAAACCACTGACCTGTCAGTTAGCAGCTGAGCGAGTGCTTAACCCACTGAGCCACCAGGGATCCTTAGAAATAATAATAGTTCCCCAAATTACCCAAGTGATGTGGCTGCTGTTCACACACACACAAAGTGGCAGATGCATATGTGCCTATTAAAGTAGAGAGTTCCAAGCAAACAAAATTTGCCATCTGCATTCTATTGTAATGGGACACAACTGGGATTTGTCCATTCAAGCTCACTCTCCTGTTACTCCATTCAGTATTTCTCTTCATCGTTTTTGTTTATATGTGTGTATAATGTGGTGCTGTAGAATAAGCACTGGACTGCTATACAGGGTTACTAGGAATCAGAACCGACGCAGTGGTACTAAACAACATTAACAATGTGCACAAAGTTGTAGCCAACAAATTCTACCCACTTTCCTGGACACACACTATGTACGCGCTTCAGCCTAGCATTGTTGTTAAGTGCCATTGAGTCAGTTCCACTTGATAATGACTATGTATAGGGTTTCCAAGGAGCAGCTGGTGAGTTTGAACCACCAACCTTGTGGTTCAAACTGACCTTTTGGTCCAGTGTTTTATGCCACAGCACCACACATGGTCTGGGGTAGGCGTAGGGAATACCAGGATTCTTAAGACACAGTTACTGCTTTTGAGGAGTCTTCCGTGTAGGGGGAGAAGGGAGAGAGAAGTGTGGTGCTTATGTCTCCTAGAGCTGAAGTAGAGAGGATTACAGAGCTCTAGGCAATGCTGCTGGGTCCCCAGAGAGGCGTGTAGCCATTTGGACCAATCTCCGGATTTTTGAGCTGGGACTTTGAAGAGGACAAGTTTATTGGTCAAAGAGAAGGGTGATGAGGAGTGAAGAATAGACACTTTGTAGTTGGGTTCCTCCGAATAGGTGACCTTCTCAGAAGTGGGGAGAAGGGGATGGAGGAGTTGAAGATGACTCTGAATACATCATCAGATGGATCCATGAGTGGCAATTCCCATGGCTGAAGTAAGGGATAAGCAGACTGAACAGTAAGGGAAATGAAGGATTCGGCATTGGAATGTGGAGTTTGAGGAACACATAGCTTGTCCCAGTGAAGCATCCAGTGTGCAGTTGGAAAAACAGATCTTAGAGTTGGTGAAGGAAGTCTGGCTTGGAGCTGGAGAACTAGAAGACTCTTGTCTCTCTGTTGGTTCATATAAAATTGTAGACCCTGGATTAATGCCACCAAGAATAGTAAAGGAACAATGCCTATGTGTTCATTTTGAGGAAATGTCCATCTGCAACCTGGAGAGAGAACTTCAAAATGTCTTAAATGAAAATGATTTAGTAGCAGATGGCTCCCATTTGTTGAGTACTGTGTTATAGTGTGTATTTGTATCCCCATTTTATTGATGAGGCACCTGAGGTTTAGACAGGTTTAGTCTGCAAAACCCATTTCCATAGGGTCAGTTCCAACTCATGGTAACCCCAAGTGTAATCTAGCTGACAGCAGTTTAGAAGTCATACCATCAAACTTTACAGCTCCTTGTACTCTCGCCTCTGGTATACCATTAGATTTCTGCACCTTTGCTTGGTAAACTTCTAGCCATGTTAGACTTCCTGATGTTTTCTTTGCTTCTTTGCACTCCAAACCAAAAAACCCACTGCCATCAAGCCAATTCCAATTCCTAGCGACCCTAAGGACCCAGTAAAACTGTCCCCATAGGGCTTCTGAGGCTGTAAATCTTTACAGGAGCAGACTGCCACATCTTTTCCCCACAGAGTGACTGGTGGGTTCCAAACGCCCAGAGCTTTGACCACCATGCAACCAGGACTTCTTTCTTTGCCTTCAAACTCTGTCTATCATCCATGGTTTTATGTGTACATTCATTAGCCATCAGACATCTTACTTTTGCTGATTACCTACATATGCTGGCATGTGTTTGTATGTGATAAGGACCAGGTGAACCATCCCCTACTCATCTTTGCAACAATATCCCTGTTACCCAGTCAGACTGATTCCAAAGGCTAGTCTCTCCGTCTCTCTCTTTCGTGTTCCATTTCTTCACTGTATCTTTCAGAAGCTGATGATACATTGTGACTGAAATGTGCATTTTCTAAGTCAAAATTTGGCTTTGTATTTAAATCAACGGTGTGCACACATCATGTGAGATGTATGCAGGACACAGCCGGGGGTCTTCTACTCTGAATTTCTCTGGCTTTACTGTTGTTGTTTTTGTTTTTAATTTTTCAAGTTTGAAAATGTGTTAGAAAAAAAATAACATTATGATAATTGGAAGTACAGTGTATCTGTCTTTTTCTTTTATATTTTTTTAGGTACAATTCACATTTCACCTGGTCTCTCCTTGCTTACCTTTGACACATCCTTGATATTTATTTAGATGTTTATGCCACCTTCCCTTTGAACTCTGTGGTTAAAAGAGTCAAAACTTTTTTTTTTTTTAAATAATGATCCTCTGTCCTACTCCCCTTACGTTTTATTTTTTATTTTTAAATGTTTTATTGTGGATTATGTGATAGTTTACATGGGAGAACATTAGTTTTACATTCATCCTATTGTGTATCGTTTAATTGTCATGGTTACAGTCCCTTACATGCATCATCAACCAACCAAAGGGTATACCCTACAAGCCTAACCCCCGGTCGTCAGCACACAGCCCCTCTCCCTCTCTGGGTCTAAAGTCCGCCGCCACTCCATCTCTCCATGTCATCGTCTCTGCCTCCGTCTCTGGCATCACTGCTTCTCTGGGTAGGGTCCCGCTCTCTGCTCTTCTCCCTTGATGGTTCCAGGTACCTTCTCTCCTAGACTGCAAAGTTAATCACTCCCCTCCTTGCTACAAAACATCTACCTTTACATTTCCAACCTTCACAATCAGTCCTGATAACAAATTTTCATTATTGT
>NW_006408532.1:1006613-1008177 GCF_000296735.1 Chrysochloris asiatica | reverse complement strand
ATCATCAGTTTTACATTCAACAAATCATACAACTTGTTTCATTACAATGATTATAGGCCCCTCCATGTACTATCAGTTAACAGTATTTCTCACTATTCATTTTAAAAAACGCTTTTTTAAAAAAACACTCAGGCATATATAATAATTTACACCTCCAAAGGGCACATTCTTCAAGTCTACCTCCTGGCCACCAGCTCTTAGTCTGTTTTTTCCCATGAATCTAGAGTCTTTAGCTGCTCCCTCTCTCCATGTCCCCATCTCTGCCTCCATCTCTGGCATCTCTGCTTCTCTGAATAAGGTCCCGCATTCTGCTTGTGCTCTTCACCCTTGATGGTCCTAGGGTCCTCTGTTTCTGGACTGTAAGATTAACCACTCCCCTGTTTTTGTTACAAAATTCTACCTTTACAATTGTGACAGTCGCGATTAGTCATGATAACAATTACTCACTATTGAATCATAAGAATCTTATCCCCATCTCTTGTCACCAGACCCATCTAGACAAGATGACTGCTATTCAGTGGGAACTCTACCATCCCCCACACGCTCTTAAACTATTGAAACCTTGTAAACCAGTCACTTTGTGCCTTTATAGCCCTCCTCCCCCTATTTTAGGTAGCCAATGCCTAAGTTGCCTGTCCCTATCTGCCCTTTGTACAGAGGGGATAGCATTGATACTTGATGTGAAGACTCCTTCCCTCTCTGTTGGTTGGTATTTAAAGTTACAACCTCCATGAGTATAAGTCAGGTTCATCAAATTGTAATAATTTAGCCTTGTTTCCTTTATCCAAAAAATAATAATTTTTTTTTTCAAATTTACCTCTAGTCAAGTTCTGATTATCAAGCCATTGAGTCTAGGTCAAATGGGTACTGTCTGCAAGTTTGGGTGTTCTTGTGTACCTCCCCTCACTTCATATCAGCTGGATGTTTCACTTTCAGCTCTAGCCCTCTATGGCTATGTCCTTGTCCATGGGCTCAGGTGTCCACAGGTCTTACCACACTTTGGACCAACCAGCCCTTCTTCTCTCTCCAATCTCCAGGTCAGCGGGAGTCAAGGGACGGTGGTTGAACTCAGTCCATATCTTCATTGCTGCTTTTCCCCCTCTTCCACTCACCAGTAGGTCAATATGGTCGCCAGCAAGCTTACATGCTTGTTTGTGTATTTCCTTTGAGTTTCAGTCTTAGAGGGGAGTTTGTCCTGAAGGAACTTGATTGCTTGCCCTGATGGCTTCCTTGTGAACAGCTTGCTTATTCTTGTGGTAGCCAGTCATACTGACATTTTTGTTTTGAGATTTTCCTGGTGATCTTTCTTTGAAGATGTATCTTCTGCTGCTGTAGCTGGTTCTAGGCTGGTCTGCTTGCCTTGCTAGTGGGAATGTCCCACCTCATATGGTTCTGGATGGGACTCAGGATTCCACCTAAGGTCCTGTACTCTGTAAGGCTTTGCACGAGGCCTATTTCACTGGGCAAGTTGTAGAACCCCGTTTAGGTATTCCAATCAGTTATAGGCTGAAGATGGGCTTACAAGTTTTCTCTAATCATGTTTCCCAACATTCCTTTCTATACC
>NW_006408532.1:989095-989910 GCF_000296735.1 Chrysochloris asiatica | reverse complement strand
TATATATTTTTTAAATTAAAACAACAACAATAATAATAATAGGAAACTCTGTGGCTTAATGTAGGTATGCCTTTAATGTCCTAAGTCTCTTTCGGTCACTCTGCCCTCCTCTCCTGGTTGTTAGGCGCTGTCGAGTCAATTGTGACCTGTAACGACCCTATATAGGGTTTCTGAGGAATGGTTGGTGAGCTTGAACTACCAACCCTGCAGTTCAAAAGGCTCTGTAGTGGTCACCAGCTCTCAGAGCCATGCTGGGACTCCTGCTAAACCGGCTATAAAAGGGAGACCTAGATAGGGTTCCCGAGGAGCAGCTGATAAGCTTGAACCACTGTCCCTGCAGTTCAAAAGGCTCTGTAGTGGTGCCCCACCCCTCAGAGCCACGCTGGGACTCCTGCTAAACTGGCTATAAAAGGGAGACCTAGATAGGGTTCCTGAGGGGCGGCTGGTGAGCTTGAACCACCGATTTTGCAGTTCATAAGGTTCTGTAGTATGCTGCCTCAACCCTCAGAGCCATTCCAGAGCTCCTGCTAGACCAGCGCAAGAAGGCAGACCCAGATAGGTACACTTCCGCGTCTCAGCCTGGGCTGATCACGCGGCCTCCTGAGGATTGGCTGGTGGGCGTGAATCACCACCCTTGCAGTTCAATAAGCTTTGCATCAGTGTGGGTCCTGTGGGGGTTCTGGGCGGCTGGGCAGGGCTCTACCTTGTTATAGCGTGTGGGCGGGGTCAGTGGGGTACGGGTGCTCTGTCTGAGGCGGAGGGAACAATCCCATGGGGGAGCCTGGTGGGCCTGGTGGGCGGGGTTGGGTCACAAG
>NW_006408532.1:984097-987927 GCF_000296735.1 Chrysochloris asiatica | reverse complement strand
ACTGCTGGCCAACCAGGTCTCCACCCGGGTTTACAGGAGTCTGTTGAACGTTGTAAGGCTTGACTCGTAGCTTCACTGCTGTTTTTCCCTCACTTCCCCTTATTGGTGACAAACATGGTCACCAATCAGATCGTGTATTCCCATTGAGTCTTAGTCTTGGAAGGGGGTTTGCTCTGAGGGGACCCGACCACTTGCCTTGATGACTCCTGGGTGAGCAACTTGTTTGTTCTTGTAGTAATCAGTCAGTCTGCCTATATTGTTTTGCATTTTTCCTGTTGGTCAAGAGTCAATAACTTTTAAAATAAGCATTTTTTTCTCACTGCAGATGTGCAATTAGTGAATTCTGTATATGCAGGTGTCCACTTGTTTTTTTGTATTTGTCAAAAGATCATGGGACAATTATATGAAAATTGTAAAGAAAAGCAAATCCAAATACCTGCTGTGAAGTTGTAGAAACAACTAATTTTATTACTTTTCCAGAACAGAGCATTTCACAAAAGATGGGAAATAGAGAGAGAGAACCTCATGGGTGTGATTTTAGAATTTACAAACCATGAATAGTGCTTTTAATTTGAAATGGCTATATTTTCTGTAAACATTTGTGAATGCAAAGTTCAAAGACATACTGGAATTGGGCTCTCTCCTATAAGGTACAATCAATATGATTTCAGTGTCATCATTGCAAATTAAAGTAAAAAATATGGCTTTTGCCCAAACTTTTGCTCTACTACTTTCCTAATTTCATTTTAGGTGCCTTCCTTTTATCATATTGGCTCTGGACTTGCCAAGTCGAGCGGAGGCAGTATTTTCTTGATTAGTTCCATCTCTCTTTGCCTTGTTCTTCGGGAGCTGTCAGATAATGTCATCATTAACCCATTGCCGATGTGCCTGAAAAAAGAATCCTAAACTCCAGCAGGATTTTGATGCTAGAATTTGAAAGATAAAAAGAAAGTTGTTTTCTGAGTGAATATATTTTAAGGAGGACTGAATAAAAGCTAAATGAAGTTTCACAGTGGAAATGGAAACTGTCTTTAGACTCTCTGAATACCAGTTATTTTAAGACAAAAAGTAATTTTCTATATTAATATTTTCCTGTTCTAATACATTAGGGAGAGGAGATGTCATAATCTCAAATAATCTCTCAGCATAGAGCCTTGCCCATAAATGTGTAATGAATGAGTTAATCTGCTTAAGTGTAAATAATATTATACTCAGTTATAATGCTATTTATTTATTTGAATCATTAACTACATCAGGTTAAGTCATCTTTTTGTAGATGTGGCTCTGTAGGATCCAGCATTGGACTGTGAACCACCAGGTCAGCAGTTCAAACCTACTAGCTGCTCCTTGGAAACCCTACACAGGGTCACTATGAGTCAGAACCAACTCGGCAGCACTTACAACAACAACAGCATGATCTATTTAGATTTCTCTTGTGGACAGAAGTTTTGAATCTTTAAGAGAAGACAGCAGCGTTGCCAGCTTGTTCCTCTCAGCTCAATTATCTATATAAACATAGCATGTATTTCTTTTTTTAAAGAGTACAGTCAGATGTCACTCAACGTCTATGATTTTGTTGTTGTTGTTAAGTGCTGTTGAGTAGGTTCTGGCCCATAGCGACCCTGTATAGGGTTTCCAAGGAGCAGCTGGTGAGCTTAAACCACCGACCTTGCAGTTCAAATGGCTTTGCAGTCTGGCTTCCAAATACATGCTGTGAAATAAGATATTACATAATTTGGATATTGTGAGGACTTCATATGCTCGTCACTGTGCTAAGAGAGAGATTCGCTTTTGTGTTTGGTCCTCGATCTATGTCATTTACAATTTCCCCAAATCTAATACAAGTCCCTCTCGCAGCTTTCAGTGGAACTTGGAGAATTTTCTTTGTTTTTGAGGATTGTCATGGTTGTCGAGTATGACATGCCTAAACACAAACAATAACATCCATTAATTTCCCACCTTTACCTTGTTTAATAACCTTTTGTTTCACATCCAAAGCGACACTTCTCCATTGCCTCATGCTGCTGCCATTCCTAACACTGCTTTTGTTGCATTTGGGAGCCATGGTGCACTTCACAGTAATATTTTCTGAAGAGAATTAAGCAGAGAGATAACACTACAACACTCAAGAGACATGCAATACATGAGATTGGATGCTACAGCCTATGAATCGAAGCATACATGTGATAAACTTTTTAGCTAGAAGTTATAAACCATACACACATAAGCCAGTAACGTAAGCATTTATTACAGCTATCAAAATGTATGTAGTGTAAGTTATGTATGTACTGTACCATTATACTCCTGGCAGCACGGTCGTTTTCTATACAAGAAACATGAGATACATGTGTGGCATGCGAGAAACTGTTGCATTTACTATGCCCTATTCTCTGAACAGAATTTCTGAACTCTATTATAACCTTATGGGACCATGGATGTATATGTGGGTGAACCGCTCAAATGGGCATTATGTGGTTCATGGTTGTATGTGAACATTTTGAGCTATCTCTGGGTTCCAGAGTTTGAATACATATTATTCTGTGTGCCTTGAAAGTAACTTCATTTAGTAGAAAGAGCCCTGGAGTTGGCCCATGTGGGTTCAAATCCCACCCCTGTCACTTTCTGGCTATGTGATCTTACACATGTAATTTACCCTCTCTGAGGTTATTTTCACATTTGTGAAATGACTTTAGTTACCCATACCTTAATAAGTTTTTAGGATAGGTGTAGAAATATTTATTAATAATAATAAAACAAAACAAAACCCACTGCTGTTGAGTTGATCCTGATGCATAGTGTCCCTGTAGGTCAGCACAGAACTGCTCCCCAGGGCTGCCAAGACGGTAAATCTTTACACAAGCAGACTGCCACATTTCTCTTCTGTGGAGCATCTGGTGGGTTTGGCCTTCTGATTAGTCACCTTTTGGTGAGCAACCTAGTGCTTAACCCACTGTGCCACTGGTGGTGGTGGCTGTGTGCTGTGGAGTCGGTTCTGACTCATAGCAACCCTGTACAGGGTTTCCTAGGCTATAAAGCTTTATGGGAGCAGAAAGCCTCATCTTTCTCCCACATAACAGCTGGTAGTTTTGAACTGCTGACCTTAAGGTTCGCAGCCCGATTCTTAACCACTACGCTACCAGAGCTCCTTACTGTGCCACTAGGACTCCTTAATAATAGTTGTTGCTATTAAGTGCCATTGAGTCTGCTCTGACTCATAGTGACCCTGAATAAGGTTTCTGAGGCTGTAAATCTTTGCTGGAGCAGAAAGACTCATCTTTCTTCTGCAGAGCAACTGGTGGGCTCAAATTGCTGACCCTGTGATTTTGCAGTCCAGTACCTATCATATGGAGCGTCTGTGATCCCCAATAAAAATACTTGTTGTTAAGTGCTGTTGAGTCAGTTCTCACTTAATAGTGACCCAGAATAGGGTTTCCAAGGAGCAGCTGGTAGGATTGAACCACCAACCTTGTAGCTAGCAGTCTAGTGCATATCTAACAGCACCACACCAGAACTCCAATGCTGGCAGATCTAAAATAGTGCTTACTCTGTGTCAGGCACTCTTTAAAGCCCTTTATACATATTACTCAGTGGATCCTCACAACAACCTTAGGAGAAGAGTGTTATGATTATTCCTGTTGTACAGGTGAGTGAACAATAGCACAGAGAAGTTAAGTGACTTGCCCAAGGTCACACACTCAGTAATGGTGGGTCAGAATTCCAATGCAGATTGTCTAACTCCAGAAGCCACACACTTTTTTTTTTCTTAAATGTTTTATTGTGAATTATGTGATAGTTTACATGGGAGAAAATTAGTTTTCATTCATTCCATC
>NW_006408532.1:934813-982538 GCF_000296735.1 Chrysochloris asiatica | reverse complement strand
CACCATCTGTTGAAAAGACTATCACCTCCCCATGCGAGATATTTAGGTGTTTTGTCAAAAATCAGTTGGATGTATGTAGATGCGTTAATTTCTGGATTCTCGACTCTGTTCCATTGATCTATGTATCTTTCATTGTACCAGTACCAAGCTGTTTTGACCACTGTAACCAGACACATACTCTTATCTTCTCATGTTGTCTCAGAACCTGGCACATAGTAGTGCGTACTTGATAAATGCTTGTTGTATCTGGACCCTTTCAGCTCAGGTACATTAAGAGAGTAGTACTCACCTTGAGGAGTATGGGCACAGTGCCTGGTATTCCAAGTGTAATCTTCATGACTATAGGGCACTTGCCTAATGGAAGCCATGCTGTTGACCCAAGGCTATCTGGGATCATTGTATCACTGGTGAGGGGCTGGGGGTGGCTTTAAATATTCTAAGTCTCAAAGCTAGTTTGGGCTACATTTACAGCACTTAACATATGAAAAAATCATTGGGAAAGTGGACTTTTAAGTGGAATGGTTGTGTAATGGAATATTTCACGTTCCGGTTCAGCCATAAAGCTCAGGGCTGATAAACAAAGCATCTGAAGCCAAATGGCTCCTCATCTGACCCCAATTAAAATAAAGATTTCATTCCATTCTGTCCTGACAGAGAGGAACATATTGTTGCCTTTAAGGGAGTTTGGTTTAGTTAATGAAAGAGTTTTATTTCATTTTCCCCCCTCAAATACAATATCTAATTAAATAAGATTCAATTTGTTAAGACTTCTGGTAGGGATATGTTAACTCTTTTAAAGCTGCTTTGCCTACATGCTTCAAGATATAGAGGGTGTTTGTGAATTCCACATCACCATCCGTTGTTTAAAGAAGAAAGAGAACCCAGTTCCTTGTAAAGACAAACATCTTATTCAAGGTGTATTTGTTTACATATCAATTATAGCAACCTGTGTATTACGTAGCACAAATTCTGTAGAAAACATCACATATTTACATAAAGTCCCATCCCCTAGAAGCATTTGTACTTGTGCATATTGTAGTTTACCAATCACCATAGATCTGTCCATATAGATTATCTCACTCTGGGAGTTGTAGCTGTTAAAATATGTTAGGTAACATAAGTTGCATATTGATGCCAAATTATCACAGAGTTCCTTTGAAGTTATCTTGAAGAAATATGTGACTGTCTAAAGAATTCATCATTTAACATTAAGAGTGAACACCAGCCAAAGTTTTTGTTGGTTTTTTTTTTTTTTTTGCTTTTCTTGTGTCATGCTGTCACTGCTTTTGTCGCCTGGCCTATATGTTCTGAAGCTCATCAGGACTGTTGGGTCCACAATTACAAAGAATAATTTAGTGTCTTTACAGAGAATTGCTCTTCAGCACAGAATTGGGTGAATGCATTGTGAAATTCTGAACCAGAGGCCTCCCTACTTCAGAGAAATGCCTAGATATTACAGGGAGCTGCAGGAAGAAGTGTCCAGCAAACTGACCCCTGGACAAGCTCTCCCTTCCCTGGGCTTCAATTTCTTCGTCTTTAAAATAACAGAGTGGGGTCAGTAGATGTCTAAAGGCCCCTTGGCTCTTCCTTGCTGAGATTGTATATTCACTCGAGCAGAAAGTACATGATGTTTTTAAATCCACTAAGAATTTATAGTCAGATGCTAAGGATTTGTGTTCTGAGAGAGAGAAAAACAGTTCTTAAGTCAATAAAGCCTATGGCATTTAAACCATTTCTTTCAATTAGATCACATTGCACTGGCTCCTTCTGACATCAGTAAGTGTTTACTCAGCATTTATCGTGCACCTATTCTGTATAGGTCTAGTTGCAGGTATGAAAAGACATATTACTTATGGTCCTGCCCTTGAGGGGCTTACCTCCCAATAAGGAGAAAAGCATGTAAATAGACCATCCTTTTGTTAAATCGGATCTCTACATTGTGCCCTGTGGGTGGAGGACATGAAATGGCATTAGGGACAGGTGTCACAGAGGAGGGGGTATTTTGTCTGACCTTTGTAGGATGAGTGCAGTTCCTCCAGATGGGGAAGGGTCACTCATTCCAGGCAGATGTTCATGGGAATAAAGGAACCAATATACTGGTGCAAATTAGTGAGTTCTGCTTTATTGAAACATGGGGTTGGGCTGAAGAAAGGGTAGGAGGAGGAACAAAACTAGAAAGGAAAGCCTGTGAAAAACCTTACAAGTTCCAGCCTAAGGAATATGCCCAACATGTTTCTAACTAGTTTCTTCTGTGAATAAAAAGGGCTGTAGGGCCTTAGTGGCACTGTAGGATAAGTACTGGACTGCTAATCACAAAAAGATGAGGTTGTCTGCTTCCATAAAGATTTGCAGTCTGGGAAACCCTATAGAGGGTCACTATGAATTGGAATTGGGTGGCCAAGAAAAGGAGCACTCGTGCTCAGCGGTTAAGCACTCAGCTGCTATCCAAAGGGTCAGCAGTTCGAACTCACCAGCTGCTCCACAGGAGGCAGATGTGGCAGTCTGCTTCTGTACCAATTACAGCCTTGGAAACCCTATGGGGCAATTCTACTCTGTCCCCTAGGGTCACTATGATTTGGAATCAAGATGGCAATGAACTTGGTTTTTGGTTTTAGCAGCCAAATGACGATGGGACTGTTGCTAGCTCAGTTCTCCTCTTGTAAATGCACTGTATTCAGTAAAGGTTCTACAAATCCCTCAGCAATTAATCCTATTAAAGTTGGTTTAATCCAGTTTCCCCAAACTTGTTGACCATTAAACCATTTGAGCAGAAGATCTACTGATATGAAGCCAATTTTGGGTCATCGAGCTGGAGATAGGAAGATATTAGAGATCTGCAGTCAGTAGAAATATAATCTGCATTTTAGAAAAATGACTCTAGCCTAGAGGAGGGGTTGGAGCTGAGAGGAAGGCCTCTCACCAGTATGAAAAAAGCAGTTAAACACCTGGTTTTGCCTGGAGTTGTTCAAGATGCATTTCAAGGAGAAGCTCTTCTGAATATAATTAATGCTGCATTAAGGCTAGTATATGACCCTTATCTAAGTCCTACAAACACAAGACTGACAGCCATTCAAGAACTCATAGTGTGCATTGGTGATGGGTGATGAATACAGGAATGAGCTCCATGGTAAGAGGCTAGAGGGATAAGATGCAAACTGATGATGCCAAAGATTTCTGTGGCTCCCAAATTCATTTGTTGAGGGTCTACTTACACTCAACTATTCTTGAAAGTAACCAAAATGTACTGCTGTTGCTTCAATTTGATGGGCATGGAGACAAGGGTGGTTGAGTATTTAAGGCTACATAGCTGTTAATCAGAATTCAAATCTATCTGACAGATCCCAAAGTGTATGCTCTTAACACTGAAGTATGCTGCCTGCCCCAAATAGCTGCCATTTAAAAACACTCACCATCTGCCAGGCATTATTTCATTTCCTCTTCCAGGAGCCCTATGAGATAAGTGGTCTTATCCCTGCTTAATAGATGAGCAAACTCAGGTTTCATTAAGTTGTCAGGGTCACAGCTCGGCATTGCATAGCCAGGATTTGTGCTTCAGTAATAATAGGGGTGGTTCCTATTGGTTCAGAATGTTCCTTATAGATAGATTAGAAAAAGAGTCACTTTGTTTGTGGTGTAACAGTACCCTGAGTCTGGGCTAATATGTTGAGGTGAGAAACCCCAGTTTGACCTTAACTGTCTTTTGGGATGATGTCCTTGCATTAAATTTCATGTGTATTGATGAGCCTCCTCTTTACGTCTGGCACTAAGAGCTGTGAAGACACAGGCATGACCAAGTCTTTGTCCTCACTGTCAAGTGGGAGAGATCAGTACCGAACACACAGTGCAGCGATGACTCCAATCATAGTAATCCAGAAAAGGGTGAGCTTCACAGGAGGTGTGTCTCCAATGGGTTTTAAAGAATAAATCCAAGTTTGCCAAATGGTGAAGGGAGGAGATGTCTGCTTAGTTCATTTTTCTCTCTTGCAACTGAATATTGATGTTTCGCTTAAGGACAATAGCAGAACTCATACAGAGCTTGAAATTGTTACACCTGTTGCCTCACTGTGCTTTTAAGAAAAATCTCATCTCACCTTCAGCTAGCCTGACATGATTGGAATCCTGAGATAAGGTGCCCTGTGAAGGCATTTGGCATCTGGTTTCTCTGACTGGCATTAACAAATGTGTGTTAATGTAGAGACTGAGACCTTGGTGTCCCCAGGTGCTTGCTTCATTACAAGTAGTACAAATACTGAAACCTGGGAAATGAGTATAAGTAATTTTTTTGGTCTTTCTGTTTTTCCATTAGCTCCTCATGTAGGCTGCTTGGCTAGAATGAGGCTAGGACTTTTGTTTTCTAGTGCTTCCTTGCTCACTGATCCATTCAATAGGGTACTGAACAGGGGAGACACAGGCCCAGATGCCAGGTGCTCATGAGTAAATAGAGGAGCTAGAGGGATTCAATATGGACACAAAGTTCAGCGTGAGCAGCAGCTACCAGTAAAGCAGAACATGACTAGCACTTCCCCAAAGAGGTGACAACAAAGCTGAACCTTAAGGATGGTTACCACCACCACCGTGGTCACATGAACCTGTAGGCAGAAGAGAGTTGTGGGTAAACATATGGGTTCTAGAAACCAATTGCCATCTGTGAGTGTCCTTGGCAGGTTCTTAGTTTCTCTACACTTTATCTCCTCATTTATGAAATAAGAATGATGCTATTCTACCTCCTGGGGTTGTTGTAAAGGATAACGGAGTTCATATTGTAAAGTGATTAGAACACTGCCCAATGATGCATAGTAAAAACTGTAAACAAATGATCATTGCCACATACTGGGCACTATATTTTATGTGCATTAGATCTTCCCAGCAACCCCTTGAAAGGAAGTGGGTTTATTCCCATAATTCAGATGATGAAAACAAGTGTTGAAATGGCTTTGTGGATTGCCTAAAACTGTGTAGGTCGTAAGTAGCCGAGCCAGACTTTGAGCATTGACACACTGGTCCCCTCTCCTCTTGCTCCTGACACATCATTTTGCTCACTTCTTCACTGTGCCTTTTCTTCCAAGTTCCCAGATACTTTGAAAAGTATTTTGCTTTAATTGGTAGTGAAAACTCTTCCACAAGAGAAAACTTTTTGACCTTTGGTAACTAAAACATGACATGAAGTAAAAAGACTTTCGAGCCAGAGAAACTTGAGTTCAAATTCCAGCTCCACTTTCTACACTGATTACTTCCCTGGGCCTCATAGTAAAGTAAGGATGATCCCAAAGACCCAGTGAGGAAGTGTATGTAAAGCGTCTGTGTGCCAAGTGCACAGAGTGGGTACTTTGTAAACATTCAGTGACCTCCATGCCTTCCCCACCGTCCGGCTTGTATAGAATATGTCATTATAATTAGAATTCCCAAGTAGTTATTCTACCCAAGGCTTAACGTATTTTAACTGCCTTTTATTTATCAACATGTAAATTCTTATATTAAAAGTGTCTTTCTGACATGAACCCTGAAATTGCAGAATATTTTTTCATACCCTGCACATCGTCTCATATACTCTAAGACTCCTTATATGTAATGACAGTCTTTCCCACTCCTAGCATGGGGTCCAGGTTGACGAAGTGACTGCCAGTTTATTATTTTGCTTATCTCCATACCTAAGGTTTGGGATTTATTGGAGAAGTGTATTGTTTGTTGTTGTTGTTGTTGTTGTTTAAGTGGAAGGGAAATAGGAATATGGAGGAAAAAAATCCCCACCCCACCCCCCAAAAAAAAAAACTAGAAATAGCCAGGGCTTTATAGTCAGCCACAGAAACACACTTAGTTGTTTGTTTTTTTAAAAAAAGCTTTTATTATGAATTGAGTGATAGTTTACATGGGAGAACATCAGTTTTGTGCTTATCCTATCATATTTATTTCATTGCAATGATTACAATCCCCTCCATGCATCATCATTTAACAGTATTTGCTTCTAGTCTCTCTGGGTTGTTGCTGGGTTTTTGTTTTGTTTTTTTGATGTACCCCAAAACACTCAGAAATATATAATCATTTAAACAACCCAAGGGCACATTCTGAAAGTCTTCCTCCTGGCCACCAGCACACAGCCTTTCTCTTTCCATGAGTCTAGAGTCCTTAGCTGCTCTATCTCTCCATGCTATCATCTCTGCCTCCATCTCTGGTGTCACTGCTTCTCTCGATAGGGTCCCACATTCCACTCATGCTTGTCTCCCTTGATAGTCCTAGGGTCCTCTGTTCCTGGAAGTTTTGTAACATAAAGATGGGAAGTATGAGATTAACTACTCTCCCCTTTATGTTACAAAATTTCTACCTTTATAGTTGTAACAATCGCAATTAGTCATGGTAACAATTACTTTTTATTGAATCAAAGGAATCCTATCCCTGTCTCCTTTCACTGGACCCATCTAGACAAGATGAAAACTTCAACACACTTAATTCTCATGATTGAAATAATGTCTACATGGTTCTCCTCTATGCTGCTGATAGGAGTATAGAAGTAATTTGGCAATTTACATGAAAAGTCTTAAAAATGTTTATGCTCAGTTGGATTCAGCAAGCTTTATTGAGCCATTACCAAGTGTTAGGTAGCCAGGCCCTGTGGTATTAGGTAGTTATCCCTAACTCCCAACAAATACACTTGAGTCTGGACAGCCAACCCTGGGAACAGACATTCTAATACACTTTGGTAATGTTGTGATATGGGAAAGCACATGGGTTGTGGAGCCACACACAGAAGGCATGCCAAATGCAGCCATTAGAAGGGATACCAGAGCTCATTGTTGTCATTTGTTGTTACTCAGTGACATTTTGTATAGGGATCCACCCATGGAAGTAAGCAGCCCTGGTGGTTGTGTGGCTGGGACATACAAAGGGAGGTAGGAAATAGTAGGAGACCCTGGAGAAGCAGTCAGGGTCCAGATCTGGAAAGCCTAGAAATGCTCATCCCAGTCCTCAACCCAAAATGAGTTACACAGTCTCACCAACCAGTTTGATGTCCACCACAATGAGAACAGCCCCATAAAGACAATCCCCACCAATAGCACCATCAGTAGTTTTATCTGTACATGCAACAGTGTCCAAATAACAGCTTCTAATTAAATTGTATCACGGTCCTGAATGCACTGCTGACCTGCCGACTCTTCCAAGTGGATTCAATTCATAAGACATTTGTGCAATTCTGCAGATTTGAAGAGGTATTTATTCTCATTTTTACCTTCCCAGTCCAGCAGAAGTTCTAATCTATGTAAGGCATCTTTGGTAATTAACAAAGTGTGTTCTGTAATATGAAGCAGGAAAGCTCAGGACCAAGGAGGCTTGCTCTGTATATTTATGTGTAGGGATGCAAAAACCAGTGAAAGCCTTAAAATGAAGGCCTATTTGTATTTAAAGAAATAGAAAAAAACCCACATTGAACATGTCCTGTTCAAATCACTTGATGATGCTTAGCTATGTGAACTCTGACTTGCACTTAATTTTAGGTATTTTTTTGGTTAAAAGCACCCAGGAAAGCAGTGAGGCTTTCAGATCTTTAAATTTCCTTTTTTGGGAGCTATGGCAGTGCTCCTTCAAAGTTTGTTTCTTACCTTTCCACCTTTGAACAATTGGTTTTGATTAGAAACATTACTCCCAGCATTTACGTTGACATCCCTGAGTACAAACAGTCATTTTAATGGTTTTTTTAAAACAAAATCATGACAGGGACATCAATCCTTTGCCTGGTGTATGAAGGCCTGGTATATTAATTGGCTGTCAGATTCTGAAGAAATAATGGATTAATGTGCTTGATCGTAACGCTCTGTTCAGAGACTGAAGTTTGATCCTGATGTCCCCAGTCTCTCTGCTTAATGCAATTACAGATATGCATTCAGGACATTTGAGTGGATTGCATTTCATTAATATGATTTGAGCGGACAACATTAGGCTGCTGTCGTGTCCTCTCTGACAGCTAATTACTAGAATGAAGCGTGTATACTGCTGAGGAACAATGGTGCCCTTATTGGGGCCATTAAAACAATAGAAAAATAGGGCTTTAAAACACTGAGATAGTTACTTTCCATACATGAGTTATGAAGATAGCTCAGTGTGGGAACTTGGAAGAAAAAAGATGGTCAGGTGCCGGAGGAGTCTCTGATAGCAGGACTCTTGGTTTGTCTTTACAGGAATCCATCATTCCAACTTATTGTCCTAGTAAGGGACTTTTGAGAAATTGCTTGCTTAATACTGGTCTATGGGTTCTTTCAGGGTGTGAAAGTATGATCTCTGACCAAGTAAACCCCTTTTCCTCTCTACCCCCCAAGATATCTTTCAAACTAGATAAAGTAGCAATTTGGAACACCCATGACTTTCATTTTTTTCCTTTGAGTGAAAAGGGCCTTTGTCTTGTGGTGTTGTGACTTGGCCACATGGGCCATTTGGAATGTCTGCCCGTGTAGGGAAGAGCTGCATGCTACTGATAAAAGTTTGTCCTCTTGGAGCTATTTATGGCTCTCAAAACCTTACTAATTCCATTCATCCAAGAAACATTCATTTGGCTCTCAATGTGTATCCAGCACTGCTGGCTGCTAGTGATAAAAAGATGAATAAGGCACAGCCCCTTGACCCCAAGATTCTCAAGTCCTATGAGGGAGACAGACATTTAAAAAAAAAAAAAAAAAAGAATGAGACAATGATGAATGATAATAGATGGATGTACAAGAGAAATAACAAAAAAAGGGAAGCCCAAAGCCTTCTCAGAGGAGAAGGCAACATATGAGGTGATTCTTAAAAGATGAATAGGAATTTACTGAATAGCTAGGAGATGGGGTGGGCCCCTAGGCAGAGGGGCAACTGTGTGGAAGCTAGGAGATGGGGTGGACCCCTAGGCAGAGGAGCAACTTTGTGGAAGCTAGGAAATGGGATCATCATGCTGTTTTCTTAACAAGGAAGCTTTGGCTTAATGATCTATCCAAGGACTAAACTAGAATAATACTCTTAGCTTCCTGGTTGAGTTTGCGTGGCCAAGACTATCCAGAGGCTGAGGAAAGATCTTGAACACAATATCAGGATACCTGAGTTCTAGCCCTAGAGCTGTGTTGTTATTAACTGCCCTCGAGTCAGCCCTCAATTCATGGCAACCTCATGCACAATGGAATGAACCCACTTAGTCCACTCCCATCATCAGTTACAGTTCTTTGGCTGATATTTGGAAGTAGATCACAAAATAGGCCTTTCTTCCTAAGTTTGTCTGAGACTGGAATCTCATCTAAAGTCTATTTAGAATCTTAATTTCATGTGAACTGACATACTGACAGATGGGTGATGGTTGAGCTTGAGGTAAATTGGCCAGGATTGGAACCCGGGTCTCTGCCTGGAAAGCAAGAATTCTGCCATTCAACAACCAATGTCAGATAAAGTAAATTCCCCAAAAGTCATTTGGCCTCATCAATGAAACTAAGATAATATCAGCCCTTTCTGCATCATGGATGGATCAGGTGTGAGAAAAGTAGGTAGAGTTGTTAGACCAAGACCCTATGGGTCTGCCGTGTGGCAGACCAGGAGTTAAATCCAGATTAGGTCAATTCCAGAGCCCATAAATTTTGCACTGCCCAGCTTCCTTTGGAAAATCAATGTAAGAACGTAGCTCTAGCTAAATAGGAAGCTCTCCCGGATCCAGCTTCATCTTTAGAACTTCTTCCAGAAATATAAGGCAATGTGAAAATTCCTGGCACTGAAGCAGCTGTCAATTCCGGAGACCCTCAGCCTTAGCCCACTCAAGAAATGTGCTCAGCCATTCTACTAGGAAAAGTGAAGAGCCTCTGGCTGCTTGCCCAGTTCTGTTTCCCAGGATGTAGCACCCATGGTAGAAGGGATTTCCCCCTGAAATCTTTGCAGAATGGTTTAAGCATCCCAGAGACAGATCATCCCACCTTCCCCCCAAGGTTTATACTTCTCTTTCAAACTACTAGCAAGAAAGAGAGCTAGAAACTGTTCGTGAAGTAGTGGTGGTAAAAGGAAGCAGCCTTCATTGGAAGATTCAGCAAAGTACAAGAGCAATATACAAAAATCAGTTGGATTCCTCTACACTAATAAAGACAACTCTGAAAAGGAAATCAGGAAAATAATGCCATTTACAGTAGTCACCCAAAAGATGAAATACTTAGGAAAAAATTTAGCCAGTGACACAAAAGATTGATACAAAGAAAACTTCAAAACACTACTACAAGAAACCAAGAGACTTGCAAAAAATGGAAGAATATACTATACTTACGGTTAGGAAGACTTGTGAAAATGTCAACACTACCCAAAGTAATCTATAGATATAATGTAAGAGGAACCTATCTCTGGTCTCCCAACCTCCACTTGCTGCCCTCTAATCCACTTTCCATATCCTATCAGCCTCTCACCTCAGAGCATCTGGTCATCATCCATAGCAGTGCTTCTCCAGCTTTTGTTGTTGTTGTTAGGTGCCATCAAGTCATTTCTGACTCATAGTGGCCATATGTACAACAACAACAGAAGCGCTACCTGATCCAGCACCGTCTTCAAAATTGTTATGTTTGAGCCCATGGTTGCAATTGTGTCAGTCCATCTTATTGAGGGTCTTCCTCTTTTTTGCTGACCCTCTACTTTACCAAGCATGATGTCCTTCTCCATGGACTGGTCCTTCCTCATAGTATGTCCAAAGTACAAGAGACAAAGTTTCGCCATCCTCGACTCTAAGGAGCAAAGGATTTGTTCGTACTTCTGGTAGTCTGTGGTACTTTCGATATTATTTGTCAGCACCATAATTTAAATGCGTCAATTCTTCTAAAGTTTTCTTTATTTATGATCCAGCTTTCACATGCATATGAGGCGATTGAAGATACCATGCCTTGAATCAGGTACACTTTAATCCTCAAAAGTGACTCCTTTGCTCTTTAATGCTTTAAAGAGGTCATTTGCAGCAGTTTTGCCTAATTCAATACAACCGTTTGATTTCTTGGCTGTTGCTTCCATGAATGTGGATTGTGGAGAGTACAATAAAATCTTTGACAACTTCAATTCTTTTTCTATTTATCATGATGTTATTTATTGGTCCAGTTGTGAGGATTTCTGCTTTCTTTACCTTGAGATACAATCCATCTTGAGGGCTGCAATCTTTGAGTTTCATCAGTAAATACTTCAAGTCCTCTTGATTTTCATCAGGCAACATTGTGTCATCTGCAAATTGCAGGTTGTTGATAAGTCTTCTTTCAACCCTGATGCCAAGGTACTCTTCATATAATTCAGTTTCTCAGATTATTTGATCAGTGTATAGATTGAATATTTATGGTAAAAGGATACAACCATGGTGTACAACCTTCCCGATTATAAACCATTCAGTATCCCTTTATTCTGTTCAAATGACTGCTCTTGGTCTGTGTACAGGTTTCTCTGAGCATAGTTACTGTTCTGGAATTTCCATTCTTCACAATGTTATCCATAGTTTGTTATGATCTACACAGTCGAATGCCTTTGCATAGTCAGTAAAGCACAAATAAACATCTTTCTGATATTCTCTGCTTTCTGCAAAGATTCATCTGACATCAGCAGTGATATCCCTCGTTTCACACCCTCTTTGAATCTGGCTTGAATTTCTCGCAGCTGTATTGCTGCAACTGTTTTGTTTTGTTTTTAATTATCTTAAGAAAAAATTTACTTGCATATGATACTCATATTATTCGATGCTTTTCACATTCTATTGGATGGCCTTTCTTTGAAAGGCAAGTAAAGCTCCCAATGGGCACAAATAGGATCTCTTTCAATCAGTTGGCCAAATTTCTTGATCTAGATGAGTGAGCACCTCCAGTTTGTTGAAAGATGTCCATTTGTATTTCATCAGTTCCTGGAACCTTGTGTTTCATCAATGCTTTCAGTGCAGCTTGGACTTCTTCTTTCAGTACCATTGGTTCTTGATCATATGGTACCTCTTGAAATGGTTGAGGATTGATCGATTACTTTTGGTACAGTGAATCTGTGTATTCCTTCCATCTTTTTTTTTTTAATTCTTCCTGCATTATTCATTGTTCATAGAATCCTTCAACATTCTAACTCTAAGCTTGCATTTTCTTCTTCAGTTTTTTCAGCTTTAGAAATACTGAACATGTTCTTTTTAGTTTTCTATCTTCAGATCCATGCATATTTCATTATAATACTTTACTTTTGTCTTCTTCTGCCCTTTGAAAATTTCCGCTCCTCTTTTACTTCCATTTCTTCTAGTCGCTTTAGCTTCTGTACACTCAAGAGCAAGTTTCAGAGTTTCTTCTGGCATCCATTTGGTCTTTTCTTTCTTTCCTGCCTTTTTAATGACCTTTAGCTTTCTGTATAGGTGATAGTCTTGATGTCGCCCCACAATTCCTCTGGTCTTTAGTCATTAGTGTGTAATGCATCAAATGTGTTCTTGAGATGGTCTCTAAATTCAGGTAGAATATATTCAAGGTCATACTTTGGCCCTTATGGACTTGTTTTAATTTTCTTCAGCTTCAGCATGAGTATCCATACGAGCAATGGATGATCTGTTTCACTGACCTTGTTTTGGCTGATGATATTGAGCTTATCCATCGTCTCTTTCCACAGATATAGTTGATTTGGTTCTTCTGTGTTCCATCTGGTGAGGCCCACATGTATAATTGCTGTTTATGTTGTTGAAAAAAAGGTATTTGTAATGAATAAATTGTTGATATTACAAAACTCTATCATGTGATCTCCAGCATTGTTTATATCACCAAGGCCATATTTCAAAACAAAACAAAACAAAAATACATATAAAAGCTGGACAGTGAATAAGGAAGACCAAAAAAGAATTGATACATTTGAACTATGGTGTTGGCAAAGAATATTGACTATACTATATACTACCAGAAGAATGAACAAATCTGCCTTGGAAATAAGTATAGCTAGAATGCTGGAGGCAAGTGAGGATGACAAGACTTTGCCTCACATATTTGGGACATGTGCTCAAGAGGGACCTGCCCCTGGAGAAGGACATAATGCTTGGTAAAGTACAAGGTCAGTGAAAAAGAGGAAGATCCTCAATGAGTTAGACTGACATGATGGCTGCAGCAATGGGCTCAAACATAGTAGTGATTGTGAGTATGGTACAGGACCGGACAGTGTCCTGTTGTGCATAGGGTTACCATGAGTCGGAATCAAGTCAACATCACCTAACAACAGCAAAGGCAGTATATCCAGCTTTGACCACCAGAAATCACTGCCCTGGCTTATTTATTCAGGGTTGCAGCCTCTTCTAAAGAAGTTCCAAACTGGACTGTGTAGCTCACTCTCCTTGGTTAGACACTCGGCATACTACACAACCTGATTCTAGCCTATGTCCTAACCCTGCAACATATTCACATACATATACACATATATGTACACACAGTATCCCCCTGTCAGACTGGGCAAAACTTTAGGGCAAGGGCAGTGCTCTTCTTGTCTCTAATCTTAGTCCTGTCATATACTTCATTGCCATCAAATCAATTCTGATTTTTGTTGACCCCATGTGTGACAGAGTAGAACTGAATGCCGTAGGGTTTTCTTGTCTTTAACCTTTACAGATGCAGCATTCCAGATCACCCGTCTTTCTCCCATTGCACCACTGGACGGGTTCAAACCACCAGCATTTTGTTTAGTTGTCAACACAAACCATTTGTATCATCCAGGGACTTGGTGTGTAATAGGCACTCAGTAAGTCTTTTGAATGAAGGAATTTCTGAAACCTAAGAGCTCTGGTAGCATTTGTTGTTGTTGTTAAGTGCCGTTGAGTCGGTTCCGACCCATAGCGACCCTGTACAGGGTTTCCGAGGATGTAAATCCTTACGGGAGTAGAAAGCCTCATCTTTCTCCCGCAGAGCGGCTGGTAGTTTCGAACCGCTGACCTTAAGGTTCGCAGCCCGATTCGTAACCACTACGCTACCAGGTAGCATAGTGGTTACAAATTGGGCTGCAAGCCCAATTTCTTGGCTTGGAGTACAATGACAAGAGAAACTTGGTGCTAAGTAGTATATGGATCCTTGAGAACCTGAGTTCCCACCCCCTCTGTCCTATTGTACATAGTTGTGGAGTGGGATGCAAAGTCCTATTCTGTCTCCCTTGAGGTTCTAAAGTCATCAAGTCAAGGAGTGGGAGCTTCTTGAGGACAGGAGCATGCCCTAGTTACCATGTCATCCTGGGTACATGATACGGTCCCTGGGAAAACATTTTGTTCAGATGATGAAAGGCCAACTCTTGCAAGGATCCCAGGTGTCACAGACTTGCCTACAAAAGGCTGTTCTGCTTACCTGAAGTCTATAATAGAATGTTGGTGAGTCTGCTGTCGCATCAAGTATTCCTCAGGTGGTAGCCACATGTGTCATTATTCTTCCCTAAGAGCCTCATTGGGTAAGCACAAAAGCCCCTGCTTTCTTCTCTGAATTTTATTTGCTAATTTCTCCATGGGTAACACAGTTCTGCCAAGACCTGTTTCCCTCCTATTACCTGGCTGGAATTTTTCTAATGGCTCTCTTCCTAATGATCCTCAAACAAAGAGATGATGGCGGAGGGTAATGCATCAATCCTGCCGTTGGCTCCCTGGTCATTCTTGCTAACAGGTTTAGCCTTGCTTCACAGTCATTATCACATGTCGCACTGTCTTTGGGATGCAGAGATGATTTTTCAGCTCTATAATGCTTCATTTTTACAAAAATGAATACAGAACAAAAAATTTCTTGTATTAAAAAAAATACAATTATTACTGACAGAGTTCATCCTAAAACCTACCCATATCCCTCAACTCTTAGTAGATGGTGTGTCAGATCCTTGGCTGGGTATCCGAAACCTTCGTGATTTCCTGTTTTCACTTTCACTGTCCCTAGTTCCTTATGGAGTGACTTGTTCTTAAGTGCCCTGAGCCAGTCCCACTTCATCTTTCTTTGCCTGGAATGCCCTTTATGGCCTGCCTGACAGAATTTTAAGACTCCATACAAGCCTCACTCCCAATCTGTTCCTCTATGGAGCTTTTCCTGACAGTTCAGGTGGGACCAACCACCCCTTCCTCTTTTGTGGTATCTAGGCAAGCCGCTAGAGCATCCATAACTTTTACTGCTCTTGTGTTCCTGACAGACAGGCTCCTCCATGAGGCTGAAAGTGCCTCAAAGGCATAGGCCACATCAGAGACCTTAGTGGGTCCCCAGTGCCCAGCAGAGAAATTGACACACCAGAAACCTGATGAAAGTCTGTGGAAGGAGAGAAAGCCCTTCTCTAAGAGGCCATACTCCCCAAGGTGGGGTCATCTCAGTCGTCTTCCTCTCCTGAAAAGTAGTCCCTTGAATGCCCTCTACTTTAGCCTGTTTTCTTTATGTCTGAATAATATGTACCTTACCTACTACTAGATTGTGAAATCCAGTACCCAGGAATTAAAGACAGAGCTGATGGGCTCCATAATGAACTCACCCAAATTTAGGATTGAGAAACAGCAGGTTGGGGATAAGTGCTGGAGACAGTTTGAGATGTGTGTTGAGATGAACAGGAGCTAGCAAGGCATTCAAAGCAAAGTGCTGGGGAAGTCTGGGCTTTCCAGAATCTTAACTAAAAGTATTCATTTTCATGAGGACTCAGGACCTCCAAGAAGATACCTTGAAAGAGAAAACACATTCAGATGTGCACATTCTAGTTGTTGGCTAGACAATCAGTCATTTTACTTCATGGTCATACTTAAGTATTTCAGAGCTTTGAAAATTTCAGAGTTAATACGGAGCTTAAAGGACATCCAAC
Organism: Chrysochloris asiatica; assembly: GCF_000296735.1. NCBI lineage: Eukaryota > Metazoa > Chordata > Mammalia > Afrosoricida > Chrysochloridae > Chrysochloris > Chrysochloris asiatica. Next base: position 966,782 of record NW_006408532.1, on the reverse strand, counting down.
TTCTTATCTTTATTAATCTGACTTCTGCTTATACACATCTGGTGTCAGGCAAACTCGCTCTTACAGAGAATCTAAGTCTTACCATACTTTTCATACATTAGTCCTAGTTTTTGCTCTAGTAACATAGCACTAGTATTACTTGCTTGTGATTTTCCTATTAGTTAGAAGATCACAATCTTTTTCCCTAAGCTTCTCATCCCCAGACCCTTCTGCGTATCTTTGGAAGATTTTGGTTTGTCAGTATCCATGCCCAGCCTGGAACCAAATATTCCAAATGTACTCTGATAATACCCTTATTCAGGCCCTTTACTGTGCAATGTGATAGCCACTAGCTACATGTGTCTGTTGGGTACATGAATGGTGGCTAATGTGATTAGAGATGTGCTATAAAGGTAAAATACTCACCAGATTTCAAAGACTTTGTATGGAAAAAAAGAATGTAAAACTCATGAATAATTTTCTATATTGACAGCATAATGAAATCATAATTTTTATACATATTAAGTAAAATAAAATACATTCTTAAAATGAATTTCCTATTTTTCCTTTTTACTGTGCCACTAGAAATTTCTGAATTAAATATGTAACTCATATTTCTATTGGGCAGAGCAATTCAAATTTCTCTACATCTGTTAATGTAGCTTAAGGTTGTACAAATTCTTTTTTAAAAGACGTATCACACTGTTGCACATTGCTGAACATGAATTGAACATAAAATTCTGCCTCTCTTATACCTACCATATAAATTGCTTTTAAAACAGGTCAGCCTTAGCTAGTACTTGTAGAGTTGATTTTTTTTTTTTTTTTAACTTAAGTGTAGGAATTTACATTTGTCCTAAATACATCTCAACTTGTTAGTTTCAGCCCATTATTCCAGGCTCCTGGGAATTTGTTTAATCCTCTTTTACAGATTTGATCAGCATTTTCTATGTTTTTAACTAAGACACCATTGGGATCAGAAACAGTAGGGAGTTCTACTGCACTCAAAGCACTTTGGCCAGCAGTTCTGACACCAGCTACAAACCTATCATTTAGCTGTGGTTGTTCAACCCATGTTTCTCCATTCTGCTCACAAGAAATCTGAGGTTCTTCAGTATCTCACTGAAATCAGTCTGTACTGTGTCTAAAGTGGCTTCCTCCAACACCATACCTCACCAGTAGTCTGCCTGGTCACCTAATTGAAAAAGAAACACACTTAAAATCTAGTATACTTTGTCACTGCTTTCTCTTTTTAGTATTTTAGACAGCAAATAGATAACCTCATTTTGACTAAAATGCTAATGACTGATAAGGGCTTAACTTGACATTTTCTCCAGATGATATTTAAGACTTAACCATTGCCTTCAATGCCACAGGCAGAGGGAAAACTTTATTTGGAACTTATATCAATGGGGCTGAGTCAGTAGTAAAGAAGTTTGGGGAATTAAGCAAGAAGAGAATATCCAGTGCCCTTCAAATCATTTCTTGTTGACTGCTGTTGAAGAATATTGATGAAGACCCAATCAGTACCATTGTGAGTACCAGAATTCATAGATGGGAACATTTCCTGCGTGCTGTACTGGCAGTTCACATGTGTGTCTCTACGTACACTACCTCCCTTAAGCTCCTTTAATGCTAGTAAGTATTGGAAATATGAATGGAACCTCTAGCTTCATATTATGTGCTTTTAGCATGACCTTCTGTGGTCTGAAAGCCAGTCCCTCTATTCCATCTAGGTAACAGATTCCATTCTCTCCTCCAGCCACACATGTATGTATGTGTGTACACATGGGAGTGGGAGTGTGTGTATCTGAGAGAACAGGAAGATATTCTCTTAGGAGGCAGAGGGCAGAGGGGAAATCTTTTCCCTTCTGTGCCTTTGAAGCCTTTGCTATAGGAAATATTTAGAGTGTAGGAGGCTAGAGGGGAGCATTTGCAGACCTCCTGCCTGGGCGAATTGTAAGCATCAACTGTCTTTCCTGGGTGGCTCAGCAGGCCCTCTCCCTTTCTTTAGGGATGATAGATAAAGGCAGGCACCACATGAAGGCGCCCTTTTCAAGCTCGCTGCATGAGGGATCCTCACTTTATTTCTGGGTTATGAGCATTTTCACTCCTCCAGAGGACAGAGTTGACTATCTGTAACATTAAAATCTTGCTTTAGCATGGTGCCCTTAAGGAAACTGCATCCTTCTGCATATTTATAGATCTTGAGACTCATGTCTAGAGGGTTTCTAGTTCAAGGTCATTGGGTGGGAAGACCTCTTAGGAAGCACAGGGCTGGGTCTCTTGTGGAACTAAAATTGTAGTTATCACATGGTCACAAAATTAGTAGAGAATGGTGAGCCTTGTAAATATCTTCTCCACCAGAGAGAGAATGTTCTCGTGGGTTAAACTGAATAATTCTGGTCCACTTCTTGAATTGTCTGCTACAAATCAGACTTCTTCATTGGGAACTGTCTCAGAGGATGAGGTGTCTTTCGCATTTGGAATTAGCTGTATGTAATGAATTCTGGGTTTTACATATTTATTACCATTGTCCGTGCTCCCTCTGGTCTTGTAACCGCTTCTACTATCCAGGCTGACTCCCTCTAGGGAGAACAAGAGGGAGGCTGGGAGGTGCTGGCAGTCACGGAGGCAGTTGGGGGAGGGGGGTGCAATGCCTGGCTTGCAGTTTGAACTGGTGGGGTTCAACTCGGGACTCAACAGCCCATTTGTTTACTCCAGCAAACACTTATTGTAATCCCGCCCTGTGCCAAGCCCTGTGCTGATGGCTGGAACGTGGATATGAGTGAGAAGCAGTGTATGCCCACATGATCCTATCTAATTGTGGAGGCCAGCCCACACTCAGCAGCAGGATTCCTGGTAGGAACTGCAGAATGGAGCACTATGTGTGCTCTGCTGGGAATTCTAAGAGGGAGGTTTCAGGTCACATGGGAGACAGCACTTGAGCTGGATCTTGAAGGAGGAGAAATAAGCATTTTCTAGACTGATTGAAAGGAACTTATTTAACGCTCTGAGTCTCAGTTTCTTTATCTGTAAAATGGGGTAGTAATATGTACATGAGCTATAACAACACAAACCAAAAAAAAAAAAATATATACCCACTGCCATCAAGGTGGTTCTGACTCATACCAACCCTGTATAGGGTTTCTGAGGCTGTAAATCTTTTACAATGGTAGAAAGTCTCATCTTTCTTTAAAGGAGTGGCTGGTGGGTTTGAACTGCCGCATTGTGGTTAACAGCCCAGTGCTTATCCTACAGCGCCATCAAGGCTCCTTACATGAATGTTATGAACCCCATAAATAGTAGCAATCCACTTTCAGAGTTATACAGTCTTTGTCCCCATACCTTCAACCTTTTTTCAATTGTTACTTTGTACATTTATGTGTGTGTGATTTTTGTGGTAGCGGTAGTTCAGACCAGAATTGTGGAAGGTATCCAAAGGGGATCTCAGAAAAGACCTTTGAGAAACAGGGTCTGTGTAAGGTGCATCTGGGCCCAAAGGATAACTGCATCAATGATAACCATTTGTGGGCCATAGGCATTGTTCCAAGAGTAACCTTGGGTCCTGCCATGGGAAAAAACAAGAACTGTGACTTGACTTATAACTAAAAAATAAGAGGGAGAGAAATGAATCTGAAGTAATGTCCTACTTAGGACAGTAACAGCTATAAGATGGCAGGGAAAACACTGCAGTCTGGCTGAAATCGCTTGGGTGTACATGGTAGAAGCTCAACTTTAAGTTGAGTTAAAGAGGTGGGGAGGGGAAGAATATATTGATTTACATAATTTAAAAGCCCAGGGCTTCTCTTGGTGCAGGCCTTGCTGGATCCAGGAGCTCAGATGCCATTTTCTAGTCTCTAGTTGAACACTGTTGGGCTTTGCTTCTCTTAGCCTGTTAATTTTATTTGTAAACATCCTCTTGGAGGTACAGCAATAAGGCCCTCCTGGACTTTCAGAGCTTCAGGTGAGATCCTCTCACCCTGTGGCTATACATTAACTCTCAGAAGAGAGTGCTTGACCTGAGTTGAGTCACATCCAGGCCACCCTGTTGCAGTGTCTGTATCCAAAGGATGGTGTCCTCCAGTTGGCTAGACCAGAGTCATATTCCCACCCCTGTGGCTGGGTCAGCTCTAATCGGAAAGAGCATTTTGTTACTCCCCATTCACACTGGAGTGGAAGAGACAAAAGTGCAACAAGGAATCCTAATAGTGGTCAGTGAAAGAGGATGGCCAGGAGGTTGACCACAGAAGATGGGATGGAGGTGGGGGGTTGAGTAGCAGGGAAGGTTTACTGAAGTGCTTGTGTCAGAGCTGAGGTTCAGAAGACAAGGAGGACATCACCAGCCAGCTGATGCTCAGTGCTTGTTGGTCGGACATATGCTGCTCAGTTGGTGCCAGCTCTCTGAGAGGCTCACGTCAGATGTGGCTGCAGGTGTGGAAGCTGGAAGGGGTTGTTGGTGAGGTGAGTCTCAGGGGGAGACACGGAGCCAAACTGCTTCCTTCCCTCCCCCCAGGAGTCTCTGAGGGCATCAGAGCTGAGGCAGAAAGTCTCCTGGGTAAGGCTGGCAGCAGAGCTGAAAGCTGAGGTGAGTGAACTCTGTAAACATGATGAGGCGCCCAGCACCAGCCATCCAAGAGCCAATTTTCCAGGTGCCCATCTCTGCCTCCATGCTCTTGCCCAAAGATGCCTTGACTTTTGGCCAAATCAAGCCCAATGAGGAGATTCTACTGGAATTATTTTCCTACTTCCCTGATGATCAACCAACCTCTCCTTCCTTTTACTGAAGCTTTGTACTGACAATATAAGTCAGCTACTTTCAGAAATGGTTTGTATTTTTGAAATATAAATATAATGTACCATGATCTTTTGTTTCTTTTACAAGTGAGGAAGTTAGGGCTACGAGAGGTTGTGACCTGGCCAAAGCCACCAAGTTGAGAAAAGTGACAGTCCTTAAATTCCATATACTCATTCACACCCCACCTTCACCACCACCACCCCAGTCTATCCTACCATACAGCCAGTGTCCTGATGACCCCTCGGGTGTGCCAGCCACTGGAGACCCTAGGGGGAATCGGCTATTACACTGTGCCCTTGGAGGAGATAGATATGGAAAGAGAAATCAACTCTAGTACTAGCTAAACGTTAGCAGTGACTAGAAAGTTCAGGATTCTAAGCAGGCAAGTTTTATCCTCCACATGTGAAAGCCAAACGATTCTTTGATTCATTCCTCGTATCCAGAAAAACTGCTTGTAAAACCTAATGCACAGGTTCTCAGCATGTGCTGCCCCAAGGTGGGGGAACACTAAGAGAAAAACCTCTTCGCTGTGATCTGGCTTCCTTCCCTGGAAGCTGACCCCATACTCTGTGTGTGTGTGTGTGTGTGTGCTGCATCTCTTGGTGGAGCATGGCAAGGGAGAGGTAAGGCCCTTTCAGCCTCACCAAAAGCCTGTGGTCAGTACTCAGGTGTGGGAGCCATGCTCGCTGCCCCAGAGCCTGATCTGCTTGTGTTCTGTGGAGGAGATTACAGAGCTTAATGATTAGCTCCTCCAAGCTGCAGCTGATGCCAGCCTCTACCCCCTTTACACCTAATTAGTCTCATTAATGAGCTCCTCTGCTCTCCATAGAGAGAGTTTCCTCTTTGGAATAAGAGGCAAAAATACCTTGCCCAGGTAGATTGCTGAAGCCTTTAATTATTGCCCACACCTGCTAAGCCTTGTGACTCACACCCAGTGATAGTGCTGAGCTGAACTGGGGCTTGTTTATAATCACAACCAGATATTAACTCTTTCAACCCCAAACAGGCTTTTGGTTTAAAGAGATTTTTCCAAGACTTCACACTTGCTCATTTCAAGCACAGCAGACTCAGCCCTCACACTGGGGATACCGAATGGGCAGAGGCACAACTCCTGCCCACAGAGAAATCAGTCTAGTCAGAGTCCTAGACAAGGAGCTTCGGGAAATTATAATGGCTACCATTTCCCAAGTTCTAAGACACGTCTCCTGTAATCCTCAAAAGTGACGTCGCTTGTTATTGATCCCACAGCTGGAAAAGGTGTGGGTGGGGCTAAGATGGAACCAGCTCTGCTGGTCACCATGGCCACTGTGTTCCCCTCTGTGCAGGGACTCCCTCTCATGTCATCCTGTGCATTGAGGGTCTTGTGAGGCTGAGAGGGGGAAAGGCGTCTCAAGCAAAGGTTCAGAAAAAAGAGCACACTCTTTACCTCTACAGACATACAAGCCCCACCAACCCCCATCCCTTGGTGCAGCTGTGGTTAGGGTATGTTGTGGAGTGGAGCAGGGAGTGAGGAGCAAAGAGGCAGACAGGTGGGCAGGGCCCTCAAATGCAAGAGAAAGACCTTAGGCTTCCTGTCTGTTGCATCTGCCCCGTACCTAGCATAGCACCCAGTGCACTGTAGCTTCTCAATAAATGCTGGTGAATGGAGGGACAGCCATGTAGAAGACAGGGTTATCAGGGAAGGCTTTAAGGCAGGAGAGAGACAGTGTCAGAAACTCTCTGGAATAATCTCTGGGTGGTTGTCTCTACACATCCTCTAATGGATCAGAGAACACAACCCTTTGTCTCCACTTGAGAGATCTACTCTCAGCTGCCCAGTTGCTAGGTGGTAGAGATAGAACTCAAACCAGTTCCAACTGCCTACAAAGACCATACTCTCCCCTCGACCATGTGGTCTACTAGATAGAAGCTTATTAAGTTGCTTGGAACATGAAGACTGAGTTTCCTAGCGAGGGCCCCTTAGAAGCTTTCTGGATAGGGAGTAAGTTCAAACCCACCAGCAACTCTATAGAAGAAAGATGAGGCTGTTTGCTCCCATAAAGATTGTTGTTGTTGTTGTTAAGTGCTGTCAAGACAATTCCAACCCATAGCGACCCTCTGTAGTGTTTCCAAGGAGTGGCTGGTGAGCTTGAACCACTGACCTTGTAGTTCAAACCGACATTGAAGTCCAGCACATTAACCCACAGCGCCACACCAGGACTCCCATAAAGATTACTACCACGAAAGCCCTAGGGAGCAGTTCTTCTCTGTCTTTATACATTGGCTATGAGCTGGAATCGACCCAGCTCGATGGCAGTGGGTTTGGTTTTGGTTTTTAATAGAATGACAGTTACTAAGGATGCTAACCAATTTGCTATATAGTCTTAGGAGACTGAGAATGTGTGTGTGTGTGTGTGTATATATATATATTATATTTATTTTTTTTTTTAGCAAAACTGTGTCTCAAACACACTAAAACAAAGACCAATCACAGAGCCTATTTGACATGCTTGACCCTGTGGTACTTGACAGAAAGCCTGTCTTCTTCATGACAACCCTGTGTATTAAGTTGTATTATCCCCATTTTACAAATGGCAAACTGAGGGTTGGGGAGCTAAACACTTCCCAATGATCACCAAACTATTGCCATCACAAAACATGTTCTCCCTCAGGAGCTATCTTGAATGGAATGTCTGTCAACACTGGGCACTTCCTTCACAGCAGATGGGACACAGGACAGACTCTGGCAAACACTGATTGTGCAAGTGTCAGGTCGGCATGGGCTGGAGAACCTGCTAGGCTAGGAATCCTGTGCTTTCCAAATAGAGACTGTGGCACATTGGGAAAAGCATTACAAGGCCAGGGCTTTGCTCAGCTTGGACTTTGTTCCATGTGTGCTTGGTGACTCCCATGGGGGCTACCAGGAAGTCAGGTGTAACAGCTGAACAGCCAGGATGCCCTTCCAGCCCTCATCTATCCATTTGCCAGCACCTGGATGCCAAGCCCTGCTCTAGGGGCTGGGGATTCAACTATGATGAAAGCCAACTAACAGTCCCTCCTCAGGGCCTCTGCCATTCTGAGGAAGGAGGAGCACTCTGGAGTCCCACCTGGCCTACCGGCATTGCTAGGGCTTGCAGCTTGGTAGGAGGAGATGGTCAGGCTGTGGCAGTTGTACCTGCTCTTACCTCCTGATATCACTCTTAAATTCCTCTGTTCCATTCCGTTTCCCCCTCCACTTCCATCTTCTCTCACCTGGATTCCCCAGGCAGCTGCCTCACGGGGCACCCTGCTTCCACGTAGCTTCTTCTGCAGATCTCTGTCCCCATAGGCTTTAAAGGTTTACCATTGTTTCAGGATAAAATGATTTAAAAGACCTGCATGATCTGTCCCCAACTTTCCTTCTACTCTGCTCTCTGCATCCCAGCCACTCAGGCCTTCTCTGAGTTTCCACATAGGATCTTCAGATAGCTCCTTCTTACTCCCAGGTAAGCTTTCTGGCACCCTGGTGACATTCACCCAATAGCAGGGATTTCTCCTTCAAAGCCTTTACCCCACCTGGTAATGATGCATGTGTGAGGTTGCTGGAGGACTACCCTCAGGAACCAGTTGCGCTGACCGCTACATCCCCAGGAGTGCACACACAGTAGGCTCTCAACAACTACTTGCTGAATTAATGAATAAAAGGCAAGGACTACTCCTCCTTGCAGGTTTGAAGAAAACTTCCCCAAGGTAGAGTCCCTGAGTTGGGTCCTAATGGATACACATTTGCTATGTGTAATGTTTGAGTTAAAAATTAAAAACATTGCATACATCAAGTTCTATTATGTACCTAGAACTTTCTGTCTTCTCAGTACCGTCAAGAGGTAGTGGCTTCAATTCCATTTTCTAGAAGAGGTTGGGACTTAGACTGTCCCAGGCTCAAACTACTCAAACCTCACAGATCCCAGTGATGGGAGTCAGCTGAAGAGGCTTTGCTGAGAACAAATCTGCTTGTAACAGCTAGAAATCCTTTTCAGAACTAGCATAATCAGATTCAAGTGTCCCCTCTCCAGGAAGCCTTCCCTGATCACCCCTGTCTGGTAAATGACAAGGACAGTGATGCCTACTGCAGTCCTTAGTCACTAGCTGGTAGGTAGAAGGGTGACTGGTAGGACCTGACCTGCCACCATTCCTTGTTTAGGCTGCTTAATCTCACAGAAACTCAGTTTCTGCATTATAAAAATAGGAATGGTAAGAACCTGGCAAAGACTGACACTGTGACACCATCCTCCACAGTGCCCAGCCTAGGCAGTGGGGAGCATAGGTTGTCTTCCTGCTGCTTAGACTTTTCCCTCCATTTCTCCCTCTAGTCCCTCTTCCTTGTCTCCCTTTCTTTCTGTGTCTCTTCATTGTTCTGGAAGGTTTGCTAGCCCTGCTTTCTGTCTCCACCAACTAATAGCTGCTGTTTATGTTTAGCTCACCCATGCATATTTTCACCTCATAATTTTTCCTCCTGAATCAGCCTTTGCAGATTCTAATCACCTCACTTGCTCGTTTCTGAATTCCCTCCAATTTGGAGATTCAAAAGAGGCGCTTCCTCTGCACGAACATGCTGTGATTCCATTTGAAAATAAATTTCTCCTGGCAGCAGCCATCTTTCTGAAAAGTGACATTTAAGACAGACAGTGGACAAGATTGTAAACAGGTTTCCAATGAGGAAAAAAAAAGTCAGTGTTGAGCTCATTCTATGAATTTTTTAAAAAACAATGTGTGCACATGCATGTGTGTGTGTGTGCATGTCTATAATGGCAGCCTTGCTGTGATGCCGTCTGCTTCAGGAAGAATTCTGGGATAGTGTGGGTCTATAGTGCACTATACTTTTACTCTTTGAAATGCAGCTTCATTTCACGGGACTTCTGGTGTGGTGTACTATAGGATAAGCACTAGACTGCAAATCCCAAGGTCAGTGGTTCAAACCTACCAGCTGTTCCTAAGAAACCCTATATAGGGACACTATGAGTCAGAATTGACTCGATGGCACTCAGCAATAACAACAACACCTATACAAGATTGTAGATGCTTCATTCATTCATTCATTCACTCAATATGTAAGTATTCAGTTCTAGCTATGTCCCAGGTTGTGTGCCGGGTAGGGATGCAGTAGACAGATAAGACAGTCTATTCTTCATTCGTTCAGAGCTCACACCTTTAAGGGCAGCCAGCAAGTAAGCAGGTAACTGTTATGTGATACGTAAAAGTAAGCTCAGGCTGCCATAAGAGCCCAGAGGAAGACCCAGAGTGGGTAATAGCATCCTGGAGGCCATTACACCTGAGGCTGGCCTGGTAGCATGAGTAGGCATTAGTCTGATGATCAAGGAAAAGAAGGACATTCCAGGCACAGGGAAGAGCACGAGACAAAGCACAGTGTGTGAAAGCTACAGGCACTTTGTGATGATTGGAGCTCCTGGTTTACAGTGGGCAGGGGTTAGCAGGTGAGACTGGAGGAGCCTTTAGAGGCTTGCATGCCAAGCTAAGAAGAGACTTGGAGCTTCCCACAAAGGCAGTGCAGGACTTTCATCAGGTGTGATGTGGTCAGATGATCAGTGTATAGCGCTTTCCAAAGAGCCCTCAGAAATGGTACAGCAGCAGGATTGGGTGGAGGGATCCTGGAAACAGTGGTCTAGTAGGGAGGGCAAGGCCACAATCCAAGCAGAGGATGAGGAGCCTGGAAACCCCCATGGGTAGCCTCACAGGCTCAGAGGGAGGGTGCATGGAATAAAAACTACTCCAAAAGTAAAATATCTAGCCCCTCAGCAGAGGATCTATTTTCTTTCATTTCTCTTAAGACAACTTTGTACATAAGTACCTCAAATTATCAGCCCTTTTTTTCTTCCCGTCTATCCTGACACCAGGGAATATGCTGCTAGTAAAATGAATTCAGCTGACATTTGCCTTCCTCATTCATTATTACTAAATAAAACCTCTTTCCAGGGTTTCTTGGAATGGTCTTTTGACAGTCTCCCTGGCCAAAACGACAAATTACCCTGCAGTTAGCTTCTAAAGGAAGCAAGACATGAGAGGCTCCTGATGTGCTTCCAGAACAAGAGGGAGAATCGTTCTGTCCTTAGAAGAGGTTATTGGCAAAAAGCTGGTGAGTCCTAGAGGACAGAGAGGCCAAATAAGCAGCAACAAGTGAGGAACTGCCCTGGCAAAACTCTGTCATCCAAACGTTCTCTTTGGGCAACTCTTTTCTTTCTGCTAAACTAGCTAACCCCTCCTCGGCCCCACCGTCCCTGGGACTGAGGGAAGTAGAAGACTGAGTGCAAACAACCGGTCACTTCAGTTCTCTGAGCTTCAGTTCAAATGGGGCTAAAGCAACAGGGACTCCAGAGTCATTTTTCAGGATTATGTGAAGACTGAATAAGATAATGATGGGCAGGCTACCTTAAATGCAGAAAGACTCCCGAGTGAAAAGAGTGGGGAAAAAAAAGAAAAGCAGTTGGTTTGTCAGCAGATACAGGACAGGGTTGAAAAGAAGGACTAGAAGGAAATTTGGAAATGAACTTTAGGTATCAACTTCCTTGTAGCTCCCCTCATCAAGAGCTAATGAGAGTTGATGACATTAGTGATGGCTTGAAAGATGGAGGGGTCACAAAGGAAAGATCTCAGATCTTGGGAATCTGACATGCCTAGATGTGAACTCCACCCACCAGCTACTTATTATAAGGACTTGGGCAAGTTAGCTGACCTCATGGAGTTTTATTTACAAATGTGTTTGTATATGTGCATCTCTGAGGCGAGGGATCCTGACTGGTTTAGTTGGTACCGTTCTGCAGCTTCAACAGTGCCTGGCACGTAGTAGACATGTACTAAATAGATTGTTTTCTATTTATAACACACTTTTACAACTTCCCTATCACTGAATCAGCAATAAATTAGAGAATACAATGTTGGGTTTGGTGTTCCCTCAAGACTAGTTGATTGTGGAAAAAAACATATCTTGCCATCATCACCCTTGCCCCTCTGAAGTTCTGGCAATGCATGTCCCCCTGTGGGTTTTCTCCCTGATGTTGTATAATAAAAAATTTCAAACACTGAAAGAATTTTACAGTGAACACCTGCATACCTACGACCTAGATTGTACGGCTAACTTTTTATTGTATTTGTTTTATCACACATCCGTCTCTCCCTTTATCAATCCATCTTATTTTTTTATGCGTACCAAAGTAAGTTGCAGACATCAGTATACATCCCATAGACAATTCAGCATGTAGATCACTAGCTAAAATAAATACTGTTGTTCTGAGACCAGCAAGCGCTCTATAAATAGTCACTGCTGTTGTTGCTGTTGTTGAGTGGGGAAAGAACAATCATGGAGATTTGATATTCACAAAGGTGAGACACTTGATGGCAACAGTGTTGGAAGGGGAATGCCATTTTCTGGAAACCAGACGGCCCTTATTTCCTGGGCTAGCCTCAGGCAGGGAAATGACTGGAAGTTACAGCCAGTGTGGTACCCCCAGGCACAAACTTTAGCCCCATCCCCTGGGTGCTCATCCCCTTGACAACTTCCAAAAGGCTTTTGAAGACTCAATAATGTGACTGTGACAACAGAGGTTAGGATTTTCACACTGGATTTGTGTGGAGCACTGGGGTTTAGTCTTTCCCAAGTCCTACTGGGTCAAGTGCATTCCTAGCCCTCCTCTGCCACAGCAGGGACGTGGAGCACAGAGAATAAGAGTCTCTAAGAGGTCAGTGTCTTCAGCTTCTCTGAAACTAGAATCTGGAGCTCCTACCAGTGACTGCCTTGCTCTTCCTTAAGACAGTTGTTTTCTCCTTGCCACGGTGATAGATCCCGTGGTATAACAGGCACTTCAGAGTGCCTGCTCTTTTCCAAGAAACGTGTGGGGTCACAGTCTCAATTATGAATCGCAATTCATGTGTTTACATTAGTCAACAAATGTTAATTGAGTACCGATCTCTTTGAAGCTAATCACTCTGGGAGGAATGATTCTACCAGAAAGATTTGGAAAACAATTTCATTTCTAAGCGATCGCATGTCCTTTAAATTATTACATCCATCAGTGGAGCAGAAATTTGTTAGGTCCCATTAAGCAAGCAGGAGATAAAGGAGTGGCTGAAAGCTGCTTAATTGACAATCCTGTTCTTGATTTCTTCAAGCAAAAATGAAGGCTAGGGATACCAACTTGCCTAGGATGTTGTGAGATACCACCTGTGTAAAAGTACCGAGTAGTTTGGTTAATGCATCAGTCACCACCATGGGGAAGGTTCTGCCATGACACTGAGTACTAGGGACGAGATGGAGAACTACTGCCCTCTTGGACCATAAAGTCAAACTTAGGCAGTATGTGCATCATGCCAGCAAACAGACTTGAGCAAGACCACCTGGCTCGGTACCCTGGCTCTGTAAACCTGGGTAAGTTACCTAACATTTCATTACTTAGTTTCCCAATTATAAAATGGGGATAGCAACAATACCCACCTCATGGAGTTGTTGTTAGGATTAAATAAGTGCATGCATGTGAAGCACTTAGAAATGTGGCTGATACACAGTAAGCACATAGAAATAATTGCTCCTTGTGTTCCCACTGCACCACCACCACCACCGCCGCCGCCGCTTCCTTCCTCCCCAGGATCCAAAATGAGTTAGAATCATCCGAGAAGCTTAGTAAAGTTTTGGAACAGGGCCCAGGAATCTGAACTTACAAACATTTCCTTAAGTGAGTCAAACCATTGACCAAAGAGATCAACAAATGTTAGATGAGGAAACAGACTCAGTGAGGGAAGGAGCATGTCCAAGCAGACACAGCTAGGAAGTATTAAAACCAGAACAGCATTTAAAACTGACGGCCTCTGTGCCAGGCTTCTGGGTCATAAGACCAAGACATTTACCAAGATCAACCAGGCCTTAAGTCACATCTGGGTTCTCCACACCATTATGACCATTCTTCATAGTAACAGGCCCAGTAGAACTGGATCAGCTATTTCATCTGAGAAAGATCATCTCTCAAGTAAGTGTTTTAATATGTATCTTGCATATTAAAACACTTACCAAGTCCCTTAGCCAGGAATCCTCCAAATATTTAGAGCCTGCCAACCATTACTTAACTCCCTGAAGGAGTCGCATAAGAAGTTGGATTCTCAAATGATCGCTTCCCCTACATATATAGCTATAGGAATATTCATGCCACTCTGGCACTCGGTCTTGGTGACTCTTATAATTAATATTTACTTAAAACAATCATTAGTCTCTGCTGGGCAACAGTAAACCCACGTTAGCAATATTTTTAGCCGTGCCTTCCCCACACCTGTGACAGCAGCGTGTGCAGCAGCGGGAACCCCTGTAGTGCTTTATAAATAAGCCTCGCTGCACCTGTACTTGCTGCCCCACATGTCATTCATGCAGCAGACTGGGGCCCTGGGCCGAGGGCTGTCCTGATATGCACCCAGAGCAGCCCAGCCACCAATGGGGAGCATCATTCACTTTGCAGAGAGCAAAACCTGAAACATGTTCCTTCTTAGATAACATGGCATCTGTGCCCTAGGCTAGACCCCCATGAAAAATATAATTTTCCCCAAAAGCGTTGGGTTTTTTTTCCTGTGAGGGTTAGGAAGATAATGACAGCTATCCACTGGATGGGAGTTGTGGTGTGGCACTTTGGGTTAATGAGCTTTACTGCAAAGTTGGTTTGAACTGCAATTCAAGCTCACCAGTTACTCCTTGGAAACCCTGTACAGGGTCACTATGGGTCGAAATCAACTCGATGGCACTTAACAACAATAACAACATACACTGGGTGCTAACTGCTGTACATTCCTTGTGTCTTTTAAACCTCACAGCAACGTGATAAGGTGGGTCCTATTATTATCCCCTTTTTCCAGAAAAGGAAACTGAGGCTTAGAGAGGATGAACACTTCCCTCAAGTCAAAATATGTAAGCAGGATTCAGACCAGGTCTAGTTGGTCCCTTCCTTTGTATTATACTCTTTTTTGAGTTCAGTCTCCTTTGATTCAGTTAAATGAACAAGGAGAAGAGGAAATGAACTAACCCTGGTGACATTATAGGGTAAGCACTGGACTGCTAACCACAAGGTCAGCAATACAAACCCCACTAGCTGCTCCGTGGAAGAAAGATGGAGTGTTTTGCTCCTGTAAAGATTTATTACCTCAGAAACCCTATACAGTGTTGCTGTGAATTGGAATTGACGTAATGGCAGTGAGTTTGGGTTGAAACAGTGTGTCCCAGTTAGTTCTAATAGAAGCTAAGGATGAAGATGAAGAAACTGTGACTCAAGAGCATTTAAGTTACTTGCTCAAGATTACACTGCTAGAAAGCATCAGAGCCAGAATTCAACCCAGCCCGATTCTCCAAAGTCCCAGGTTTCCCCACTGCACTAAAAACATTAATCAGAGACATTAGCCACACATGTGGGTAATAACATATAATTTTATACTAGGCCTGAGAGTTTATTTTCCTACTATGCAGCTGATAGGAGCTTTCTGCTTAAAATCTGGAAGAATCCTTAGAACAGAATTGTGATAATAAAAGCGAGCCTTTATAAATGGTTTTATAATTCTAAGACTCTTCCATAACAATTTAATCCTTGTAATAATTCCATGAAAGTGGTGTTACAAATTCCATTTTTCAGAGAAGTGAGCTGAATTTAGAGTGGTGGAGTATGTGCTCAGGGCATTTACACGGCAGCACAGAAGCTGGGCCATCGGAGCCCATGACCCCCCGCACTCTGCACCGTGTTGCTCCCAGCCCTGGATCTGATCAGTGGGCCCTAAAGAGGGAGGGAAGTAGACATTTTTAATCAAGAAAGAGACAGAGAGTAGGGGGGAAAGAATATCGAAGCCATGAATTTCATCCGTCAAAGACCCCTTCAAGAAAGGTGGTCACATTTCCTCATCCAGAGGAGCAGGAGGAAGTTGTGATGGTCAGGGAACTATAAAAATAGCAGCTTTCACACTGATTCCTACACGAGTGGAACTGGTGGTTCCAGGGCAGATAAGAATGACTTTACAAGATGAAAATCATCGGTGAGGGCACGCAGGTCTGGAGGGGAGCAGAGTTGGCATTTTCTGGCCCTGCAAATAGCTGCCCATCTGCTCTCTGTCAGAATATGTTAGGAGTGCTTCTGGATTGCTGCCCCTGAATCTCCACTCCAGGCTGGTCATGTGGTTGTCTCCACGACAACTCCAGGAGCGGTGTAAACTGCTGTGCTTTGAGCCAGATGCTGTTCTGCACATGTGGTCTAATTAGATGGTGTTCCCTGCCTCCCTCCTCCTCTGCCTCTCCCAGCACACATACACTACATTCTCTCTCTCATGCCCCCTGCTCCATCCCTAGTCAGTCTGTCTTGCTCTCCACCCTGTGTTCCTCCTTCTCAGATATATTCCTGGTTTCCTATCTGCAGTAGAATAATTCATTCAACAAGCATATGAGTGTGTGCTCTGGTCCACACATTGTGCTAGGAGCAAAGAAGACACCAGGAACCAACCCTGTAGTGAGGAAACTGACAGGTAACCAGGCAATTAAAAAAAATCTTTTTTTTTTTTTTTAAACCTACTTGCCGTCAAGTAAATTCCAACTCATAGTGACCCTATGTAGGGTTTCTGAGGCTGTAAATCTTTACAGGGGCAAAAAGCCTCACCTTTCTTCCTCAGAGTGGCTGCTGGCTTTGAACTGCTGACCTTGTGGTTAGTGCCCAGTGCGTAACTCACTATACTACCAGGGCCCATTGTAATATCAAAACCCAAATCCATCGTTACCAAATAAGAGTCCCTTTGTGTTACAGCGCAAAACTGCCCATAGGATTTTGTTGGCTGTAAGCCTTACGCAAACAGATCAGGAGATGGCAGAGGATGGCAGTAAATGCTATAACAGAGGTGAGCACAGGGCTCTGGGAAGCAAAGGGGCCTAACCCAGCCCAAGGCAGAAAGAAGGCTCTGGAGAGCTTCCCAGGTCTGTTGGACCTAGGTTAAAGCTTGTTTGTCAAGGGGGATTCCACAGCCTGAGAAAACAGGTAGGAAGGCTTCCTGGCTGAGGACAGGACCCATGCAAAGACTGGTCTAACCAGTACTGACCAGTGAAAGGCTCCATGTTATAGGGGTGCAGTCTGTTTGGGGAGGTGACACTGTGGTTGGTGAGGGGGCTAGGGCTTATGGCTTGGAGGGCTTCTCTCCACGTCCATCCTCCACATGCTTCAGGAAGTGGGAGTTGCCTCTAACAGCTGGTATGTCACGCTATAGGAAGGGGCATGACACGGGGCTTGTTAGAGTGGCCTGGTCAGTAGGGGTGGATTTAAGGATGAAGCTCTGAGTAATGAAGACCTAGCCTTAGGTTTTACACACGTGCACTCACATACATACAAGGCTCCATTCAGAGCTGAGGGAGACTGCTCAGGGGAGAGCCGTCAACATGTGCCAGGTAATTATGTTTGGCTTCTTTCTTGGTATTTGTGCATCCTGAGGACACAGCATCCTAGGGAAGATACCCCAGACAAAGAGAAGAGAATCAGCATCTCCATCTCCCTGCCTCACCCCAGCCACACCTGCTCCTCAGATTGCACAAACACCCATTCCTCTACACTGCACCCTTCCCCATACCGCCCCCCCCCCCCTGCTTTCCCAGTCATCCAGCAACTGCTTCTCTGGGAGGCTTGGGTTCTGGCCCTCCTTGGTTCCCCTTACCACCTTAACAGAGTCACCTGGCTGTGCTCTCTCAGCACTCCAGTCACAGGCATTTATTGAATGAACCGTACCTAAGGCTCCACACCAGATGTGATACCCAACTCTCAAAGGGCACCTGGAAAGAGGAGTGAAGGACATTAATCTCCATTGAGCCCCTTCTGTGTGTTCTTGTGTGCTACTCAGTGTTGGTGCCTTGATAAACATTGTATCACTTTAAACCATATAATATGAAGTAGGTAATATCTCCAGTTTACAGGTGAAGAAATTGAGGCTAAGAAAGGCTTGCTTACTGCCCTATTCATGTAACTCGGTACTACACTGTGCCTGTCTTTTAGGTCCCCAGGCAGTATCTAATACACTCCTAGGACTGGGAGTGCAGTACGGGGGAAAACACACTATTTGTGTAAAATCATCTGCCACAACTCAGATTCCCCAGACCAGAGGAAAAAGACGTTTGGGCAATACCTCAAGGCCTGGGGTATTCTGGGAGGATCCTGGGCTTTGGGGTCAGACTGAGCAGATTTTAAGTATAGTTCTGCCTCTTCCCAGCTCTGTGACCTATGGGCAGGTCACTTCTCTACCCTAAACCTCAGTGGTCTAGTCTGTGAAAGAGGATAAAGAATCTGTCTTAAGAGGATTACTATGAGGACCTGACCTTCAACCACAGATAATTACTCTGTGTCTACTGAGGTCCACCACTGGGCAGGCTCCAGCCTATGCCAAGGGCTACATTCAGGCAGCTTTTGTGGCAGTGGCAGGTTTTCTCCTTGATCTGCATGATGGTCTTGCCTCCCTCCACCGACCTGACACATGTCTTGTACACACAGTGCATGTCACAGGGATGCTTAAGGTGGAATTGTTAATGTAGGCTTGGGCTACAACAAGGATGGGGAACCTTTTTTCTACCAAAATTAATAATATAATTCAGGGGCCTTACAAAATTATCAACTTAAAAATTAGCCTGCTATATATTTGGTCAAACTTTTAATTAACTCATCTCAAGGTTGGCGGTTCAAGCTCACCAGCTGCTCCTTGGAAACCCTATACAGGGTCGCTATGGATTGGAACCAACTCGACAGTACTTAACAACAACAACAACAACAACAACGTGATGGCTGGTGTCCTGGTGTGGCACTGTGGGATAAAGTACTAGACTTCAAGGCCAGTTTGAACCACATGGTTGATGGTTCAAACTCACCAGCTGCTCTTTGGAAACCCTATACCGGGGTGCTATGAGTCAGAACCAACTCAACAGCACTTAACAACAACAATGTGATGGCTGGAACTGTGGTTGCATTGGCCGAGCCAGACCTAATGTAGATGTTCCCTGCCCCTGGGCTGGAACTACCATTATTTGGGGAAGACCACTGATACTTCTTAGCACTGCTTCCCACCCCACCCCCAATGTGGTGAAGCCCTGAACTGAGCACTTTACATAAAGCAACTCTGTTCATCCCCACAGTCCTGCGATGCAGGAATTATCTCCCTCATTTTACGAATGGGAAACGGTTTCAGAGGACTGAAGACTTCCCTGTTTGGTGGCCACAGTAAGTGGCAGAGCTAGTTTTCCTGCGCATGTTCTTTCTCTTGTTCCCAACTCTTTGTGGAGGACTTTGCATCATGACACATTACTCTGAGGGGGGCTTTCTATGCCTCAAACAGCTCCTGTTAGCTTCAGAAAGCACCTTGAAGGTTTTCCTGCTTAGCACTTTCCCATTTTGTAGATGAAGAAACTGAGACTTACAGAGGGTCTGTCTGTCTTCTCACTTCAGTGACAAGATTGGAATGGTTTTCATCCCTACAGATTAATTTGTGGGGTTTTTTTGGTTGGTTTATTTGTTTCAGTTTTATCTGTCCTTTGCCTTTTGATCCAGAAGTCCTGTGTTCTCCTTGTTGGAGCTAAAGTTGGCTCTCTTGTTTAATCATGTTTCTGGTTGGTCTGCTTTTTCCCAGGGTCCACCAGGCTCCAAAACTCCTGCCGACCAGTATGTTCTCTCTGGCTGTTCTTATTGCTCATAAACTGACACTCTTGTCCCCAGTTCGTTTGACACATCCTTTCTTGGAACTTTGAAATGTAACAGATTTTGTATTAAGAACTGGACTATGTTTGTCTTTCAGTGACAAACTCTGGACTGTGCCAATAGGGTTGAGCCAGGAGGTGTTTGCTGTTGAAACCTCAGCATGTCCCCTCATTTGGGGTCCACACCTGCCCTGTCACCCTGCTGTGACCCTGGGATGGTCATCATTTTTCTTCCATGAGCTCTCACTTTGAATAGCCACTGCTCACTCTGTAGAGCTCCCTGGCAAAAGGTCATCAAATGCTTGCAGCATAAGATCAATATTAATTCCATTTTACAGATGGAAAAAAAAGACTCCAAGAGGTGAGATGGCTTCTGCAAACATGTGGTAGAGCCAGACCTCACACTCATTTCTCCAAATCCCACTGTCTTCATCACTGTGCACAGGTCATCTCTTGGAATCACTGCTAGAGCAACCCCAGGTAGCAGCTGATATATCAGTACTGTCTCGTGATTGATTATTTCTCTAAGTTGCAGAGAAATAATATTGTGTTATGTGAATCCCTCAGACAGACAGACTTGGCTTCAAACTCTGGCTCTGTCATTGACCTTAGACAAGTGACTTCATTTTCCTGAGCCTCAATTTCCTTACCTGTAAAATGGAGATGATACTAATACCTACCTCAGGGGACTGTGTTAAATACTACGTGAGATAATACATCGCCAGGCCCGTGCTCAGTAAGCAGTAGCTGTTTTCATTACTGCACCTGCTTTCCTTTGAGAGACAACCCCATCTGCATTTCTTATGGGAAGAAAATCTGAAGCTAGTATGCAGGAAGACCAACTCCATGGTATTTCCTTAGCTTCCACAGGCCTCCCATCTCATCTGCTATTCTTGTGCTAATAAGAATTTCCTGACTTCTCCCTGTTTGTCTTGGTTAATGCCGAAGGAAGGGGCCGCTGGTACAGAGGAGCCGAGACGTGGGCCGACACGCCTGTGATTTGAATGTCTTTACTGTAATCTAGCGAGTGTGTGTGGGGGCTTCTGTCAATACCAAGCGGCTGGCCAGGATGGGCAAATACTATCAGCCGGCTGTCACTGCCCCTGCAAATCAGCAGAGCAGCACTTGTCGGACACCCACATTTCCCCAAACTTAAATCATCCTAACAGTGAGACGGCTTCACAATGAGACATTGATTCTTTGTTTAGGGCTTGTTATAGTGATGGGGCCTGGGTCGGGAGTTCATCCCTGGCGTGCCTGAGCTACTGCACAAATTGTTCATAAACTGCCTTGGTC
Source organism: Chrysochloris asiatica (assembly GCF_000296735.1). NCBI lineage: Eukaryota > Metazoa > Chordata > Mammalia > Afrosoricida > Chrysochloridae > Chrysochloris > Chrysochloris asiatica. Next base: position 946,014 of record NW_006408532.1, on the reverse strand, counting down.
CTGCCACCCAGCCCTGTCAGAGCCATTTGCCTGTGACTCTGCAGCAGCCCACCTTCCCAAGTCTACCGTGGTGGTCCTAGGATTGTTGGGAACCCAAACCCTCCCGTGTGTGTCATGCTGTACATCTGAGGATGCGGAAAGAGCACGTTCAGATGCAGGAGTCCTCGAGACCCTAGAACTCTGGAACCTTGATCAAAACTCATAACTTGAATGGGCATCTTATAGATGAGGATAGCGCATGACTGTCTTAGAGTTCTGCTGAGGATTCATCAAGGGGTCCTCAGCTGGTCCAGAACAAGTGCTGGTTGGCATTGCTCTCTTCCACTTAAACTCAGACCTGCTTCTGATTCACTGAAGTCATTGTAATTTAATCCTGCCATTCCAACTCTCCCTCCCTCCTTCTCTGCCTTCCAATAAATAAGTATTTGGCATTCTCTAGGCTAGACACCACGTTAAGCCTTTTCTGTGTTGGCTAGGAATTCACCCTGGTTCCTTGGCAGTCAACACAACTGACCCTGTGAGGAAAAGCCCTCCAGACCAGCACAATCTGATTCTCCCAGCTCTAGGAATGCCTTCTGAACCCTTAGTGCTCAGCAGAGATGGATGTGCCACCTTCATATTCAACTCAGCTTGGTATTTCCACAGGTTGGGGCTATAGAAGCATCTTCAGGCTTCAGAGCAAGGCCCTTGGCTGCACTGCACTTTGGCCTATGACTTGGGTATTTTATTAATGATTTGGAGTTAGGTAAACAAAATGCAACCAGCATGGAACAGCTGGTGATAAATTGGGCCAGATTCCTCAGCTTTAATCGATTCCTTTAGGGTTTTTTTATTATATACAATGGAGCTTCAAAAAATTTGTGGGAAAATGGAATAGAAAGTAAAAGGAATTTTGCCATGAAAAATTTTTAAGCCCCCTCATTCATGTATTATATAAAAATATACACAGAACAACATGTACCAATGTTGTTTAAACATGAAACAATATTTCCAGGTATAATGCAGTTACATTCATTTCATTCTGCAAGTTGTACAACCATTCTTGCTATCATTTTCCAAACTGTTCTACCACTATTAGATAAACTCACTCCTAAATTCCTCATCTAACCTTTCAGGTTGCTACTGTCAATTGGATCCCAAATACATAATTCTTTCAATGAGCACAATGTTCAAGGAAGATATCATTTTTAATTTAAAAAAAAACAAAAACAAAAAACGAACATCACTGACCTAGGAATTGTGCTAGTCACCTTCTCCTACACCAGTGCTTCTCTTCCTTGACTGTGTTGGAATTGGCTCAGGAGTTTTAAAAGCTACTGTGGCCCTGGCATTGGAGTATGATAAAATTCCCCTGGTGATTCTAATTCACAGCCAAGGTTTGAGAACCACTAAACATCCCTTCATCTATGTTTAGTCCTTCTATGACACAGGTAGTGTTCTCCCCGTGTTGCAGGTGGTGAGAGTGAAGATCTGAAAGGGACGGTCACTTCCCCAAGGTAATACATAGGGAAGCAAGGGGCAAAACTGAGACTGGAGCCAGCTCCGGTCGCACTCCACCATCTTTCCTGGAGTGACTCAACTGATGTCTACTGCACTCAGCCACTGGGCCTGGTGCCCAAGACACAAGAGAGAGTAAATAAGGGCCTGCCCTTATAATGCATTATAATGCAGTGATACAGAGACATCGAGTAGGAATGGAGCACTTTATGTGAAGGTATCAAGTATGTTCTCACAAGGAGGTAGCCTGAAGGAAGAAATAGAGGAGTATGCAGGGAAGTGAGAGTGTGTGAAGCGGTTGGCATGTGGTGGACAGTCAGACTCTCTGAAGGAGAAACTAAGTGTGTAGAAGAGTAAAAAAAGGTCCACTGAAGGTAGAATCTCCACTGAGTAGTATCCAATCTGTCTAGATGGGGCTAATGAAAGGAGATGGGGATAGGTCTCTTGTGGCACAATAGGATCAGGACTGACTGTGAGGATTAGAAATATAAAGATAGACATTTTATAGCAAAAGGAGGGGAGTGATTGACTTTGTAGTCCAGAAGCAGAGGTCCCTGGGACTGTCATGGGAGAAAAGCGGAGTACGGGATACTACCCAGAGAAATAGTGATGCCAGAGATGGAGGCAGAGACGATGACATGGAGATATGGGGCAGCTGGGGACTCTAGACCCAGAGAGGGAGAGGGGCTGTGTGCTGACGACTGGAGGGCAGGCTTGTAGGGTATACCCTGTGGTTGGTTGATGATGTATGGAAGGGATTGTAACCATGACAATGAAATGATATATGATAGGATGAGCATAAAGCTAATGGTCTCCCATGTAAACTATCACATAATTCATAATAAAACATTAAAATAAAAAAAATGTCTGCTGGGGATTGGTCATGAAGAGCCCTGGGTATCATGCTCAAGACTTTAGAAATTCCACGTCCATCAACTCCTTGAACTTTTCTTCAATGAGTGGCTCTAACCTGCTGCCCTAGTGTGGTGTTGTGGGTTAATGCACTGGACTGCAAAGTCGGTTTGAACCTTAAGGTCAATGGTTCAAGCTCACTAGCTGCTCCTCAGAAACCCTATACAGGTTCACTATGGGTCGGAACCAACTTGACAGCACTTAGCAACCACAACAAACCTGCTGAGTCAAGTGGCCAACAGAGTTAACTGCCACAGTTGCCTACTGAGTACTTGTGAAGACAGGGAGATGGCACCCAAAGCACAGGCAACCAACAAAAAAATAGTAGATAAATCAGACTTCTTTAAATTCAAAACTTTTGATAATTAGTTCCCTTTGAGGATCTGTCATTGATTTGGTTTCTCTAAATAACAATAATGGCTTTCACATCGCAAAAAATAAATCTTTTGTGCATCAAAAGACACTACCAAGAGACTCTGAAGACAACCCACATAGTAGGAAAAAATCATTCTAAATCATGTATCTGACAAGGGTTTAATATTCAGAATATATAAAGAACTCCTACAATTTTTTTTTTTTTAATTTAAAAATGAGTGAAGAACTTGAATAGACATTTCTCCAGAGGAGATATACAAATGGCCAACACGCATATAAAAACTTGCTCAAAATCATGATTCATTGTTGTTATTATTAAGTGCCATGGAGTCGGTTCTGAGGAGCAGCTGGTGAACTTGAATTGCCAACCTTGTAGTTCAAAGGGCTTTGCAATCTGGTGCATTAACCCAAAGCGCCACACCAGGACTCCCATTTATTCATAAGGGAAATGCAAATCAAACCCACAATGATATACCACTGCATACCTACTGTTGTTGTTAGGCACTGTCTTGTTGGTTCCAATTCATAACAACACCACGTCCAGCAGAATGGAACTCCATTATCACAATTGTTACATTTAAGCCCATTGTTACAGCCAGTGTGTTTGACCATATACTTTACCAAGCATGCTGTCCTTCTCCAGGGATTGGTCTCTCCTGATAATCCCCACAGTATATGAGACCAAGTCTAACTATTCTCACTTCTAAGGAGCATTCTGGCTGTACCTCTTCCATAGCAGATTTATTTGTTCTTCTGGCAGTTTATGGTATAGTCAATAGTCTTTGCCAAAATCATAATTCAAAGGCATCAATTCTTCTTCGGTCTTCTGATTTATTATCCAGCTTTCACATGATTATGAAGCAGTGGAAAGTACCATGTCTTGGGTCAGGTGCACCTTAATCCTCAAAATGACAGCTTTGCTTGTTAGTACTCTAGAGAGGTTTTTTTGTAGCATATTTGTCCAATGCAATATGTCTTTTGATTTTTCAACTGTTGCTTCCATGAGTGTTGATTATGGATCCGAGTAAAATGAAATCCTTGACAACTTTACTTTAGTCTTTTCTCAGTTTATCATTATGTTGCTGATTAGTCCATTTGTGGGGATTTTTGTTATCTCTATGTTGAGGTGTCAGCCATACTAAAGACTGTAATCTTTGATCTTCATCAGTAAGTGCTTTAAGTTCTCCTTCACTTTTAGCAAGCAAGGTTGTTAATGAGTCGTCCTCCAAACCTGACACCCTCTTCTTCTTCATATAATCCAATTTCTCAGATTTTTTGCTCAAAATACAGATTGAATAAGTATAGTGAAAAGATGTAACCCTCAAACACACCTTTCCTGATTTTAAGCCATATTGTATTCCCTTGTTCTCTTCGAAAACTCCCCTTTGATCTATGTACAGTTTCCTTATTAACACAATTAAGTCAGTAAAGCACAGGTAAACATCTTTCTGGTATTCTTTGCTTTTAGTCTAGATCTGCCTAACATCAACAATGATATCCCTTATTCCATGTCTTCTTTTGAATCCCACTTGAATTTCTGGCAGTTTCCTGTCAATGTACTGCAGCAACCATTTGTGTTTTTTTTAAGTATCTTCTACCAAATTTTACTTGCGTGTGCTTTTAGTACTGTTATTCAGTACTTGCCTCATTCTGTTGGATCACACTTCTTTGATCTCTTCCAGTTGGTTGGCCAGGACTTCCAGATTTCTTGGTATATATGGCTGAGCAATTCCTGTTTGGATAGTTATTTAAAAAAATAACAACAAAACAAAGTGTTTGCAACAATATGGATGAATTGAAACCCTCATACATTGCTGGTGGGGAGGTTAAGATGGTATAGTTGCTGGGAAGCAGTTTGACAGATCCTCAAAAAGTTAAACAGAACGTTACCATTGTTGTTGTTGTTGTTAAGTGCTGTAGAGTCATTTCCAACTCATAGCAACCCTGTATAAGGTTTCTGAGGAGTAGCTAGTATGTTTAAACTGCCATTAAACTACCAACCTTGCAGTTAGCAGTCCAGTGTTTATCCTGGACTCCATCATTATAATTGTTGCTGTTGTTAAGTGCCGTTGAGTTGGTTCCAACTCATTGCAACCCTGCATAGCATTACATGACCCAACAATTCCACTCCTAGGTATATACCCAAAATAATTAAAAGCAGGAATGCAAACAGACGCCTCTACAGCAATATTTGTTGTTGCTGTCAAGTGTCATCAAGTTGACTTTGACTCATAACAACCAAGAAGTGGCTGGTGATTAGCAGGCCAATGCTTATCCTACAGTGCCACACCAGGACTTAACATCAATGTTTATTGCAGCATTATTCATAATAGCTAAAAGGTAAAAACAACATAAGTATTTATCTTTCGTGCATCAAAGTTATAAATATATATTTTGTTGTTGTTGAGAATGTACAGTGCAGACATACACCAGTTCAACAATTTCTACCTGTACAATTCAGCGACACTGAATACATTCTTCACATGGGCAACCATTCTCACCCTGTGTTTTCCAAAGTGTCCCTTCCGCATTAGCATAAACTGACTGCCTCCTAAGTGTCTGATCTAACCTCTCAGTTACTGTTGTCACTTTGATCCCATGTAGATAGTTTTTGTTTTGTTTTTACTGTTTTATTGTGACTTATGTGGTAGTTTACATGGGAGAACATTAACTTTACATTCATCCTATGGTACATTGTTTCATTGCCATGGTTATAATCCCCTCCGAGCATCATCAACCAACCAAATGGTATACCCTGCAAGCCTGCCCTCCAGTCATCAGCACACAGCCCCTCTCCCTCTCTGGGTCTAGAGTTCCCAGCTGCTCCATCTCTCCACATCATCGTCTCTGCCTCCATCTCTGGCGTCACTGTTTCTCTGGGTAAGGTGCCACACTCCCCTCTTCTCCCTTGATGATCCCAGGGACCTCTGCTCCTGGACTGCAAAGTCAATCACTCCCCTCCTTTTGCTATAAAACATCTACCTTTACATTTCCAACCCTTACAGTCAGTCCTAATAGTAAGTATTCACTAATGTGCCATGTAGATAGTTCTTAAAAGAGTATAATGCTCCAGGCAGGCAGCCTTTACTAATTAAGCTAAACTATTGCTTATTTTGTGGTTTTGTTTGTTAAGAAGACTTCAGGGAATATTTTTAGATTAAGGTTTCAAGATTATCTCAGAGCAATAGTGTGAGGGGTTTAACCAGCCTCCATGGTTCCTTAACATCTGGATTCCATGGGAATTTGAAATTCAGTTTTGCATTTACCCCTGTTTTATCAGAGTTCTTCTCTAGAATCTTTGATCAAAATGTTCTCTAAAGGCAGCTGGGTACCATCCAGTTCTTCTGGTTTGATGGCAAAAGAGATTCGTTACTACATTTCTTCCTCCTTTTCCTGACTCTCTTTTTTCCTCTGTTGCTCCAAGTGAATAGAGACCAATTGTTATATCTTGGATCACAGCCTGCAGGCTTTTAAGACCCCAGACACTATGCAATGAGCTAGGAGGTAGAACAGAAGCACAGTGCACAATATTAGGACAATTACTGGAAATGTTCCATGAAACCATGACCCCATACCTCCAAACCAAGACACCAAAATCCTTGAGATATTTGGTTATACATAAACAGCTTCAGCAGCAGCTCTTTTGTTATTGTTGTTCACATCACACAACTTTTGCCAATTCAACTTTTTACATTTTGACAGCAATTGCATTGATTGGCTATGTTTCCCTGTTTTTTAAACACATACTCATTTTGCAATGGACCCATCAATTATGTAGCCAGCCCTGGTAAGACCCAACTCTGCCCTCAATTAAAACATTTTGTTGAAAACGTCCTGTGGGCCAGGAACTTGAAGGGTGTTCCACTCATATCTCAGTTTTATTGTGAAGTTGGCTGATATGTGTCATTGTCACAGATGAGGAAAGACAAGTTAAGGCTCCTAAGATCACATAGCTAGGATGTGTCAGAGACAAGGTTGGAGCCCAGGTCTTTCTGGCTCCAAGCCATTCTATCTCTCCACTGTGTGGCATTACCTTCAATGGATTTAATATATACACACAGTGTTTTAAAAGAATCCTCTGGTTTGTCACTTGTCATGCTGTAATGTAGTTCTTTGCTCCTTGAACTAGACTGGATTCCTTGAGAACAGGAACTATATTTTCTTTTTCATCTTTAATATGGAAAATTTTTAAACATATACAAAGAAAACTCATTAACCAGCTTCCATATCTATCTCTGTCTGCCATTCTTGTGCCTTCTCTACCTTCATCCACTCTCCAGCCCTCACTCAGTTAGCATCATCGCCTTAGGACCTATGTCTTACTCATCTTTGTATTCCATCAACATAGAGCCAGGTATACAGTAAATGCTTCAAAAACATTTGGATGGATGAGTGACTCTTCCAAAACAGTTTTTAAGATTGTAAACAAGGTCTATAAGTAATGGACTCTTTTTTCTCTTAAAATCACAGAGATAAAGTGTACATTAAATTTTAGTGAGGATCAAATATGTATCAGAAAATAAGAATGTAATCCTTTTTGTGGGTGTCAGCAGAACAAGGAAAGTAGCTGAAGAATCTGATTGAAGTTTTATTTGTATGCCAGCATCCACAATGCTGTGGATGAAGTCATTTATTTCTGGAAATATCAAAAACCTTTGGAATCACCAACTTCACCTGTTAACAAAGATTCAACTCATTAGTAGTGTAACTTTCAATTGATTCCATATGTCAAGAACATAATGCAAGAGTAAAATGTCTTTTTATAACAAAGTCCTTGTAACAATACTGTGTATTACTATCCTTCGGGTCATAGATGGGAAACTCTACTAATGGTATCTAAGCTTGAATGCACACGGCCTGGCTTTCCTAAATTAATGTAGCTATCAGCCAGCAGCTCCCACATCCAGAGTGTCACCTAAGAAGACAAAAGGTTTAATCAGCCTAACAAGAAAGCTAAATCAGCACTTTTTATAAAGGAGGGGATTTACAAGACACCTTGTCTTACTCTTCCTCACTGCAGAGTAGAGTTGGGGCAGATAAAGGAAGAGGGATGGATAAACTGGTGTAAATGGTTTTGTCCTCGTGGTAGGGCCTGTGGCAAAAAGAGCATGCGTAAGGACTTGATTACTCCCCAACTATTTGTTTCAGAAGGACTAGTGCTTTAAGGAGAACCTGAGGTGTTCCAACTGAAAAGAGAAACTCTCTGGTTCTCTAGCAGATATCCAAAGGAAAACAAGAACGGAGGCCTCAAAGAAAAGCTAGGTCTACGTAAGCCATGTGTATGATGGCAAGAGATGGGTGTTGAACCCCTAGCTCTGCTATTTACTGTTCTTGTAACCTTGCACAAATTACCTCCATTGTTTTGTGAGATTGGAGTGTAATTCCTACCTCACTAAAGTTGTCAAACTGATTTAAAAAAAAAGAATTGTGAAGTGGCTAACACAGTGGTTGTCACAGAGCACGTGATTGGATTAGGTGAACTGTGATTCTTGTCATTTTCTTAGGAGGTAAGTCACTCCCATTGTCATTCAGACCTGTCTCTCATACTCTGGGTGACAAAACATTTGGGCCCAGAACAGGTGGAATTTCCTTGCCTAATCCTGTTCATCCTTGCAGGTTCATCTGAAACGTACATATTTCTCAAGTTTTCTGATCCCCCCCTCCTCTGGGGTCTTTCCTCTTCTGAGTCCTGTGGACATTTTTCCCCACCCTATGCCAGTAGCACTACATTGTAATAGTATTTCTTTCTCCCTCTAATGGGCACTTCTCCTAATGTCATTCTTCAAGCTCTGCCCCAGAAAAGTTCCCCTTGGCACATTTCTCCTGGTTGTTTCCTGTCTCTGCCCATGCCTTTTTATTTTTGTGTGTTCTTATGGCATAGACATCTGATCCAGGGCAATGCCACCTCTAGTAAGTAGAAAACAGGCCAAAAGTGATCATGTCTCCCCAAAGATGAGATTCATTCTGCTATCTTACAGATAAATCCTGCCTCAGGCTACCTTTACATACAAATCTGGATGCAAGCACTCTTCAATTTACTGGTCCCTCAGCCAACTCCGTCCTGGCAACTGCTGGGCCAGAATAAATGCTAACAACTCCAGTGAGCATTTCCTCTGAGCAGCTCTAACCTCCCTAGACACGTGTCACTCACCTGGCATCATGCTCTGAGACCTGGTTATAGTCATTCCAAGCAATGTCTCAGTCACACCAAGACCATGGGGCTCCCATGGCAGGAAACAAGGTTAATCTCATTCAACCTGTGGCTCTCTACCAACATCCCTGAGCTGCTCATTGGGTGTCAGGCTCTACACTGTCCCAAGGAAGGTAGAGATGAGTCCACCAGGACCTCTGCCCTCTGGGAGCTTCTGGTCCCCAGGGACACTGAAAACAGAGTACCCTGGGGTACACAGGCACTGTAAGAACCAAGGAGGGATTGTGTCTGCCTCACAGAGGCCTGTGTTTGAAAGGAAGGCAGAGGAACAAAACTTGCAAAAGCAGGGAAGAAAGTGGGGAAGGTACAACATTTGAATGGTTCGGGGAGTGCATTTTGGAATATAAGGTATGTTGGGGAGCAGAGTGAAAGTGCCAATAAAAGGCACTGGAAATGAAAAGTGGGGCCAGCCTGAGAAAGCTTTGTTTGCCCAGCTAAAGATGTAAGATGTTTTCTTTCCTTTTCCACACAGAAACCCTTGTGTGTTCCACAAATGCTGCCAAATATATAGTGTTGAACAAAGTAGGCACCATTCCTACGTACCTGGAGCTTACAGTCTAGTGAAAGAAATAAACATTCATTAAGTAATCACACAAATGAGTGCAGGAACATTCTTGAGTAGGCTAGTGATGTGATCTGATTGCATCTGAGAAAGCACTCCAGAAGAACTGGAGCTGATTGGGAGGAAGGAGATGGGGGAATATATCAACGCCATCCACCATGATGGTTTAGGCCTGTGCTAGGGTAACAGGACAGAGAGCAGGAAAAAGACAAAGGAGACATTTCTCAGGTAAAATGGAAAGGACTTAAGAAGAACAATAGTTCTGCTGTGAGAGATGTGGATGATAACATTCAATTGGCATCCAGTTTACTCTGACTCATGGCAATCCCATGTGTGTCAGAGAAGAACTGTGCTCCAATTCTTCTTCTCAATGGCTAAGTTTTCAGAAGTAGATCCACAAGCCTATTTCACAAAATGCTTATGAATGGCCCTTGTGCGCCGAGCTTCCAAGGCCGCCGGACGCCGGACTGTCACCATGAAGTTCAACCCTTTCGTGACCTCGGATCGCAGCAAGAACCGTAAACGCCACTTCAATGCTCCCTCGCATGTGCGCAGGAAGATCATGTCGTCCCCGCTGTCCAAGGAGCTGAGGCAAAAATACAACGTGCGCTCCATGCCCATCCGCAAGGACGACGAGGTCCAGGTGGTTCGAGGACACTACAAAGGTCAGCAGATTGGCAAGGTAGTCCAGGTGTACAGAAAGAAGTATGTCATCTACATTGAGAGGGTGCAGCGTGAGAAGGCTAATGGGACAACTGTCCCATGTGGGCATTCACCCGTGCAAGGTTGTTATTACCAGACTCAAATTGGACAAAGACCGGAAAAAAAATTCTTGAACGCAAAGCCAAATCTCGACAGGTTGGAAAAGAGAAAGGCAAATATAAGGAAGAACTTATTGAGAAAATGCAGGAATGAATATAACCTGTTATGGAACCACAGTTTAACCCTAGATTTCTAGCCTAGTGTGTGTTCCTTGGAAACTCTTGCAGATGACTTTGCAATATTTCATTTCCATCTTACTCTGTTCTTGATATGTGGCTCTGTGAATCTTCCTTTGCAACTTTGATTACCAATATTATGAATAAAAATTGGAAATATTTCCTAACTGCAAAAAAAAAAAAAAAATGCTTATGAATGAACTTGAACCACCAACCTATTGGTTAATAGCTAAGCATGTTGACCGTTTGCATCCCCCAGGGACTCCAAGAAAGAGAGAAATGGAAAGAAAAACAGATTTGGGGGGCAGTCTCGGTAGGATAATAATTTGGAGTTTGGGCCATTTTGAGTTTGAGATGCCAACGGGCCCTCCAGTTGGAGATTGGGACACAGATTTAGAGCTCGGAAAAGACACCTGCGCTTCAGTGTACAAGTGGCTATGTGAGCACGGATGAGATCACCCACAGACAGGATTAATTGCCCTGCAATGGTCCCAAGAATGAGAAACAAATGGGTTGAAATAATAGATGGACTTCTGTTGGTTATTACTAGATGATCTCTCTCTCAGGTGTTTAAGAAAGATAGAAATCCATATCCAACTAATAAATGTCATAAAAAGCTTTGTCTCTAGAGATGGGCAACTTGGACATTGGATACCCAAATGGAGGGGGAGGTGGAGGAGAACTACAAAGGCAAGAAGTGACTGGC
>NW_006408532.1:932553-933798 GCF_000296735.1 Chrysochloris asiatica | reverse complement strand
TTTTTTGCACCTGTTTATTGGTCTCTCGCTGTATGTGCACCTCCATTCTAGTGACTATAGGGGTGCCTGAGTGAGTAGACATCCCACACCCACACCTCTGGAGGGTTCTACTGTGCATGCACACAGATCTCCTCAAAATTTAAAGAGATAGTTTCCACTTAAAACCAAATAGCCACAACTGGCCTTGAACTGTTTATAAATAGAAAAAAGGCCAGAATGGGGATTGTGGAGTGGGACCGGCAGACTAGAAAGGAAATAGGCTGAAAATTAAATCCTGAGATACATCACAATGACCAATGGTGGCATCTTAAAATTTCTCAGGAAGAAGAGTGAAAAGGGAAGCCCATCTCCTGATCACATCTACCTGGAGGCAATCAGAAAGCTTAAAAAATACCAAAATACACACTCATCTAAGTATTAAGGTCACAGATAACTCCTGAATATGCCCCAAAAAAACAGAAGCAGATGACCATATCAGCACATGTCCAGAAACAAGATAAAGTGACTGAGGTAAATGAGCTGGAAGTAGACCATACTGGAAGATGGGCAGGCTTTCGAAATGCCTGAGAAGGAATTCAGAAACATGATTATAAAATGTATCAAAACATGATACAATGGTGTTGAGAAAAATAAAGAAGAAGTCAGGAAATCACTACAGGAACAATCAAATAAGCATTGGAAACGATCCAAAACGTACAGAAAGAGGTCAAAATGATTAATAATAGAATATCAGAAATGGACAATACACTGAAAGGGCAAAGGAATAGAATTGAAGAGAAGCCAGAACTAGTGAGCTAGAAGATAAATCTCTCAACACTACTAAGATACAAGAGCAAACACAAAAAAGGTTTAAAAACCTGAAGAAGGCCTAAGATTCATGTTGGACAACATGAAGAGGAGTAACTTAAGAATTATTGGTATTCCAAAACAGGAATAATCACACAAGTCCACAGAGGAGATAGTTGAAGAGCTTCTGGAAGAAAATTTTCCTAACATCCTGAAAAGTGAAAAGATAGCTCAACTGAAAAGTGAAAAGATAGCATTCAGGAAGGATAGACCCTAAAAGACAATCACCAAGACATATAATAATCAAGCTCTCCAAAATCAAAGATAAGGACAGAATCCTGAAAGCAGTTAGGGAAAAGAGAAGTGTAACATACAAAGGCAAGCAAATCAAATTAAGCTCGGATCTATCAACAGAAACCATGCAGGCAAGAAGGCAATAGGGAGACATATATAAAACCC
>NW_006408532.1:902384-930453 GCF_000296735.1 Chrysochloris asiatica | reverse complement strand
GAGCAGTTCATCTTACAGTCCAGAAACAAAGAACCCTATGACCATCAAGGGAGAAGAGCACAAGCAGAATGTGGGACCTTATCCAGAGAAGCAGCGGTGCCAGACACGGAGGCAGAGATGGGGACATGGAGAGGGGTTGCAGCTGAGGATTCTAGATTCATGGGAAGAGGGACTAAGAGCTGGTGATGCTGTTTTCTCGTATATAATGTAAAGTTTGCAACTAAATAATGTTTCCCTTCTTGCTTCAGCAGCCAGGAAGCTCAGGGCTAATTTTGTAACTTAATTTTTTTTAAATATCCAGATAATTTTTCCCCACATAAATAAATTTTACGTATTTTTATATTTTCCAGGCCTGACTTTTTTTTCTTTATTATTTTATGTACTCACATAAGCTTTTTCAAATGCTTTGTAAAATTAGATAGGGTGTAAGTGTATAAAAATAAATCTTCCCCCACCCTAATTGTTTGGGTCACCCTTGCAGCCCTTTGTAATAAATCTTCCAGGTTGCTGAGCTCTCATGTTGTCTAGATTTAAGTCAGAGAAACTCTTAGAACTTATGAAAACTAGACAATAAACTTCAACACTCACGTAACTCATTAAAGCAGGATGAAAGTGGAGCTTCAAAACATGTTTGGTGTTTGCCACCAAGTCTGTGAAATGGGGGGGGTCCCTTTAATTCAAAGTATAAAAGTCTCATCTTTCAGGACTGAGACTGCACCACTGAAATTAAAGTCTTGTTTGTGTATATGAGTACTCCAAGTATGTTCAAAGAAGGATTGAGGTGTTGACTGTACAAGGAAGGGTGCTTTTTTTTTTTGTAAGTCAAGCATATCATTTTCTTGACTCATAAAATGTAGTTTGGTCAAGGCAAACTTCTTTATCAAACGGCATAAGCATGAAATTGACTGAATGGTAAATCTTATTTTTGATCATTCCTGGTCTTAAATAATTATCTTTAAACTAAAACTTGCTGTTGGTTAAGATGACTGTGTTAATGGTGCTCAGATTGTGTCTGAGACACTGTAGAGGTGCCTGGGACATGGGGGCAGGAGAAGGCCACCTAGCAGGTGAGTGCAGACACACACCCCCACCAGCCCACACCAACTCCCACCAGAGTAGCTAAGCAATGCTTTCTATAGCAGAGTTCCTTCTGCATAAGGTTTTCTAATGAACAAAGAGTTCTGCTCCTAACGGTTAAAAAAAAAGTTTAGAAACTGTTTCATCGGCGGTCAAGACCTACCAATTTGCTGTTTGGGTATGACTGTGGTCCTACAAGAAGCTCTGGTAGCGTAGTGGTTACGAATCGGGCTACGAACCTTAAGGTCAGAAGTTCGAAACTGCCAGCTGTTCCGTGGGAGAAAGATGAGGCTTTCTGCTCCGGTAAAGATTTGCAACCTCGGAAACCCTATACAGGGTCGCTATGGGTCGGAACCGACTCCACGGCACATAACCACCACCACCACCATGGTCCTACAGATGGGGTATAGAGTTTGGAATCTTGTGTTCAGGTCCCAACTGTGCCTTCTACCATCTGTGTGACTTTGGGTGGAAACTCTTCCTCTCTGAAAGAGCTCCCCTGTCCATAGAATAGAATGGTGTTGATGTTCACTTTACCAGATACATGAGGATGAGGTAAAATAGCAGATGTAGAAGTGTTGCTTAAAGGATCAAGCCGTTTAAGAAGTGATCTATGTCACCCCATACCTCTGACCCTCTTCTCCCATCTCTCTTTCCCAGGAGGAGCCCATCACCTTCTCTGAGGAAGCCTTTGTGTCCCACTACCGCTCAGGGGCCATGAGGCAGTTCCTGCAGAATGCCACTCAGCTGCAGCTCTTCAAACAGGTACGTGTCTCATTGGATCCCTGACAGGAATAAGGCCGCAGGCTTGGACCAGACCAGTACCCCAACTTAGGGCCTTAGGAAAAGGGGATGGAGGAGGAAGATGGTCAGTGGCCAGAAGACACATGTAGTTATACAAATCTAATAAATGCACAGCAGTTTCTTAGAAATTTGTTTGTTGAAACTTACTTTCTGAAAACTCACAGTTCAAAGGACCTCTCTCATTTTCTCAACTTGGAAAATGTGGTGGTTCTTTGATCATGCACTAAGATGTCTAGATGAATTTTTTTTTTTTTCCCCATCTTGTTTCTCTGTACAGACTATTGTGCTTTGTCTTTCTCTCTAGTTTATTGATGGCCGATTAGACCTTCTCAATTCTGGTGAAGGTTTCAGTGATGTTTTTGAAGAGGAGATCAATATGGGCGAGTATGCTGGTGAGACATGTTTCATTTCATTTTCTTTCTGGACTGGGGCTCCCATGGATTAGGGTATTTGGCAGGGAGTGCCAGCAATATCTCCCTTCATTTTTTGGGAGTTAGGGAAAGACTGTTTTCAGCCTTGGCCGTGATCTCTGATAAGTTGTACATGGGTTCATGTGAAATCCTCTGTCATGGGTTAAACAGTGTCCCGCAGGATGTAGTGGAGAGTACATAAGACAATGACTTTGGAGACCTGGATTCTGATCAGAACTCTGCCTCCTTACTAGCTGTGATACCTTGGTCAAGTCATTGCACTTCATTTAGGTGAAGTTTTCCTATCTATGCACCAAGAGCGGCGTTGCCTATTTCACAGGATTCCTGTTGAGGTCAAATTGGAGTCTAAGAGCAAAGGTTTGTGCAGGCGCCCAGGACAAACCTCAGCACAGTCAGCAAGTGCTTCTCTGTAGAACCAGAGGGACCGTCTCTCACTTTCTAGAGGAGGCATCTGAGGTCCAGAGATGTTTAGTAGTTAACTTGACTCCTGTATAAAGCAAAGTAGAACTGCCCCATAGGGTTTTCAAGGTTGTGATCTTGTCAGAAGCAAACTGCCTCATCTTTCTCTTCAGGAGCAGCTGGTAGATTCAAACCATCAGTCAGCAGTCAAGCACTTTAGTGACTGTGACACCAGGGCTCCTTGCTGGTAGCGTCTGAGCTTCATTCTAACAGTTGAATATGCATCTGGGGAGAAGATGGGCTTTATGTGATAAAAATGGTTAGCATGCTCAACTACTAACAGAAAGTGAGAGGTTCAAGTCCATTTAGAGTTATCTTGGAAGAAAGGCTCAGTGATCTACAGTCAGTCTCTGGGTTACAAATGAAATCTGTTCCTGCATCTCTAAGAATGTATAGGTGAGTTAGAATGGATCTTGTTTAGCCTCCTTTAGTGCCAGAAACGAACCCTCGTGGTATAGTGGTTATGGTTTTAAGATCAGCAGTTTGATTCCATCAGTCACTTTGCTGGAGAAAGAAGAGACTTTCTGCTCCCATAAAGATTTACAGCCTCAGAACCCCTACATAGGATTGCTATGAGTCAGCATCACCTCAGTGGCAGTGGTAATGTTTTTTTGGAGTTAGTGCCAAAAAAGACCCCAAGCCTTTTCTTTGATTCACAAGCTACACTGCAGCAAGTGAAGGTGATTGTATTGAAGGATTTGTTGCATATTGGTGGGTTCAGTCACTTCAGAGTGAGGGCAAATTTACATAACATTAAAGGGCCAGTAGGAATTGTCCATAAGTCATCATTTCATAACCCGGGGACTGCCTGTACATTTGAAAAATCAACCATTGAAAATTCTATGATGCACAGTTCTATTTATTCTGAAACATGTTGGGGTCACCATGAGTCAATTCCAACTTGATGGCAAATGGTTTTATAAACTAGGTTAAGTCATTCAGAGCTTCTAGAAAATCTATCCACTAATAAAGACCTCCTCCTAGAATTCACCAATAGTGCCTCCTATTTGTCCTTATCACCATCCAAGTGTATTAAGGGCTGAGTGTGTATCTAGCAAAGTACTTGTCCTGAGACACACAGCCTTAGTGGTTCTGCCCTGAGGTGGCTCGCATGCTTCAGGGAATGTGGACTTCTAAATGAGCATTAACTCTCCACGGCTGTTCAGAGAAAGGAGGAAAGAGAAGCTTACAGAGGGGATGATATCTGATTCGGTTGTTATGCCTACCAAGCAGAGTAGGAAATGGTAACTAAGGAAGGAGCACAGCATTAACAAGGGACTAGAGGACTGGACAGGGAGTGTTGAAGGGACCCAGGGAGTTCCTCCTGGTTGGAGCATGAGGTAATACAAGACAGAGAGGTGGTGGGTGCTGCCAAGAGACGAGCTGAGGAGAAGCAGGGGTTGCTAAGGATCCTAGCCTTTATGTAGGGAGGACTTTGAAGGTTGTAGTCAGGTGAATAATATGATCAAATCTCTGTTTGTGAAAGATAACCAGTGGAAGGGATATAGGACCCTCAGTGTGGTTCTCCAGATTTTGAAGACTCCAAAACCTACGTGCTGAAAGCAACTTGAAAAACACCTGAGGGAAAATTACTTTTCAAAATAACAGCTTCTCTGATTCTCTTTCCCCAGGTAGTGATAAACTGTACCATCAGTGGCTCTCCACAGTCCGGGTAAGTATGCACCCCTTCTGAAGCACCTGGCCTCCTTGTAGCCTCCTGGCAGCCCTCGGCTTTCCGTGCCGCCCACAAGGCTGTCATTAGGCCTGGAGCACTCCATTCCCTCAGCTGAAGATGCTTTTGTTTTTAAAGCCAGACCATTCTCATGCCAGTTGGAGACTAACAGGATGAGACTGTCCAAAGACATCCCTTGGTGGGAGTGGAGAGGCAGGAGAAGCT
The DNA here is from genome assembly GCF_000296735.1 of Chrysochloris asiatica. Lineage (NCBI taxonomy): Eukaryota > Metazoa > Chordata > Mammalia > Afrosoricida > Chrysochloridae > Chrysochloris > Chrysochloris asiatica. The sequence goes on along the minus strand of NW_006408532.1, from coordinate 925,785 downwards.
TCCTCATCTTCAGGAAGCCAGCCAGGAATTGTTGAATGGGATGTTGTCTTAGAGCAATTCTGAGGTCTCCTTCTAGGACCAGTGCAACTATGCTGTTGTTAAGTGCCGTCTAGTCGGTTCTGACTCATAACGACCCTGTATAGGGTTTCCGAGGAGCAGTTGGTGAGTTTGAACCACCAACTTTGTGGTTCAAAGTCCAGTGCCAATCACACCAGTAGTCCAATTATAGTGATCATGGCCAATCAAGAATGTGTTTCTATTGTTGCTGTGCAGAATTTTTCACAGCAAAGGCTCTTGAAAAAATAGAGAACATTATCACTAAGTGATTTTTTTCCATCCCCTCACTAAGTTGTAAACAATTTCTTTTCTTTTCAACTTTTTATTATGAGTTGAGTGAAGAAAAGATCATCAGTTTTTTACATTTCATCTCAAGGATTAGAATTCCCTCAATACAGCAAGTTATCCCAATTCCTCCTGTGGTTCTTATTTCCATTCCTCCCTCCTTCCCATCTCCTTTCGACTTTTTCCTTAGGTCAGTGTTGCCCTTTTGATCTTGAATGATTGACCATTCCATGGTAGGCATACCTTACTAGTGTATACCTATATGCCTATCTGGTGTTGTTGTTGATTCCAACTCATAGCAACCCTGCATAGGGGTTCCGAGGTTTTTCATCTTCCAGAGAGCAGAAAACTTTATCTTTCTCCCATGAGCAGCTGGCAGGCTTGAACCGCAGACCTTGTGGTTCGCAGTCCAGTCTTATCATATGGAGTCACCTATCTATTGCTTGGCTGAAAATTGGGCCATGAGGGTGAGTCCCATTCTAGACCTGAAAGGTGGTCAAGAGCCATCATACTGGGCGTCTCCAGTTCCTTTGTGACCAGTAAGCCTGGTCTTTATATATAAATTTAGTTTTGGGGTTGTTCCACATTTTCTCCCACTCTATCAAATGTGATCCCTTTTGGAGAAGTTGGTAGTGGTGCCCAGGCACCATCTTGTTCTTCTGATCTTAGAGCCATGCCATGATAACAGATATTTACGTACTCCATTGGTCCATTGGACTAGTTGATTCCAGTTTCTTCAATTTTCACCATTCGTCTTTCTTTCACACAAAGAGAGACCAATAGTTGCACCTTAGATGGCTACTCATGACCTTTGAAGATCCCAGTCGCTAGTTACCAAAGTAGGTTTGTCTTTGTGGACTGTGTTATGCCAGTTGACTATGTGTCCCCTGAGACCATGGTCCTGAGTCCTCAGGCCCAGCAACTCATTGCCTTAAGATTGTAAATAATTTCTTGTGTCAGAAGCCAGGTGCTTAGGACTTCAGAAACCACTAAAGAATTGAAATTCTAGCCTTTCTTTTCCATGAGTTATCAGTGCATTGGTAGAGAAGGCCTAATGTGTTCTGGATAGCATGCTGGATGCTAGGGATACAGTGGGAAGTAGGACCCAGGCCTTGCCCTGAAGGGAGTGTCTCATCTTGTCAGGGAGGCTAGGATGTAAATAGGCAATTCCAGCATAATGTGATGTGTTCTCTCCCTCTTGTGGGTCAATGGCACCACTGCCAAGGTGGATCCCTTGGAAGTGTCTACAGTTGGCCAAGAATAAGCAATTCCCTGATGAAAGACTTCTTTTGTTCTTCTTGTATGGCCAAATACAGTACTTGGCAAATCATAGACAAGCAATAAGGACTTGTTGATTGATTAATAAAGGGAACTTAAATACTCTAAAGGACCATTTATATAGGATACTGAGTAATTTTGGAAAGCAGTATGGAATAAATGGGTAGGTGAAAATTTCAGATTGTCCTACCACATAGAATGTTTTCCAGGTCAAATTTTAATGTTTTTAATTAAAGCTCAAGCTTTTTAATGCAGGCAGTTAACCAAAAGTTGTTCCAAAATTTAAGCCAAATAATTACATTACTGTATCTTAGTCTCTTATATACCCATTGGTTCCAACCTTTCTCTATTTGAATCTGTTTTCTTTGTATCAGTTGGGATTATCTTTCCAAATCACCATAAATCTGACCATATGGCACATTTGATTTAACACCCTCAAAAATGTAGACCCGTCCCCTGGTATCTGTGGTCCCACATGAACTGACTCCATCTGACCTACACAACCTCCCATGTGAATTGCCTCCCATGAGACACTACTCAGGCCATTCTGAACCACTTGCTACACCCAGAACACACCATGTTTTTTCATCTTCTGCACATTTCTATGTGCTATTTCCTGTCCCTCGAATGTTCTCTCCCCACTCTGCCCTCCTACTTATCTTTTGTGATCTAAGTCAAATGTTTCATCATCTGAAACCCTCCAAACAGTGAGTTGTCTCTAGGAATGGGTCTTTATAGCTGTAATACCATTCATTACCTTATGTTGCAGTTACTCACTCTGGTGCACCCCCCTCATACCTCCTACTGCCACTGAACTGAAGATGTTCAAGGGAGAGACCAGGTCTCATTGGGCTTAGTACCTTCAGACCCTAATATGAGCACTCATGCAGTGAACCCTTACAAACTGTCTGGAAGACGAGAATAAAGAATAGATTCATGAACTATGGCCTTTGCAGTTCTTATCTGTTTATTGCTGCATTTATGTAGTAGGAACCCTTTCTTCCTCCTTTCACAAAGAAACCAGGCTGAGAAATTGGATCCTATGGATTTATAATAAAACCATAGTTAATGTTTATGGCTATTCATTCCTTCCTTAGGAGTCCTGGTGTGGCGCAAAGTTGGTTTGAACTGCAAGGCTGGTGGTTCAAACCAACTGCTCCTTGTAAACTCTATGTAGGGTTGCTATGAATCAGAACCAACAACAGTTCCTTCCTCTTGTTAAGGTCTAGATATTAAGAAAGGTAGCATACCAGAGTGATTTTTAGAAGCAGCTGCACACAATAGTCAAAAGGTAGAAGCATCCTAAGCATCTTAAAAACTCCCCAGCAGATGAATAGATAAATAAAATGTGCTACATAAATTTATTTATCCACTGGTAACCTAGTGGATTACAAGCTGCTAACCAAACAGTGAGTAGTTGGAATCTACCAGCTGCTCCGTGGGAGAAAGATGAGGCTTTCTGCTCCTATAAAGATTTACAGCTTCAGAAATCCTATCTCTATAGGCTGAACCAACTCAACAGCACACCACCACCACCACCACCACCACCACATACAATGGAATACTACGCAGCCAGTAGGAGAAATGAAGTCTTGATACATGCTATACTACAGGTGGAGCTTGAAGACATTATAGTGAACAAAATAAATCAGTCACAAAAGAATATTGTATGACCTCACTTATATATAAAGATTGTTATCTAAAAAGATAGGAAAAGGCAGCTAGAGAAAAAAAAAGTTTATTAGTGGTTCCCAGGGAAGGAGGGAGGGAGAGAGGAAAGGGGGGCTTAAGTGTGATAGAAAAATCACATTAATTAAGGGTAGGGCTGCAAAGCCAATTTTTGGAATTTCTGTCAATAAGTTGTATACCTATAAAAAGTTGAGTTAGCCCAAGTTGTGTGGTAGATAATATTGATACCAATGATACACACAAGAGTTGCTGCTGATGCTGCTATGTACAGCCTCATGGGATTTGGAGGTTTAGGGTCCTAGTTTCACGGGACAGCCCAGTTAGTTGGCCTAGTGACATGGTTAGTGCTTCTGTTTTACCTCCTAGCTTGTTGCGTAGTGCCTGGGGTCTTAAAAGCTTGCAACCAGCCATCCTTGGCACAGCCTGAAACAACAGAAGGAAAATGAAAGTCAGGAATAGAAGGAGTATGTAGAAGGTGTGGCAGCTGCCTCCTTTGTCATGAGACCAGAACAATTGGATGGTGCCTAGCTACCATTATTGAACATTTTGAGCAAAAAGTCCATAGAAGAATCCTAATAAAAAAAAGCAGGGGGGCGGGGAGTGGTAATCCAGAACATAATTTCAGATTTTCATTGACTCTGGAGTTTTTGGAGCCATAGAAGGTAGATGAATTCCTGAAACTATTGCCCTGAGATCATTTTTAAACCTTAAGCTAAAACCATCCTTGGAGTCTGCTTAAACCTGAGCATTGTTGTTGCTGTTGTTAAGTGCCATAGAGTCTATTCCAACCCATAGCGACCATGTATAGGGTTTCCAAGAAGGAGCTGGTGAGCTTGAAACACTGGCCTTGCAATTCAAACGACTTTGCAGTCTAACGCATTAGCCCACAGTGCCACACCCAGATAGTTTAGCATAATTAGCCAAAAAAAAAAAAAAGTCTGCCCTGAGCATTATGCTCTTTTAAGAACTATATGGGATCAAGCTGACAACAGCAACTTGAAAAATTAGAAACATAGAGGGCAGTGTATCCGTAGTAACTAGAATTTCTTGAGAATCTGTAGATTGCTATTGTGTAACCCTTACACCAGAGAGCCTGTGATAAGCTTTCCTTCCAGCCAGGTGACAGGTGCCAAGCAAAATACAGTCTGGAGTCTCTTCTCAGCTAGTTCTCACAAGGAATGGTTATCCATCCTCATCCCCAATCCATGCTACCCAGCCCTCAGACACCCACCCCTAACAATTCTGCCATAACCATAACAGTAACTGCCTGGGACCAGTTACCAGCTAGGCTTGTTTTTCTAATTAAATTACATGCTCTTGAAATATTGCTTAACTTGATTAAAGAGAAAAGCTCTTTGTTGGTGTTGGCCTACTATATCTTCAGTCCAAACGGCTAATTGACATTTTTATTATAGAAAGGAAGTGGAGCTATTCTGAATACCGTAAAAACGAAAGCAAATCCAGCCATGAAGACTGTCTATAAGTTTGTAAGTATTGGTCTTGGTGTCGGGACCCAAATAAATCTGTCCCTTGGCATCATGAGACTCTTAAATCCTCAGCTACCCAACCCCATACCACAGAGATAATTCAGGGCTGCTATGTTATATCCTAAAGCCCTCAGTGCTCTGAGAATTCTTCAGCCTTGATATTTTATGATCAGTTCAGCGACTTATTTAAGGTGCTGCTGCTAACAGTCGCTGTGATAGAGAAACAGAAGGCTACTGGTTTTAGCGTTCATTTAGACTGGGTGGTGGAAATTCAGGCTGCTCCATGCCTGCATCCCTGTGGTCTCACGGGTGTTCTGACAAACCTCTCTTAGTTGTAGCCCCATTATTATGTCAAATAAAGCATCTTCTTTGTAGGTTCCTGAAGCATGTTCATGGGGGCACATGCCCCATGATTTTTCTCCCCAGTTCTTCATCCTGTCTCTCATTACAGTCCTATAGGAAATGCATTGTTTGTGAAATCCACAGCAGAAGGAAAATAGAAGCACCTTAGTGCCTGATGCTCAAGCCTCAAGTATTTTCTGTGGCAATTTCTCTTGCTTACTAATTTGACCTCAAGCCACTTAAATGGGGTGATTTTGATTTATTTTCCATTTTTAAATTTTTGTTCATCCTTTCTGTTCTTGAATTGCAGTTACTTAAATGGCATGGGTGGCTGCCAATGGAACCACCTGGGTCTACAAGTGATATGAAATAAAAGCCAGGGCGTCTGCCAAAATGAGATCGAGGAAATGGTCCCAGAGAATCCCAGAGATGTGTCTGGTCAAGCCATTCAGCTTGAATAAACAGCTGGTCTTGTGGCCCTGACCTGGTGAAATGTGATGGCTATTCTGAGTCTTGTGGCCAGAAAAGACTGCTGCTCTCCTCTTATGGGTAGCTGTCACTAGGCTACTGAAGTAAATAATTATAGAGAGAAGAAGGGCTTTGGGAGGGGGAAAAAAAAAATCTGTGCCATCAAAATGCAGAAAATAAAATCTCTGCAGCCTCTTAGAGGGATTTTCTTTTTTAACCTTTTAGTGTTGTATTTGTTTTCATAGCCATTATGTTTTCAACTTGATGATCCCATTTTTTTTCTTCCTTTTTTTAGTAATCAGAGAAGGTGATTCGCAATGGACTGAAATCAAGCATAGTCCCTGCTGGAAACAGAAAGGGAATCTTAACTTAAATTAATTTTTCATGCAGGCAAAAGATCATGCAAAAATGGGAATAAAAGAGGTGAAAAACCGCTTGAAGCAAAAGGTACTTGAAGTTCTTATTCAAAATGTATAAGCACCGTGTATGGAATGCGTGGCCACAAAAAAGTATGATGTGATCAATAGAGGGCTGTTTGATACAGTGTTGTTAGCACACTTCAAAATGCATTACCAGCTGTCCGGGAGTTTTCACACTGTTATAAATATTCACAGACAAAAAACTGTCTTCAAATAACATTAAGACTCTGGTTTAAACCCACAAAGGCGAGCAAGTTCAGAGTTACCGTTATTGTCGCTATCAGCCTGTCCCTTGCCAGCCTCCCTGGACCAGGGGTTCAAGGGGTCTGTAGAAACTGGCTTGGCCTCCGCAACCTGGCAACACTCCCTTCTGCATCCGACCTCTGCCCCATGACTGGCTGAAACCAAAATCAAGAGGCATCCCCAGGGCAGTGACTCTGGCAGTTCCAGCATGCGCATGGCCTCCATGCCGCTATGCAGCACACAGAGGGGTGGATGGGAGGAAGAGGCTGTGGGTCTGCTCCCGGTGGTGCACTACAGAGAGAAGCTCAGCAGACGGTTTTGATTCACTGAACTTACACAGTGCAGTCTGAATTATGTCAGAAAGGGTATTTTTAAATATTAGGATGAATATATCATCATTATTATTGTTACTCCTCACTAAGCACTTTGACTTCTGGTGTAGCGCTGTAGGATAAGCACAGGACTGCAACGTTGGTTTGAATCCCAAGGTTGGCAGTTGGAACCCCTATACGGGTCACTATGATCTGGAATCAACTCTTCAGCACTTCACAACAACAACAAGCATTTACTCTGCCTTTCACATTTGATCCTTAGGATAACCCTGCGTGGTATTATTTCCATTTCATGCATAAGGATACAGTTCAGAGAGGTGAAGTAATTTGTCTGGGGTCACACTGTCAGAGTCTGGCAGAGCCAGGATTCCATCTACTTCCAGGCTCTGTGCTCTTTCACTACAATGTTTCGTACTACCTTCCTGAAACATGTTTCATTTTCCAAAAGATGTTTGGGGTCACTTACTTTATTATCCCTCCACCCCCAAGTGCACCAGTCTAATAAGGGCCTTTGTGTATCTTGGCAATATAAAAAAATTAAAAATGAAACCAGTTTTAATGTTAAGAAGTCAGAAAGACCTTCTAATTAACTTGAAATGGTCAAAGGAATTGATTCCTTTTAATTGGAAAATAATTTGCTCTGACTAAGCATTTAAATTCTGTGTTTCAGCTGAGAGGGAATTTTTAACAGCTGAGAGTCAAGTCCGGAAATAAAAAATCCTGTAACATCAGTCCAGGTGAACTTTAACTATCATCCTCTCCACTCCTCCCACCCCCAGAAATTGGCAGCTGGCCTCTTTGCTTGGATATCATTTAAGTCCCTTAATGGACTTTTTCATCTCCTATCCCAATCTCTTGTAGGTGAATTTGATTGCAAATATCAAATGGAGCTGTGGGGAAAGGGAAATTGTCCACCAAATGTCCCCTCCTACAAGATTCTCAGCTCTGGCTGGGATTAGAATATTACCTGTGGTAGCCACAAGACAGATACACCCTCATTCGTCAGACTTGCTGTCTGCAGACCATTAAGCAAGAGACATCTCCTTACCTTCCTACTCAGATATGTATTTGGCTTTAAGAAAATCTCCTTTTTACATGTGACATCTCTGCAAATAACCAGTTACGCTCAGAGTTTTTAATGTGGTTTACTCAAAAGTTCATTTGAACCATCCTTCCACGCTATCACCCTTTCCTTGCCTTGATAGTTTCTAAGGCAGCTTTTTTCGCCCTCCCCTTCTCCTCTTCTCCCTGCCAGTCTGTTCAGGAATAGCTTCAGGAGATAATCCTCTATAAAGAGTGTCAGTACATTTCAGGTGACACGAATGGTGAAGGCATTTTATAGAAATGTGGCTTGTCACCATTGGACTGTTGACAGATCTATTAGTGCACCCTTTTCAATTTTCACTTTTCCCCCCTTTGGTCTTACAGATTTCTGCAGGCTTGATATTTTGGAGTTGTTCTTGGAAGAGCTGTTTTGTCATTGAAGCTCTAGCATTGTTCAGTATGTACAGGACTTGGGTCTTTTGCAGTGCTCCTAGTTCCCTTTCTTCAGCTAATTTAAGATTTAGCTTCACCTGACCTCACTCACTACAGTAGAAAATATTTCCTTTGCTCTTTCGTCCCCCTCCCCTTCATATGATAACATATCTGTGTGGTTCCCCAGATGTGTCTAATGCAGACATCTCAAGTTTGGTTTCTGCTATGAAATTGAGGCAGTTCCCAACAATGATCCAATTTTCAAATGTACTGGCTTGCCCCCTGGTCCCCTCTAGCTCTGCATAGCAATGGTGACCTCACAGATATAATCAGGAACCTAATCCTTGCCCTTCTCGCTCTTGCCTTGGGTTTGAATTGCAAATAGAAACTGTGGTGCCGACCTGCAGAGAGGTCACTGGTGTGTGGAGGGCCCATTTCTAATATGATGAGCAGGGCCCCCGTATTCATCCCTTGTTCATTTGTGTTGCAGGTTTTCAAAGCATCTGAAATAGGAGCTTTCAGTGTATCCGTGTAACCACTGGCAAATAATTGTTAATGGATACTATAGTAGTGGCTTTATTCCAGACCTGCTCTACTTCAGCCCAATAGCAGGAGAAAAAAAAAAAAACAAAGAATGGATCATATCTTTCTCTGGACAAATGGAGCAAGATGGTCAAGTTCTTTTATAGCTTAGCTTCCTTTGAAGTCTAACTTGCTCAAAATTAGGAAGAAGAAGAAATGGCAAAATGCCATCTAACATCACTTTCTAAAGTAGAGAGTAGTTCTTTCCTTCAGAGCGCCTACCTGCCACACCTGGCCTGCAGAAGAATGCTGCATGGCTGGGCTTGTGATGCTCAATAAATTGCATTCCCGTTGCAGCATTATACAAAGCTGGCATCAGCGTGCCATTTTAAAAGTAGTGGTCATGCTCACACACATGCACACACATTCCTCCTCACCTGCAGGGAGCTTTAAGATAGTCACTCACGTAAGGGATATCATTTCTGACCTGCTGAGGAGACCCCTGTAATTTTTACATTTTTTTCTTCATTGTCAAAATGATTTTGTTAAATGGGCCCGCTTCCCAGCACTTTTTAAAGTTTCTAAATCTTAGATCTCAAAAAGACAAATTAAGCGTGTTGACTTAGAGTCCCTCTGTGATTGAAAGGAGCAAATTCACAGTTGGGTTAGCAAAAGCTTGAGTTTCTGGCCAGACATTTCCCAGTGTATTGAAGGGAGTGAGTAAGCATGTGTTGGGTGGAGAGATCTAGGTAGACTCTCACAGAACAGACATTTTCACACCTTATCACACAACTGTCAGCTCCCTGTCTCCAGACACATTAAAATACGTGTCAGCCTCAATCACAGAAATCCCAACTTTGGATACTATTTTGATATCAATATTCATATTTTCATTACATTTGCTGTGGTGTGAGGTAGACTAGGAAAAGAAGGACCCTGTAGGAATCTGAGAATGGAGACAGGTGGTTCTTCTTCCACAAGCAATCCAAGTCAAAGGTAATAAAGCCTCTGTCTCATACCCTTGGGGGGGTCTTTAAATTCTCCTCCCCCACTTCTGAAACATCTTGGTCTGGTATTTAGACTTCTGAAGCAGACAAACTGAGTTCAGTGCTAATTATATAGGATATAAGCTGTGTGACCTTGAGGAAGTTCTAAGCCTCTCTGAACCTGTTTTTCTTAACTATAGATTAAAGGAAATATTGATTTTACTGGATTGTTATGAAGATCATGGGTCTACACAACAATGCTTAGGAGCTACTTAGTAATTAGAGTTTCCATTCTCTCTGTTTTCTTACATCCCACATCTGGAACAGCAAGTCTGCCCAAGCATCCACATGCATGTATTACGAGAACATGATTGGCATGGAATCACCTCCCTTCAGGTTGTCCACAGCCACCAGAGCAATTTTTCTGGAACACTGCTCTGACTGGCCACTCCCTGGTTAAAGCCTTTCAAAAGTTCCCACTCCTTGGCAGGGCTACTTGCTTCAAGTCACTAGACCATCTGTCATTCCTAAACAGGCTCTGCCCTCTATCTCTTCCAAGAGGGAATGCTCTACTCTCACATCGCTGCCTAATAAAGTCCTATCTGCCACTCCTAAGTCCTGTCTCCACCCTAGCTCTTACCCAAAGCCACTCACAGCCTCTCTCTGATGACAGTAATCTCTTCCTCATCTGGTCTCCCAAGACCCTGGATTCCTTACTTCTCATGGACTTTCATATCTGAAGACTTAGATTCTGTGTCTGTCTTCTCCATAGAGGGGTAGAGGTTGGATCTCACTTATTTTTTATTCCAGTGCCTGAAATGTAGTAATCACTCAGGGAAGGTGGCAAGAATTGAATTGTTTTCTGACTCCTTTTACTTTCCTGAGGGATGGGAATTGATTGGACTTCAGAGCTCAGAGTCAAGCTGCAGGACTCCTGAGACAGATCTGCCAGCCTGATCTACAGCTTGGTCTAGTGTCTTCTTCCTGTGTGATGCTTTAAGAGAGGAACAAATTTACCCCTCCTGGCAACTTCATGGTTTTTCTTTTTTTAAATGACATTTAGAAGATGTGTTTTTGTTTTTCAGTTTTCATCCTATTTATACAGTAAATACATGTTTATTGAGGAAAATTCTGCATATGAGAAAGCAAAAAGAAATTATAGTTCTTTGAGCAATACAATGTTAGGGGAGCCTCTAAAAGCCTACTGTTGACTGGAAGCCTTACCAATAACATAGTCAATTAACATGTATTTTGTATATTACATATATTATACAAGTACACTACATCCATATAAAAGCTGCTTTTTCAATATGAGATAAAAAGGTATTTCACAAAAAAAGTTGCAAGAGTTTCACATCTGCTAGTTTAGCTACAGCAATAGCCTCATAAAATTTCCTTTTCCTTTTTTTTTACAACAGTCCTTCCACTGGACTCATTTATCTTGAAATGGTGGGCAGCTGCAGCTGCAGACCTCAGTCTACATAAGTATCAAGCAATTCAGCTTTTTCTTGTAATATCATAACTTTTCTCAGCTTCTTGGAAGCACTTCCAACATCACTAGTAGCACTTCATATATGCCCCATGGTGTTATACAAGGTTTTGCACTAAACACGATGAAGAAAACACAAGAATTGCAAGAGTTCACTTTTTGCTGTTGCTGTGATGCACAATTTGCTGGACAGATGAACTGCTCATCTGGAGACGATCAGTGTCACATGGCATTCTTTAAAAATCCCCATGTTAGTGGACCCACACAGTTCAGACCCATGTTGTTTAAAGGTCAACTGTAATCATCTGTTTTATAGCCTTCATTTTTACTTACTATTTCCTGAACATTTTTCAGACTGTTAATGTTATTTCTACAGGTCATTGTTTTAAATGGCTACATAAACTTTGTTCCAATGGACATGTGTACCAGACAATATTTAACCAATCACTTTGTTCGATATTTTTGTTACTTCCTTTTTTTTTTTTTTTTTAACCCTAGGCACATATCCTTGTATATAAAACTTTATCAGAATTTTTAATTATTTCATTAGGATACATTTCTAGAAATGGAAATAGTGGTCCAAAGGGTACATAAATTTTTTAGGTTTTTTATATCAATTACCAATTTGTATTCCCACCAAAAGTACCCCTTTTCCTAGACTGTTTGCTAACAGCTTCTCATTTAGTTCTTAGGCCATGATTTATTTCCTCATGATTCTCAAAGGTTACTGTTGTTGGATCCCTACTACATGTAATGTGTGGCACTGTGGGTTAATGTGCTGGACTACAAAGTGGGTTTGAATCGGAAGGTCGGTTCAAGCTCACCAGTCACTCCTCGGGTCAGAACTAACTTGGCAGCATTTGAGGACAATGACTACTTGAAATAGGGTCCTGATTGTTGTGTTATAGGATAAGCACTAGACTGCTTACAACAGGGTCAGTGGATCAAGCCCACCAGCCATTCTCAGAAACACCATACAGGGTCACTAGGAAGTAGAATTGACTCAGTAGCCCTTAACAACAACTCTACTAGTGAATACAGTAGAGGATGTAAACCTCTACTGCTGACCATTTCCTTCTGGTCTGGGGCTCCTCCCACTCTGCATCCTTTAGAATCCTGAGAGAAAACAGTTGCCCTTCCCCAGCTAGGCGTCATGAAGAAGTTAGTAGGCTGTTGGGGTGAGCCACCGGACTTTGCAAGAAGTCTTGCACCTTTGGATCATGTAAATAAAATAATGTGTAGCACTGCTTTTTGATGCATAGCACGTTTGTATATTTGACTTATCTGCCAGGTGTTTAACTCAACTTTACAAAGGTTTATTTAAGAGCATGCAGTCAATTCAAGGCTCTAGGACAGAGAACCCCAGACCAAATCCCATAAGCCATGGCAAAATGTAATGAATGTAATAAAAGAGGAGCACATCATATCTGATGACTTGTTGAGCATCTCCTCAACTCCAAACACCTTACCTACTGGAGGTGTTGTTAATGTGGTAAAAATGCCAGGAATCGTATAGTTCTAGATTGCTCGCTCCCCTTTATAGCTGGGGTAAATTATTCTACCTAAGCCCTGTTTTCCTACTTGTACCCAAACCAATTCCAACTCATAGCAACCCTATTTTCTCCATTTATAAAAGGAGGCTAATCATCTCTAGCTTGTGGTTATTGTGGAACCTAAGTATGTAACGAAGGTTGGGGCCTGAGAAACTCCCTGCCATAGACTAGGTGGTCAAAACAGTGAAGCTCTTCTTGTTAGATCGTGTTCTCTCTGTTTGCAGAAGATACAGGTCTGGTATTCACTTTGCACAGTACTATAACATTTGTCAGAACTTCCTCACATCTCATCGAATCTTATCCTCTCAGTAGCTTTGCAGGTGGTGGTCTCTCCATTGTTTAAAAAAGAAAAAGATACAGAGAAGTTGCATGAATTGGAAAAGTCAGACTGCTGGTTAATGGAAAATCCCAAACTAGAAGACAGTATTTTCAGTATTTTTACTTATAAGCTCAAGCTAAGACCTTTTCCCCAAAACTACCACATGCATCTTCCTTTTTTTTTTTTTAAATAGTTATCATCTTATGGGGAGTCCTGTCGTAGCACAGTAGGATAAACACTGCACTGCTAACGTTTCTTGGAAACTCTATGGGGTCGTAAAAAGTCGGAGCCGACTTGATGGCACTTAGCAACAATATCATCATCTATGAAGCCCTGATGCTCTATGGGTTAAACATTGATCGGCTAACCATAAGGTGGGCGATTCAAACCTATCAGCCACTCTGCAGGAGAGATATGAAAGTTGAGGATGTTTGCTTCCACAAAGATTTACAGTCTCTGAAACCCTCAGCAGCAGTTCTACTTTGTCCTATCTAGGGTCGCTATGAATCTAAATCTACTTGATGGCTGTGAGGTGTTTTTGTTTTTTTATCACAATTTTCAGTCAATTAATAGTACTATTTTCTTACCATGTTATCCTACAATTTCACTTCATTTATTTTTAGACACACACACAATTTTCCCTGAAATGCCAGGTTTATCCAACCTCTTGTGTCTTTCCCAATTCCCACCTAGATCCAAAAGGCCCTTATCCCTAGATTTCTGATGCAGAAGGAGGCCCTTCCCCTCTTTATTGCATTTGACTTGAGCACATTAGAGCAGCCTCTTCCCTAAAGAGCCATTTCTAATTGGATAATAGTCATATTTGAATAATAGTCGTATTTACTGGTCTTCTTTGTTAGTTGTTGTTGTTGTTAAGTGATGTCAAGTTGCTTCTGACCCATAGCGACCCTGCATAGGGTTTCCAAGGAACAGCTGGTGAGCTTGAACTGCCGACCTTGCAGTTCAAACCCATTTTGCAGTCCAGCACACTAACCCACAACAACACACCAGAAGCGTTTCCCATCATTAATCTAACTTGGGAGTCCTGGTGTGGCTCTGTAGGATAATGCACTGGACTGGACCGAAAGGTCTGTTTATAAGGTCAGAGGTTCAAATTCCCCAACTGCTCCTTGGGAACCGTATGGTAGTGTGCCATGGAGTCAGTTCCAACTCATAACGACCCTGTATAGGGTTCCCGAGGCTATAAATCTTTATGGGAGCAGAAAGCCTCGTCTTTCTCCTGCGTAATGGCTGGTAGTTTTGAACTGCTGACCTTGAGGTTCACAGCTCAACTCATAACCACTACACTATGAGAGCTCCTTCTGAAACCCTAAGCAGGTGTCATTGTTAAGTGCCGTGGATTTGCTATTTCAACTCATCGTGACCCTGTATAAGGTTTCCAAGGCTTTTAAATTTTTTGCAAGAACAGAAGAAGCCTTATCTTTTTCCTGTGGAGTGGCTAGTGGGCTTGAGTCACTGACCTTGTGGTTCGTGGTCCAGTGCTTACCCCATAAAGCAGATGTTGCTGTTGTTGTTAAGTGCCATCGAGTCAGTTCTGACCCATAGTGACCCTGGGTAGAGTTTCCAAGGAGCAGCTGGTGGACTTGAACCACCAACCTTGTGGTTCAAACCGACTTTGCAATCCAGCGCATTAACCTATAGCACCACAAAATTGGTTGGTGGTTATGTACCGTGGAGTCGGTTCTGACCACTGGTAGTTTCGAACAGCTGACCTTGAGATTAGCAGCCCAACTTGTAACCACTATGCTACCAGAGGTCTCAGAAAACAGATACAAACTTTTAATTCACTATGAGCATTTCTATGACTATTCTCTTTATTATATACAAACATATAAGTCTACACACAAATACATCTTTTATAAGACAGTTTCCCTACCAAGTATGAAGAGCAGCAGAAATGGGAAACTGAGGCTCTGAGGTGTTAAATATATTTCTTCCTTAATAAAGTTGTTGTTTAATAAGGGACCACTTTCTTCAATGCCTAGCCATTATTCAACCGAAAAGTCAAGATCCACAGTTGTCAAGTCTTTTATGTGCTAAACTTAGTGAGTATTCAAAGTGTGCATTTAAAAGACCCAAATCTGTATTGGTTTTTACATTGAAAAGAATTATTTATTATTTCATTCTGAGTTATTTTCGCTTGGTGAAAAATGATTATTTAAATGTTATTTATTCTCTACCTTGTTCCAATGAGGATTTAAGCAGCTTTCAAACCTTTAATAAAACATGTGGTCCTTATTGAATATGCAGGCACAATCCACATTTCAAATAACCCATGTGGATCAGTCAGTAGCCACTTTTAGCAAAGCAACCACTACCTGCTTTTACACATTGGAGTTGCGTTTCTCTAAAACTTTATTCTTCAGAAGAGCAATTTAAATGTAAATTTCTGGATTTCAAATTACACCTTTGGTTCCCTAAATTTTCCCCAAATCATAAAGTCATAACTCAGCCTTCGCTTTGTTCTCTGCAAGGAAGACCCTGGGGTGAGGGGTGGGGTAGGGAAAGGGGAGGGGGAGGTTGGAGAAAAAAGGAGTACACACAGACTGTTTTCACAAACAGTAGCATCATCAGTAAACAAATGTGGTGAAAATGTCCGCACTCACAAATAATCAAAGTAATGCAAATTAAAACAACAATGAGGTCTAATTTTTCACCTATTAAATTAGCGATACATATTTAAAACTTTAAGACTAACAAGAGTACCGTGAAACTGATAACGCATCCATTGCTGATGGTTGGTGTAAATTGGAAAGTAATTTGGTAGGATGAATTAAAAGCCTTAAAAATGTTTATATCTCTTGACCTAGTAATTTTATTCCTTGGGATTTCCATAAAAGAAATAATTCAAAAGAAAGAAAATCTGCAATATCTATGACTCTGGTGCTTATAATGCAAAAAAAAGAGCAGCTTAAATGTCCAATAGTAGTAGAATGGTGTGTTAAATTATGGTATGTCCAGTTGAGGAAATATGCATCCATTAAAGTTATTATTATAATGACTAAGCAGCATGGAAATGTTTATAATGTAGTTGGGAAAAGCACGATATAAAATTATACATGAGCTGTGATTACAAGTAATTTTTAAATGTCTGCATGTAGGCAGAAGTGAATATGTAGAAATGAAAATAGCTGTGTAAGGTAGTAAAATGAGGGATCATTTTTTTCCCCTATCATGAATTATTGTTATATTGCCCTTATAATTTAATGTGCATGGTTTTAATGTGTAACTTAATGTATAAAGACTTCTCTAGTTCTTAAAAGTCAGAGAACCAACTTAGCTTTCCTGTCAGAAGGATGGACTCTGAATATTGAATGAGCTCCATGGTCTCTTAGTTCTAGGTTCTGGGGTGAACTTGTGCTGTGACCCCCAGCACCAACCTGTCATACTGCTTCTCCCCTCAGGACATCGCCGAGAATGGCTGTGCCCCGACAACAGAAGAGCAGTTACCAAAGACTACACCATCCCCACTGGTGGAGGCCAAAGACCCCAAGCTCCGAGAAGACCGGAGGCCAATCACAGTCCACTTCGGACAGGTATGTCTGCTGGCTCTTTTACTAGTCTGTTAGTCAGCAGAAAGAAGAAATAGCACATGTCACAGACAGTTTTTCATTTCAGCTCATTTTGGCAAAGCAACTCCATGGAATTTTCCACCTCTTCCCAATGTTTATTTGGTACAGAACTGTTCTGAAGGTGAATTTTTAAAATGTTGAGGAGACAGCCTGGCTCTGGTGATAAACTAAGCTCAACTACTGAATGAATTCATTAAATGCAGCTGCTGCCTCCCCGACTCCAAGGCATTCCGTTTAGGGTGTCTGTGTTAGCTAAGCATCTCATTAGAACACTTTAGCATCCCAGGCCCTTCTTTGCACCTTCAAATAAAAGGCAACAAGCAAAGTCTTAAAAAAAAAAAAAAAAAATCAATTAGAAGTTCTTTATTAATGTACTTCCTGAAAATCAATATCGTAAGTCGTGCTTCTCAGAGTAAACACCCGCAGTATGATTCTAGGGATTCGATTCTTTAACCAACTATTCTCGTCGACCTGAGCATTTGAAAAATTGTCTATTTGTTTGATTTTTTTTTTTTTCCATTAAGTAAAACATTGTATTCTATACAGAAACTGACAGTTTGATCCATTTCCTATCAGTGGTTATGTTTCTGGTTGAAAAGAGATTGTGTCCCCTCCCTACTTCCTGTGAATTGATGTTTGATTAGCAAAAGTCATCATTTTTGTGATTTATGAGAAATGGCTCTGTGTGAAGAATATTGCTTTATCAAGAATGTGCAAGGTTTTTTATTTCTTAATCACCTTAGTCTTCAGCCATGTGTTAGATGAAGCATGATTAAAATCATCATTATGATTTTATCATTGGATTACTGTTTCTCCACATAAAGGACCTAGAATCGACCTATAATTTGCTCCTGTTTTTAACAGATGTATATCAAGTACTTAATATATACTAGGTATTGCACTGTTTAGAAATGAAGGAAATTAGTGAAATTGTGGCTGTGGATTATTATTGTAAGGGATGAGTTCATTGAAACTTAAAAAAAAAATCAATCTTCTCTAATCAATATTTTCAAATAATATATTCAAACAGTTTTAACTTGAGGAGGTTCATCTCCCTTTTTGAGATTGGGCATTTAAAAGGGATGTTATAAAATTGAAATGTCTTGAAGGAAAGTTGCCCCCACTGCATAGTGTTCATTTGGGCAATTACTATCTTCAGATAACATGGGTATTTTCACCCCTGAAGAGCGGCCTCCTGCCAGCATTCGGGCCCTAGAGGAGAAATATGCACCCCAGTTGCCTGACTGTTTTTGCTGAAAGCTCAGCCCCGGGTTGTCACCAGCATGGCATTCCAGAGCCAGCTTCCTGCTTTCCTTTGTCCTCATTCCTGCACACACTAGCCTTCCCATGAAAAGAGCCCCTCACTGTAGTTTGGAGCCCATTACAGAGAAAGAAGGGGCGGGGGAGAGGGATTTCATGGTGTTAAACATTCCATTTTCGAAACACACAAAAAAAGGAGGCCTTATTTGAAATGGAGAAAGACCTTCTTTCCATTTCAGCAAGAAGTAGAGATGCTTTCATGTCATTCCCAGCTAAATACAGAATAAGTGTGTGTGTGTGCACCCTTGTGTGTGTGTGTGTGTGTGTGTGTGTGCACGCCTGGACGCACAGGGATGGGGGATAAACAATTAAAAAAGACACCCCAAACTCTGTTGAAATAAGAGCTGTCTTTGCCTTCACAGGTCTGTAAACTGGAGAGGATGAAAGTGGCTTTTTTTCCCCGTTTGTCACTTCCCTCACGTGGCTGCCAGCATTATGCAAGTGTACAGGAAGGCAGGATTTTTTTTAATGCATGCATGCGGATTAAGGTCAAGCCCTGAGTATCAGCCATGCAGCGGGCTCTCTTACAGCTGCAGCCGCAGAGCCTACCCACAGCCACGAGATGCCTTAATTGAGACGTGCTGTCAAAGTGACAAACACATTTGCATACAGTCTACACTCTATTTATTTTCTCTGGAAAGGTCTACAGTCTGCTGTTGGTTGAACATTCTTAATCAGTTTGCTGTAAGTGTACTGCCAGCTAGCTCACTTGTGCAGGCCGCTTCTTCATTAGGTGACAGATTAGCTGCAGGGGGGATGGGTGTGGAAAACACAGACCCCTCTCTTTTAACTCTTTCTTCTTTGCCCTTGTGGCAGGTTGTCCTTTAATCCTTCCCAGGCACCTGGTTTCCTTGGCCACTGACTGTAGCAAATAACATTTCTAGCATACCTACTATTGGCAGGCATGAGTTTTAGAGACTTTTTCCCAGAGAGTAATCGGTAGAACGGAGTCCTAGTGTGGCACTGTAGGATAAACACTGGACTGTAAAGTTGATGTGAACTGCAGGGTCGGTGATTCAAACTCACCAGCTGCTCCTTGGAAAACCTATACAGGGGTCACAATGAGTCAGCACCTACTGACAGTACTTAACAGCAACAATTTGTAGAGTACCATTTCCAAACTGTTGGTCTCCTCCTACCAACTGGACTATTTTTTCACTTGATATTTTTCTGTAACTAGACTCAGGCCAGACATCCATACCAACTTTAGCCTCATCTGAAGCAGTGACATGGGTAAAATCACACGTATGATGAACTGGTTCAGTTTTGTTTCTGAGGTCTGTAAACTAAATTGTTTTAAGTGTTCATTCATGTGTCACCTGAACCACTCCTGTAGCCTCAGTGGTGGTGTGCCTTCTCTTCTTGGGAAACATGGAACTGCAGTATTTTGTGTTATCTCTCATATAGCCCTTTGAGGAAGGGATCATGAGCCTCCTTTTATGGAGATAGATAGAGCTGGGACTCAGGAACCATGGCCGTATGTCGTCATCACAAAAACCTAGGTCAGCCTGACTCCAGAGGCCATGTCACCTTGCTAAGCTTGGTCTCCAGAACTCTGATGTACCTGTTAAATCTGGAGTGCCCAACAAAATAAGTACACTAGCCAGACAGCATATGCATCTGTAGACAATTCCTTGCTTTGTGTGTGGGTTTGCATTTCTGGAGTGGATTTCATTCTTTAAGAACATCCAGCATTGGAAAGGGAAAGAGATTGTTGGAACTGCTGCACTAGTCTCAGCCTTGCAAAGCTGGTGCCCATGCAGCCAGTCAGGAGAGCTCCATGTCAACATTTGACAGGGTGGCCAGGTGCTTAACAGCAGAACCCCTCTGCAGAGGGGGCTGGCAAGAGTTATTGAACCAGCGCTGCTACTGCCAGGAGAAAGAGGCCTTTATTGCCCTCACCTCAGTGGAGCTCCCTTCTTCAAGGCTGTGACCATTCTGGCATTTAATTGTGCATCTATTCACCCATGTATTGAGACCCACCATGGTGTTGGAGAAGAATATTAAAAGTACCGTGGACTGCCAGAAGAACAAACCAATCTGTGTTGGAAGAAGTACAGCCAGAGTGCTCCTTAGAAGTCAGGATGGCTAGACTTCTTCTCTCATACTTCAGACGTATTGTCAGGAGGGACCAGTCCCTAGAGAAGGACATCATACTTGGTAAAGTGGAGGGTCAACAAAAAAGAGGAAGACTCCCAATGAGAGGGATTTGGCACAGTGGCAGCAGCAATGAGCTGAAGCTTAACAACAATTGCAAGGATGGCACAGGACTGATCAGATTTCATTCTGTTATGCATTAAGGTCGCAATGAATCAGAACTGACTCAATGGCACATAACAACAACAATGTGTAAGATGAGTAAGTCCACAGTCCTTACCCTTGTGGAACTCCAAGGCATGAGGGAGACAGACCCACAAATGGAAAGGCCCAACCCCAAGTGATAAGACTAAACTATTGAGGGCCCCACGTAATCAACCACTTTGCCCCTAGGAGACCTCTCTACATATTCCAAAACTGGACTCTATAATGAGAAGATATTTTGTTAACAAGCTGAATGCCCTAACAATTCATTTCTTTTTGTGGTGAGCACCTGTTGACAAAATTCCAGAAAAGAACCAAATGGTTTTTAGTTGGTCTCTGCATCTTTCTCATATATGGTTTCTTTGAAGAATTCAGAATATTCCAAATAACCTGAGAATGCCCGTTTCTACCTTGGAAAATGTTTAAATTTGTTGTTGTTGTTAAGTGTCATCGAGTAGGTTCCAACTCATAACAACCCTGTATAAGGTTTCTGAGGAGCAGCTAGTGAGTTTGAACCACTGACCTTGTGGTTCAAACTGAACTTGAGGTTGAGTGCTTATCCTATGGTGCCACACCAGGACTCCACCTTGGAAAATGTTTAGATTTAGAGAGGCTTTAATTAATACCTCTCTTTTTACCCCCTCCCAAGTTCAGAATCAATTGAGAAATGAGGCCCAGGAGACAGGTAAATGGAGATAAAGTTGCCAACTTTTTACTGATAAAGCTGAAAGGAGAACATTGCTGTTAACCTGAGGCCAACTGGGTTTGCAAAAGCTTCACCTCAGAGATAAAAAGATTCAGTTACTCCACACTGGGGAAGTGGAGTGGACAATTGCAGCCTCCCTCGGGCCATAGGCATTAGCTGCCCATAAGCCTGGAGAACTGCACCCTATAAAGAGAGCCATAAGGGATGACTTGGAGCATGCTCAGTTCCTTCTCCCAAACTCTCCTAGGAGGGCACTCCTCTGGAGAGGAATGAATAAGGACTCCAAGCAAAGGATTCCTGTTGCTTTTCTCTCCTGGGATGGGCAGAACCCCGTCTTTCTATAAATATAGAAGGAATGAGGGAACTTTTTCCTCTTGATCAGGGCTTGGGAACCCCCCAACCAGAGCATCTTGCTACTTGACTACTTTCTCTTTCAAGGAATCAGCAGAGGTAGCACCTATAGAAGCTGCTCTGCTCCTTGCACCTAATCAAATGGACAGGCCACTGGGTGCTTTCTCATCTGTACTCATTTCATGGAATCTTTACCATCAGCCATCAAGGAGGTGTTACACCCACTGTACATGGGAGAAGGCATTCCTGGGTAGTGTAAACAGTTAACACACTCAGCTGCTAACTGAAAGTTTGGAGGTTTGAGTGTACCCAGAGGTACCTCAGTAGGAAAGTCTGGCATTCAGCTTCAGTAAAACCAGCCCTAGGGACCACAGTTGTACCCTAACACACATTGGGTTACCATGAGTTGGAATTGACTTGGTGGCAAATGGTTTGGTTTTTTTTTTTGGTTTGGAGGGGTTTGTTTTGATGTATGAGGAAACCGGTTCAGAATATGTTTGCTTGAATTGGTAGCTAATTCATACTCGAATTCTACACTCTTGGCTCTCCTTAGCTGGAGGCACTGGCCTGGCAGGGTGAACCCAGTGACTGGATTCTAGTTCTGGATGTGTGCTGCCCACATGGTGGACCTTGGCAACCTGGCCTTCTCAAGAGCCCTTCATTGTTAGGGAGGTGGAAGAATGAAACTCCAAAGAGCATCATGGCACATCTTCCCCCATTTGTTGCTCCTGCAAACAAAGTAATTACCTGCCTTCAAATCTGACTGACTCCAAAGATGCCTCTTTTCTAAACCCCTAAAGTGTAAAAATTTAAAACAAAAACCCATTAAATTGAAGCCACAACCAAATACTACAGTGGGTTCCAAGGACCTGCACAATGTGGTTTGGATACCACCCCCAGTTGCCTGCCTGTCTATCCAGATGGAGAGTTGTAGCTTTACAGGCATCAGCTGGGTCACTTAGTGCCAGTGATGGGCTAGGCTAGAGAAGCTGCTGAGGTAGCAAATGCCTATTCAGCACAGTTGGCTGTACGTGCCCTGAGGAATTCCTTCTGCCCCTTTGAGCTTGGATTCCCTTCAATTCAGCTCCAGTAGGTGTTTCCAAATTCCCTATGACAAGACATCTCTTCAAACCACAGGTCTCCAGTGTGACTACACACTCCCCACCAAACTCACCCCGCCTCTTCAGTTTCCCACCTCAGTGAATGGCACCACCATTCATCCAGAAGCCTTGGTCCATTTCTCCCCCATCATAACCTCCCCCTTCTGCTTCCTAAACACCTCTCCATTCATCTCCTCTCCATTGCCTCAGTTACACCTTTGGTTCAGGCATATTACCAATCCCCTGGACTAAGCCAGAGTCTCCCAGCCATCCCCCTTGCATTCACTACATATGGTCTTGGAGGCATCTGTACGGAGCATGCGCAAGTGGTCCTGTCACCCTCTGTTCCTGGCCTCCACTAAAGATTCCATCTTCACCCCCTCCACTTGACATATGAGGTTCTTCATGATCATCCTGTCCAACCAAGGGGGTACCTATTGTAAATCCTCTGTCCTAGAACTTTGCACATGCAAGAGTAAGTCAAAAAGTATTGCTACTAGGGTTCCAGTTCATATATGCACAGGTTTACTCCAAACAAAGCATCTTTAACCTGTCTCTGTGATCAGTTAAGGTGCCTTCAAAATAACGGCCCAGTCAAAACAGTGACTTCCAAGGAAATCTGCTGACAGCTAAATTCAAGGCAGAGAATCAGCTCAAAAGGTAACTGTGACTGCCTTTTAGAATTCCCAAGAAGTCAGCTTGATAGTTTTTCTTGAAGGACACAGGACAATCACCAGCACTTTCTATAAAGAAGTTTTAAGAAAATTCAAAACTGCATTGGTGAAAAAAAAAATCAGGAAAGTTGCACTGAAAAAAATGTTTCCCCATCACGACAGTGCACCTGACCATTCTTCAAGGGTAACAAAGGTCATCCTAAAGGACTTTCATTGGGAAACCTTACCCCATCCACCCTCCAGCCCTGATTGTGCTCCTCAGGCTCCTTTTTGTTCACAGAGTTCAAAGAACATTTCAAAATAATATCACTTGAGTTCCTTTGTTGTTGTTGTTAAGTGCCGTCGAGTCGGTTCCGACCCATAGCGACCCTGTACAGGGTTTCCGAGGGTGTAAATCTTTACGGGAGTAGA